>NW_026570260.1:600000-1186023 GCF_019649055.1 Paramacrobiotus metropolitanus
CGGCCCCGATCCTGATGCTTCCCCGTAGTCTGGTGGGGCGTCGGAATACGCGGGAGGAGCACGAGCATGCATCATCCTTACGGGCTTTGGTCAAACCGTCAAAA
Source organism: Paramacrobiotus metropolitanus (assembly GCF_019649055.1). NCBI lineage: Eukaryota > Metazoa > Tardigrada > Eutardigrada > Parachela > Macrobiotidae > Paramacrobiotus > Paramacrobiotus metropolitanus. The sequence goes on from NW_026570260.1 coordinate 600,105, forward strand.
GTGTTCAGACAGGTAGATATGTGATCCTTATCGCGTGGATGCCCCTATGCTCGCTTTGGATGTTGGTTGAACTTGGTTCTATACGATGCAGAAAAAAATTGCAACAATTCCGGTGCAACTGATGATTCAAATGCTCCTCAGACTACGAGGAAGTATGCATCATGGGTGCTTGGAAAAGGGAGGAAGAATGGGAGCGATTTGCGTCAGTGCAATTTATGATTCAAATGAAATTCATGAAAATGACAACATACGTATTACGTGATAGAGTGCGCCCGCATTCTGTATAGTAACTGGCGCTTAAGAGCGGTCGCTAACGCAATAGGATTATGGAATCGGAAATCACATACGGTTAGAATTTAGATTGTTAGTAAGTTAAGTCATGAACGCGAACTTTTTGCCACTTTTATGATTTTATCCTTGGTTTTACCATTTTTTGGTAGCCATGGTTAATTTCAACCGAGCTCCCTAATAGTCTAAGTGAAGTGATCAATTCCAATCATTTCAATATGATTTCATCTTCCTAAGGATAGGTGCGAATTTACGAGGAACAACTCTACAACCCACACTCCCCAGCGCTAATTCTCATTTCTGTCTCTGACGCGAGTTTCGATAATCTTGCGCGCTCAGCTTGTGGAGTGAACCGATCGCACATCGACGCGGCCATGTATCACTATGCCAGCGCTCCTCCTGAGTACTCCGGCGCCCCGCCAGACTACGGGGTGGCGACGGGGTCCTCCCCCGCCCCCCTGACGGCGGTTGGCCTGCAAGCGGTGGACTTCCTGCCGCGCATGACGGCGGAAGACGGGCCCTCCAACCGCCCCGAATACGAGCAGTTTGGTGTCCTGGTCGAGCGGGCCAACCGCTTCCTGCGCGACAATCCCCACTTCTCCGTCAACACCTGCGAGAGTGTGGAGTTTCGCGTCTACAATCGTGGATACGAAATCGACACGGTGGAGTCTGTCTTCACTGCTTACGGTACGTTGTGAGACTTGTGAGTCGAGTTTCGCTTTAACACCCCTGATTCCAATTAAATTTTTTTTAATACTGTATATATTTTGTTTTTGGAAATTGAGCTAGTTTAAGTTTTCATTGTATAAATTATTGCTGAAGTGTTAGTATCAGTTTCACTCAGCATGTACACTACTAACACCAGTGGTATGGTCATACTGATACGGTTTACAATGTCATTAGAACGTAATCTGACGCATGTAACAGACCTCCAATTGGCACTTAATTCGTATAGACGGTATAGTTGTAGCAATGCGTCCATTCAGAACCTGTGGATAACAAAGTAAAATTAATATGAGAAATGCTGTACAGCATTGAGTTGCAGGGGAAGCGAACAACCGGTACATCCGTGGTCTGCGTCTGTGGACGCAGTACCGGCATTCGTCGATGCCGGCGAGCGAGCCGGAGCAGATCGGCTACCTCAACTTCCTCCCAGACATTCAGAACAGTGAGCTGGTGGAGCGACTGGACCACGTGGTACAGCGCATCAATCGAACCCCTATTAAAGGAACGATCATCACGGTGGAGACACAGCCGGTTAAATGGGGCAGCAAAGGTGAGCCGACAATGCAGCTTCGACAGTTGCAAGCTCTTGCGGACATATTCTGGTGAGTATGCAAATATTACCTTTCCATAGCATTGGACCCAGACCGCACAATCTGGACGGAGCGGGGTTCCGCCAGTGAGCGCTTCGTGAATCTCATTCGTATCTTCTACATCCGCGGTCCCGTCGAACAGTCACAAGTAGGTTTAGCGGATTTTGTGCCGCAGAAGCTGGAAGATGGCGGCACTTTTTCCAACCCACGCATGGAGACCTTTTCGACCGTGATGCAGCGTGTCCGGCAGTGGTTGCTGTCGGTTCCGCCCAACTACCGCCCTGTCAACGTTCAAACAGTAATGTTCCGTTGGAGCTACAATAAAGGCGTCGACACCAAGGATATGATGTACCACGAGAACAAGAAACACCTGAATTATCTTCGGTTGGCTAGAAATCTGCGTTAAGCTTTCACCTTCTGTTCACACATGCTGCTTTTTAGGTTTTTGCGGGTAGCATACGTTATAGAGAAACCGGACAGTGGTCCTGTGTCACGTTCAACCATCCAGTTAGGTTCCAAACTGATTGTTCCAGAGATGGCGCAGCAACCAGGGTTTTTCGATAAGGGCACGTTTGAATCTCAGGAGTCGTGTCGTCGGCGTGTGGATCAGTGGGTAAAAGCGGCGGGGGCGCGCGTCGTCTCGGCAGAGACGCTGGTGATGCGCATCGCCGGTGGTGGAGAGTCCGTGTACGGCTTCGATGCCATGCACACCTGGAACGACACGCATCAGACGCGTTCGGGCAACAGTAGCTCCACGAAGCGGGACGATGAACGCTTTGTGTATCTGTACCGGATTTACACCGACGGGATTGTGCCGGAAACCGGTGGCATGGTCAGGGAATCGCGGTTAGAGAACTATACGACACAGACGGATAGCGGCGAAGGTTGTGCGATTGCCTGATATTTTCGCGTTATGTTTGAGAATCTTCGTTATTCATGCGTGCTTTCTCCAGGTTTTTTGTGGGCTTTTTTTGCTAAAATTATACAGACCAATTGCACCCAATGACTAGCTGCGTTCTGGTTCAAAATGTTTTATTTGTAGTATATAAACGTTCCATATAATTATGTGATCCGCGCTGGCTTGTGCTAATAAAATTAATTATGTGATTATCTCAGTTTATTTGAACCGTCTGCTTAACAATTTATTACATTTTCTGGAAACTGAAGAATTTTACTGGTTTGTTACCGTAAGTAATAAAATATGCCAAAACACTTCGCTGGTGTATGGGAATTCTTCTGCGCTTTTGTATACGCTCTCGCTCTGGAATCTCGCCGAAATAATAATAATGTAGACATCCGACAGCTGCGCCTGAACGGCCCTGGAGCCAGAAAGTTAAAAATATTAACTGCATTCAGCTTTATTGTTACCCTAGGCAGGTGCATACAGCCTATTAAAAGTTTTGAATTCGGGACGAGGCCTTATACTGTAGTACCAGGCCTAGGCCTCCTCAGCTTGAGTATTAGTTACGTTAATTTGCTTTTCACCGCTCGGCACACAGCTGATCCAGATTCCATCATTCCACCCTACTAGATTGATACCTGCCTGAATACGTGACTCATTCATTAAGTTCGGACAAAGCATATCATCATCCTTTTTTTTCTTCCGACAACGCACAATTATCGCAATCAGTTTGGACTACAGTATAGTCAAGAAACGTTTCTCATCACCGCGAAAATTGACATTACGGAAATTTGACATCTTTCGTGCAACCGAACATCGAGCGATGCAACAGTACTACCCCAGCGCTCCTCCCGATTATCCGGGCGCCCCACCGGCCTACGGGCAGGCAACGGGATCCTTTCCCGCTTCTCTCACAGCCGTTGGTCTGCAAGCGGTGGATTTCTTGCCGCTCATGACAGCCGAAGACGGCCCATCCGACCGCCCCGAGTACGAACGCTTCAACATCCTGGTCGAGCGGGCCAACCACTTCCTGCGCGACAATCCCCATTGCACCGTCAATACCTGCGAAAGCGTGGAGTTCAGCGTCTGCGATGGAGGATGGGAGATCGACACGGTGCAATCAGTCTTCGTCGCTTACGGTACGGTATAAACTTCCATCCTAAGAGTTCGCTTATTCACTATATAATCCATGACTGGTAAATGCAATGAGTAGTCTGCAGTTTGAATTACTAGTAACGATAAGGAGACCCGACGCGTTGCAGGGGACAGCAACAACCGCTACATCCGCGGTCTGCGCTTGTGGATACAGCCGCGGAGCACGTCAGCAGCAGTGAGCCAGTTCGAGCCCGATCAGATCGGCTACGTGAATTTCCTCCCCGATATTCAGCGCGATGATGCGCCGCAACGATTGGACATCGTTCTTGAGCGCATCAACCGCACGCAGATCAAAGGGAGAATCATTACGGTGGAGACGCAGCCCATCAAATGGGGCAACAGTGGTGAGCCAACACAGATGTCGTTTCTCGTTCTAGTCCCCGTGTCTGCAATTTTGCTTATCGTTGAGTGAGCAAAAGATATTTTCGGGTTTTTATTCTGTTATTTCATACCCGTATAGAAATCTGTTTTTCCCTAGCACTAGATCCAGATCGGACGATCTGGACGGAGCGGGGCATGGCAAGAGATCGTTTCATTAATCTCGTCCGCATCTTCTACATCCGCGGCGCCGTGGAACACTTGCAGGTGGGCTTGGAGGATTTTGTACCGGCCGTCCTGGAGAAGGCCACCGCCTCCTCCAACCCGCGCATGGAGACCTTCCCGATGGTGATGCAGCGCGTCCAGAAGTGGTTGTTATCGGTGCCGCCTCACTTCCGACCCGTTAACGTCCAGACGGTCATGTTTCGCTGGAGCTACAACAAGGGCATCGACACCAAAGATATGACGTACCACGAGAACAAGACATTGCTCAATTATCTCCGGTTAGATGGAGAAGCCGCTGTTAATATTTTAGATTTGTAGATTTGTTAGGTTTTGTCCGTCGTCTTATAGATTTCTGCGGGTGGCGTACGTCATCGAGAACCCGGACAGCGGTCCCGTATCGCGTTCGACCATCCAGCTGGGCTCTAAACTGATGGTTCCGGAGATGATTCAACAACCGGTGTTCTTGGATCAGGAGGCTGTTGCCAAACTGCGCCAAGCCGCGCATGATGCTGCCGCGGCATCGAAAACTGCCGCCTTCGAATCGCGGAATGCTTCGATAAAATCCGGCGAGACGGATTTGATATCCTTGGAGGCTGCGTTGAAATCGCAGGAGTCCGCCTTCACGATGCAGCAGGTTGCTTTGAAAGCGCAGGAGGCTGCGTTTAGACTACAGGAGTCTGTCACACGATCGCAGAAGGGCGAGTTTGAAACGCAGGAATCATGTCGTCGGCGGCTGGATGCGTGGCTAAAGACGACCGGGGCAGGCGTCGTCTCGGTGGAGACGCTGGTGATGCGCATCGTCGGTGGCGGGGAGTCCGTGTATGGCTTTGATGCTATGCACACCTGGAACGAGATGCACTTGTCGCTCTCGGGCACTCGCAATTTAACCAAACGCGACGATGAGCGTTTCGCGTTGATGTATCGGATTTACACCGACGAAATTGTGCCGGAACCTGGTGGTACGGTGGCGAAATCGCGGTTGGAAAACTTTACGATCTATTCTGGTAGCGGGGAACGTGATTACGCTAAATTCTCGCACAAATCGTGAAGGATATCCGTTATCTGCATCATGCTTCGTTGACTTTCTTGCCGGTTTTTTTGGCAGCGATCTGCTAAACTATTCATTCTCTTTTTGAGATGTTTCATTGAATTTTTATTTTTTTTCCAGCGTATTTTATAATTCAGTACACTGCCTTCCGGTGAACGGTTAAAGCGGATAGTTTTTAATTGTGCTCGATAGTATTTAGAAAAAATCGAAGGAACGTATACGGTATACGTGACGTATACGTATACTTTCTAGTAGGAATATAAATAAATCATTGATAGCCGTTGCTTTATGTGATGAAGTGTCATAAGTCATTATTGTTGATGTTATGTTGTTACGTTGTATTTTAGTACGAAGTAGAAATGCGGAATTAAACCCAGAGTAAAACTACTTCAGTATACAATGTGAGCTGAAACTACAACATGTGCAATAATTACTACATGATCCCTTAAAAAAACCTTTTGGTAGCTAGACACGTATTTAGGAAATGGTGCACAAATCACCACTGTGCACTGGCGTCGCGTAGGCGTGCCGCTGGGTATCGTGAATGATCACCGGCTGATCCGGGACGATTCCGTCCGTGTATATCCGGTACATATAGACGAAACGTTGATTGTGCGTGTGACTGTCGGAGTGCGGCAGGTGTACGTTGTTACAAATGCGCATGGCGTCCCCATCGTTGACGGTCTCCCCGCCGCTGACCATCGGCATGAGCAGTGTCTCCACCGCCACGACACGTGCACCGGTCGCTTGCACCCATGCGTCCAACCGTTGTCGGCACGTGTCTTGTGATTCAAACGCCCCGACTCCGCAAAATCCGTGCGATGGCAGTACCCGAGGAGTGAAGAGCTGGCTGTCGAGTTGGATCATCGACCGGCTCAGGGGGCCGGTGGTGGGGTCTTCGACAATGAATGCCACGCGAAGATATCTGCAACCACAAAAACTGGCCGATAGTCTTGTGTTCAGGTTGCAGCTCAAGTCGGTAATCTTTCGTTTGTTCGCATTCCACAAACAAGTGCTTCATGGAAAAAGGGAAAAGATAAAGTTGCGTACCATGTGATTAACATACGTACCAGCTGCGAGGTTGTATGAAATTTACTATACCGAGACGCGTCAATTTATGCGTAGGTTAGGCATAAGTTTAAGTTCTTCCAGGATTATTAGGTGTATTTCACAAGGAAACGTATTTTGGAAAAAGCGTTCAAAGTACACGTTTACAGAATGTGGTGGATGGTACAATAAATTCGCTGAGGGTTGACCACTGTCCACTAAGTAGTACTTGTGTAATACCGGTATTGCTTTTGATACACTACTAACCGCATATAATTCAGATGCTGTTTATCTTCCCGGTACGTCATGGCCCACGTGTCGAATTTATTACCGCTCCCTCGGAATGCTACGGTCTGGACGTTGACGGGACGGTAATTGGGCGGCACGGACAACATCCACTCTCGGACACGCTGCATGACGGCCGGAAAGGTCTGGGTGTGCGGGTGCGAATAATCGTCACCACTGGACGGAAGGAAGTCTTTCAGTCCCACCTGGACGCGCTGCGCGGGACCGCGGATGTAGAAGATGCGCACCAGGTTGAGGAAGCGTTCTCGCGTTCCGCTGCGCTCGGTCCAAGCAGTGCGATCGGCGTCACAATCTAATGGTCAAGAAAAATTTATCGAGATTACCGGAACTTATACTAATCTTTATCGCCCAGGAATTAAAATCAGTTAATCACAGAAATTACAACGTCACTGATATGGTAATACAATTCTTCACATATGTACAAATATTTGAAAACTTGCTTTCATCGAATTACCTTTGCTGCCCCATTTGACGGGTTGCGTCTCCACCGTGATGATCGTCCCTTTGACAGGCTTGCTGTTGATGCGTTGCAGTACGCTGTCCAGTCGCTCCACCGAATCGTCGTAGTTGATTCTCGGAAGGAAGTTGAGATAGCCGATCTGCTGGGCGCCGGTAATAGTAGTAGCAGAACACGAGCTGCGGTGCTGCATCCACAAGCGCAAACCGCGGATGTACCGGTTGTCGGAATCGCCTACGAATTACAAGACTATCTGGATTCAAAACGATACGCTTACAATAAAGTGGCATGATCTTTCAGCAATAAGAAATCATTTTCCCAATAACCATGCTTGTGGTTAGGCGCCACCCGTCATTTATTTTATCGGAACTAACCGTAGACAGTAAAAGCCGATTCCACCGCATCGATATCGTATCCCTTACTGTACACCGGAAACTCTACACTCTCGCAGGTGTTGACCGCCCAGTGAGGATTATTGCGGAGAAACACACTGGCTCGCTCTGCGAGCACGTTGAAGGACTCGTACACCGGGCGATTGCACGGCCCGGCCACTGCCGTCACCCGCGGCAGAAAATCCACGGCCTGTAGACCAGTGGTCGTCGGCGGCGATCGCATGACGAGCCCGTAATCCGGCGGGGCGTCCGTGTAAGGGCGGGATGCGCTAGCATGTTGCATGAGGGGGTTGCAGTGTCTGGAAGATAATCAAGGAGCGTGGTAGGTTTACGCAATGCTGTCGAAGATAGTGATGTGCCGAAATGAATTTCCATCCCAGTGCAGCAGGGAGCAAGTGGTATTCTACAAGCGAACATAATGACTCGGATGTTGCTCATTAATGTCATGCGTCATACAATGCTGTGAAAGTGGGCCCTTCGATTGTCTGCGCTTGCGTCGACTAAATATGTTTGCAGTTTGGCATTTCCACGCAAATGATATCATCGTATTGCAGCCACGACAGGGTCATACGGTACCGCAGTGTCTGGGTATGTCAGTGTGCCATCTATCGATCGATTTACGCGCTATGAATCTCTAAATACTGCACAGTAGCTCTAACCAGATACCAGTACAGTACATAATAAGCCATTCCCGTATCACTTCAGCATGACGCTCAGTTTAAAAGCAATGAGCAAGAAACATTCATTATTGGATGTTTCTTCATTTTACCATGTAGCACCGCTCGCAAGCGTATTTCGGGGTTACTGTAATAAATAGTCATTGACTTATCACTTAAACTAAACAAAACATCAGCGAAATTCTATTCGATAGTAGCTAATAAAACCAAAAAGCGTTTGCGGTCACAGTATCTGTCAATAAAAAATCTAGACCATAACAACAATTAAAATCCTATTTCTTTTTCACAAAAAGGTGTAGTTTGAAGATATTACGTGCAAATAATATCTATAATAATACTGCAATTTCAAAAACGTAGACAGAAAAATGACAGACCCAGAGGATAACGATACGACAATTTGCTGAAGCAGCGGCGACCAAAAACGGGCACCAAAACACGTTACATGCTTGCGTTAAAATCCATTCTACAGATTTCCGTGTCACACAGACTGACCTTGTTAAACAATGGGGCACCCGGCACCATTCTCCATCTCCCTCGTGTCATCCGGCTCGGTTCGTATCTCCCTAACTTCCGCCACCATTCCGTCGGTGTAGATCCGGTAGACGTACATGAACTGTTCATCCTCCCGAACCGTCCGACTACTGGTGCGCACGTGCACCTGGTGCGTGTCGTTCCACGTGTGCATGGCATCCATACCGTACACGGCCTCGCCGCCTCCGGCCACCCGCATCACCAGCGTCTCCGCCGCAACAACCCGCGCGCCGGCTGCCTTCACCCATGCGTCTACACGCTGACGACAGGCCTCTTGTGATTCCAAGACAATCTCGTCAAAAAATCCCGTGCGCGGAACTCGCTGGGGAACGATGAGTTTGCAGCCCAGCTGAATCATCGACCGCGATATGGGACCGTCGGCGGGATCTTCGGTTAAATAGGCCACGCGAAGAAAACTGTAAATTGAAATAATTTTCAAGAATGTTTAGGTTTATAACTACGACTACTTTTATAAATGAATGATCTCTGACCGCAAATACACCAGCTGTTTTTTGCTCAGACTGTACGTCATATCCTTCGTGTCGAGCGCTTTTTTGTCGTTCCAGCGGAAACTGACCGTCTGAATGTTAATTAAGCGGTAGTTAGGTGGCACCGATAGCAGCCACTCCTTGGTCCGCTGCATGACGGCCGGAAAAGTCTCCATCCGTGGCCGCGCAGAGCCGCCCGCGCTATCCAGTCTAACCGGCACGAAATCCATCACTCCGACTTGCGCATGCTGCACCCGTCCCCGGAGGTAAAACATGCGAATAACCTGGACGAAACGCTCGCTAGTCCATGTACCTTCCGTCCAGATAGTGCGTTCCGGGTCGAGACCTGAAAAATAAACCACCATGATTGCGGAAACGTAGCTCTGCGGACGGCAGGACCCTACCGTTACTTCCCCACTTGATAGGCAGCGTTTCCATTGTAATGAGCTGGCCTTTGATTGGATCGCTGTTGACGCGATGAAGGACGCCGTCCAGTCGCTCCACTTGGTCAGCCGCGATCTGCGGCAGGAAGTCTACGTAACCAATCTGGTCGGGTTCAGTCTGGTTGGCAGAAACAACGCGCTGCGTCCACAAGCGCAAGCCGCGGATATAACGGTTGCTGCTCTCTCCTGCAAACCGAAATCATACGTTTTGGCCGGCCTTAATCATACATTATGGATGCATTCCAAAAATCCAAACCAACTAACGATAAGTAACAAAAATTCGAAAATAAGACGCTAAATTAAATGAAAATTAATAATTATCTAAACTAACATAATTAATTAGCTAAACTAACATAATTGTTATACTTTTCCCCCATTTGGTGTATAAATACCAATAATAATAAAACATTACCGCGTATAAATTCTATACCTCTATACCTCAAAACTGGAGAGGAATAAATAATTCAATATGCTGCGGTACCCATCCAACAAGCATTTGCACGCATTTAAAAGCGTTAAACATGGGGGCGTGTTGCAACGAGTACAGTATATGTCACTGTTTCCGTTACTGTTACCAATTTACCATAGACGGTGAAGAGCGACCACTCCTTGTCCACACTACGACCCCGCTTGTGCACCCGCAGCTCCACACTCTCACATGTGTTGACGCAGCATCGCGGGTGCTGGTGTAGGAAAGTGTTGGCGCGCTCCACTAGTACACTGAACGGCTCGTATTCCGGATAGAATCGCGGAGTTGAACGGCTGCAGATAAAGCGCTAATGCCACCAGTTCTTCATATAATTCCGTACCGTATTCAAATTTTGCTGTCTGAATGAAAATTATAATTATGCAGTCTATCGAACCAAAGTTCGAAGACGGCATAATTATAGTGTATATCCAGACAGCAAAACTTTCTAACTAAAGTTAGAAAGCTCTTCGGATCTCATGCGTACCCGGAAGGACCGTCGTCCCAGTCACCCGCCAACATCCGCGGCAGGAAATCCACCGCTTGCAGTCCCTCACCTACGAGCGGTGCGGCATTCCCGTAGACCGGCGGATCCTCGGCGTAGGGCGGTGGAGGCGCGCTGGGGCACGGCTGATCCATGAGAATGATCGCTGCTCAGCCGGTACCGTTGATTTTCACGGAGTCGACTCGGGACGTTGTCACCCAACTCCAGTTATGGCGCACTTCCGGTTGCAGTTCTCAAGACAGCTTTGGGGCTATAAGCAAGACTGATGCAGAGCAGAGCAAACGCGGTCCTTAACATAATACCGCCGCGTACCGCTGGACTGCAACGGCAAGAATACATCAGCATCAATTAAGGCGAAGTCGTACTACTCTCCCGTAATCACAATTTTTGCGCGGCGCTGACGTGCCAGTAACTGCCAAAGATTAGCGCCCTCATCTGTGTTTCAAGGAGTTTACTTCTCTTATTCGCGGTTGACCAAATAAAATTACAATTACTTGTAAAACAATCTGAACCCCAGAAGAAGCAAACAATCAGCGTAGTGCCCCTGACAATGAGCAGGCAATGGTATCAGTTATAAGCAAGAATAAACTTTCAAAACGCTGTGCGAATAAAAGAAACTAATGATCAAACGCATCCAGGACAGTACGTTGTTCCTCCCAAGTCCCAGCAGCAAGCAGTTCAGCGAGGCCAGCTCTAATCTGAATACGAAGGAGAACGCTTCTCCAGGAAGGCCGTCATACCTTCCTTGCGATCATTCTAAAGGAAACGAAACTTGGATATATTGCATGGCGGAAAAGAAAACCGATTAAAGCATACCGTGGCAAATGTGGAATGGAAGAGTCGCTTCTCGTACACCAAACCGTGGCTAAGTGGAACCTCGAACGCTGATTAAGATAAAGTTATGATCAGCCTAACATTCTACACATACAAAAAAGTTGTAGAGTTACTAATTTAAAGGGCTAAAGAAATAAGCTGAACTGATTTAAAAAATCAGCGAGAGCGTCTAATGACTCTAATGCACTTACAAGCATTGACGGCCTCCTTGGCCATCATAACCGCCACCCGTGAATGCGATGCAATCTTTTCCGCCAGCTTCACCGCTTCGCCTACCAGCTGATCGGGCGGGAAAATCTTGCTGACCAATCCTGCAGGACATAGGAATGCTCATTATCGCAACTTGATAATTGGGAAATAAATATATTTTACCGAAAACAATCAATCAAAATAGTAATTTCTAAAAGCCAGTACAAATTCAGCGGACAGAAAAGCGAAAACGAGCGATTGTACAGAATACTTTGTCACGCAGAAAGAATGCTTCAGTTAACCTCGTTTCGCTACCGTCCTTATCTGGGGGAGCGTATTGGTCAATGAGCGACAAGTGAGGCCAATCATGCTGATACCCATCGATAAACAAACCCACGGCACGTTACGCTACGGTGTAGTAGTTGTCGTAATTTTTGGAACCCGCGAGGGTACAAAAACATTAAACAGAAGTTTATTTAATTGTTGTTAATTTGCCTGGGTGAGCCACCCATGTTATTACACTTTTGGCACAAAACACCTATGAGTATTGTACATAAGTTTTCTAAAACCCCTACACAACCAAGTACATAAGTTTACAGATCCTGAACTAACTACCTAAACGAAATTTTTGTTCGTTCTTTTCGCGCACATATTAGTTAAAAAATGTAAATGCTGTAAAAGTTTCAGGAAGCGCACAAATATTACAACTTACCGGCTTTTTCTGCCTCGACTGCCGAAATACGGTTTCCGGTGAGGATCATCTCCATCGCCTTGGATTTGCCGATGGCCTTCACCAAGCGCTGCGTACCACCGGCGCCTGGGAATCAACAACAGAGTATTACTTAAAGTGTCTTCTTAGACATTTCCAAATCTGGCATCACCCAGCGAAACAATCCATACCCGGAATCGTGCCAATGTTGATTTCCGGTTGGCCAAACTGAGCTTTCTCTCCGGCGTAAATAATATCGCACATCATTGCCAGTTCACAACCGCCACCAAGCTACAAATACGAAAATTCATAATTAATTTTCATGCGCACATAAAGAAGGGCAAACATTGGATTGCAAAGTCAGCAGCAAGGGACAGGAGTACTGCTGTACTGCAGATGCATCCGCAATAGCATACGTAAGACTCGGTGAGAGGCGAAAAGCATTTGATCAGAAAAACTGAAAAGGTGGTTAGTTTTTGTGCTTACTGCAAATCCGTTGACAGCCGCGATAACGGGCTTGCGGAACTCGGTAATGCGATTCCAGCGGTTGAGGAAATTGCGACGGTACACGGCGGGGAAGGCGTGATTCTGCATCTCCTTGATGTCGGCCCCTGCGGCGAAGGCTTTCTCGCTGCCGGTGATGACGACGGCGGCGATGTTATCGTCAGCATCGAAGCGCTCCAGTGCCGCGTTGATTTCGTCCATCAGCGGCGAACACAGCGCGTTCAGCGCCTTCGGACGGTTCAGCTGGATCAGGCCCACATTGCGCTTGTCGCCCTTCACCTCCACGATCAGATTCTCGAAGGTTCCCTCTGAAAGGGATAAACTGACTTTTGAGTGTCAACGCAGCTCAGGCAAACCAACGCTACTGCAGCGATGTCGGTTGCAGCCGCGTGCTCCCAGCTCCGAGCGATGCATTTAAAGCACTCCAACAACTCCTTGGTATGCTCGTTGTAATTAAGTTTTACCTTGTTGTGCCTGTGTAGAGGCGGCAGAGCAAGGCGCCTGCATCATCCTAGTGACGTTGGAGACCAGGAACGAGCGGGTGTGTGATGCTCCACGGACGAGGATCTGCGCTTTCCCAATCAACGAAGCCATGACTGCAATCGTGTGCTGAGCAGATGGAAACGAAGAGATTTCGGGTGAAATAACAGAAAATTCAGTCCAAAGTCAAAAGGGCAATGCGGGGTAGTGGGAAGCGCCTGTCTGTTATCGAACGACAGCAGCGATGTTGCCGAACTCTGTTCAGTGTGAACTACGGAGAGCGTAAAAAGCGATCAGCTGGAAAGGCCTTTCTCTGGTTGGAACGCATTCAGAGTTCTGTCGCGTCGTCACTCGGCAAGCAAAATGCTGTATGTACGGGTGAACCCCCAGAGGCGGCTGCTTTAACAAGTCGGAAGCTGGATGACCGAGACTCTTTGCTTATCATCTTATAATCTTATTTTTATTTTTTTCAGAATCGTATTAATTTTTGTGAAATGTCATTGTGGTAAAATTTCCAGCAACAAATATGATGGTGCTTTCGATTATCAAGGCCGCATTGTTATCAGTTCGGATTGTTTTATAATAGTATCTAAAGCACTCAAGCAATTCGGTTTTCCGGTAACGCCATTCTTCCTCACTGAGCAGCCAGCAATAGCATGTCGAAAATGATCATGTCGCTCGTTTGAACCACTGCGTACCGAGAATCAGAGCTCGCAGCAGTAAAGAATCTCATCCGCTTTCCATAATGGCTGCACAAGTGCAACAAGGCGGTCCTTCCCAAGGGCCCCGTGGTCCCCCTCGGCCGCCCAATCCCTCCATGATTTCTCCCACAGGAATGTTGTCCACGGGCCCCAACCCCCACTTCAACTACCCCCATGCACATGCACGACCCCCCTTCGCGGGGGCGCCGCCGCAGGACGGGCCGTCTGGCGGTAATGAAGAGTTTTACAGCAGTGCCGCGTCGGGCTTCTACCTGCCTAAACAGGAGCTGGATGCTAAACGGCTGCGAAAGGCTATACATCGGCGGACGGTGGACTATTTCACGCCTGTCGTCAAGTATCTGCAGGTACATGGTGCAGTAGTAGTTGGGTGCACTACGGTCCACTTTACGACTACGCTACACATTTTTCTCTTGTGCATTTGTAAATTTCGCTATGGGATAAAATTTCTGCAATGGCTCTTTTCATGAAATATGAATTTGGAAATTAACGAGATTTGTGTTGTCGTGACAGGAGCGATCTGTGTACGTGAATCCCACCAGCTTCCGCGATCTGTTGGCTGATCCGCTCTATTATTCGGAGGTGGGTTCACTGGGTTGCAGCATGCGAAGTGTGTTCCGCAAAGGCGCTTTGATGTTAAAATGCGTGCCTTCAGATGTTGTCCTGTGTGGCCTACCCACACAACGCCTCCAACGCGATCACCACCAAATTCATTCGCCAGGCCACCAACAAGATCAAGTGTCCTGTCTTCGTGGTGCTGGTAAGTGGCGCATGAACTGTTCTGCCATAACAAATCAAGTAGTACGCAATCAGTTCTTTTTTCATTTTGATATAAGCAAGGTTAACGCAATATATTTCGGTACGTCTAGCAAGCTGGAAGGTGATTTTGCAGTTTGCCACTCGTCAAATTTTGTCTCGGATACCCATTGAGTCGTTTTAGCACGCGTACTTCGCAATACGTATGATTGGTTTCCTTCAGGCTGCCCTGTAATCCTGTCAGAATCTTTCCCGTTTAATTACTGTACATCATTGAAATTTTTACGAAGACGTAAATTTTTGAACAAACACCAATACTAGAAACTTCCGGTGCGTGATGTAGCTGGATTCGCCTGCTCAGCAGCGTTTTTGGGCTTTTATTGAAATTTCCCACTTTAATTTTATTATGCCCTACCGTTGGAGCATTCGTTTGGTAGAAGTAACTCGTAGAGATAAAAGGTTCCGTGATGGCAGTGGCTTCCGCTGGACCTTATGACCGTCTACGGTCCACAGTTCAGACCAAGTCATTAATTTTACAGCACTTATTCGTATGTATGGAAAAATGAAATTTTTATCGATGTTAAATGGCTGGACATACGTTGTGAAAACATTGATTGAGTAAAAATAAGGCAATCACATCAACTATAAAGCCAGATAATAAGAAGTAGCGCATGTTTTGTTTGCAGTGGACACCGGAAGGACGTCGTTTAGTGACCGGATCGTCAAGCGGCGAGTTTACGTTGTGGAACGGCTTAACTTTTAACTTCGAAACCATCTTGCAGGTCAGTGCATGGTAGTGCCTAGCAGTCGTACTCCAAAAAACTGCACAGTCCACCGTAAAATATGACACTTTATTAGTGTTCGAAGGCCGACTGACTAAAGCACGAAATTTTGTGTATTGAGTGCAATCTACTGCAAAAAAAACATTAACAAATTTAAGTTACCGCTTTGAAAATTTAGTTGAAACATTAGTTTCACTGCTTTCGCAATGTGATATTATGGTGTCTAGTTAAAACTGTCATGTCTTTATTGAACGCAGGCGCATGACACGGCGGTGCGTTCGATGGTGTGGAGCCGCAGTGACACATGGCTGGTGACCGGCGACGCATCTGGATACATCAAGTATTGGCAGGCCAACATGAACAACGTCAAGTCCTTCCAAGCGCACCGCGACTCCATCCGCGGCATCTCGTACGCGCATTGCTGCATTCCTGGTGGTTCTGGTGGCCGCTTTTTACTGTGTTGTGGTTTTGCAGATTCTGTCCGACGGACTTCAAATTTGCTACCGGCTCCGATGACGGCACAATACGCATCTGGGATTTTGAGAGCTGTGAGACGCTGAAGGTGTTGCGCGGCGGACATGGTGGTGAGGTGAAATGTGTGGACTGGCATCCTAAGAAGTCCCTATTGGTCACCGGCAGCCGGGATAATCAACAGCCGGTTAAACTATGGGATCCCCGCACCGCCGATGCCATCGGCACATTGTAAGTTAACTTATTCCGGTGCGATAGCAGTGTTGCATTGTAACGGCATTGTCTCGTGAATGTGTGGACGGCACTTGGCAGACATTTACGTTGGACTGTATAAAGTTGTTAACCATTACGTTTTGGTCAAGTTTTTGTAAGTGCCTGCGTTGGTTTCTGCGTGTGATTTGCCAGCTGCGTGTAGCAACATTGTGTTTATTTTACATTTTACTTTTATAGATATTTACACAAAGGCCCGGTGACGGATTTGAAATGGAATCCCATTAATTCCAACTATCTGCTGAGCTCATCACGCGATTCATTGGTCAAGCTGTTCGATCTGCGCAGCATGCGCGATGTGCAGACGTGTCGTGGCCATAAGCGCGAAGTGATGAGTATGTTAATTAAAAAAGCGAATTTCCTCTCCTTTAATGTCAGATTAATTTTTGAATTGTGGCAGGTGTTGGCTGGCATCCAATCTACCAGAGCCACTTTTGCAGCGGCGGCATCGACGGTTCCCTCATGTTCTGGGCCGTAGGCACCGAGCGGGAGGTGGGCGTGGTAGAGAATGCTCATGACGGAAGCATTTGGAGTATGAGCTGGCATCCGCAGGGCCACATACTATGTACTGGGTCCAATGACTGTTCCGTGTAAGTAGCAGTGCTGGCGTGCTTTTATGGACCCTAAGGAATATGTTCGATGCATTTATAGGAAATTCTGGACCCGTAATCGCCCGGGTGACACCATGAAGGACAAGTACAACGCCAAAGCGCGTAGTGATGTCGACAATCCATTGGATATACGTGAGCCCTAGACTTCAGTGCTGTAGTGAGCTTATTTGCTTATGTGATTTTGCTGTGATTTTCAGGAGGCTTCGAAATCGAAGAGGAAGAAGAGGAGTTCTTTGGTACGTTTCGTCTGGCTGTTTACATTTAGCCGAACATTTGGGTGCATTTTTAAATATTTTTTTTAAGCGACGGTACACCTAGATCTTTTTTGAGCTTTACGTGTTTGTTGCTCTTTATGTTTCAGTGGAATGTAGGCAGCGTGCTGTCGCGCTGCAGTTATTAGTGGTTTTCTTCAACGCTATGCTGCTACAATGTGCTGTATATGATCTGCAGTGATCGATGGCTGGAAAATCGTTTTCTTTTTGCAGACATTGCCAATTTCGACACTCAGGACATCACCGAATTTGAATCCAACGCCCCGCGACCCCCGGCTCCTACCGACCTTCCTCCTCCGCCCTTCCCTGCTATTCAACCGCAAATGCCCCCACCCTACCGCCCTCCTCCGCCTGGCCAGTATTTTCCACCAGGTCCCTTTCCTCCTTACCAGCCACCGCCCATGGGCCCCCCGCCGCCTCACCACTTCCCGGGTGGTGGAGCCCCACCGCCCCCAGGCTGGAATCCCCCGCCGCCACAGCAACAAGGACCCCCGCCGGTGCCGCAGTGGAACTGGCGCCCTCCCGTTCCCGCCACCACCGAAGGGGGCGCGCCACGGGGTGGACTGCTGCCGCCTCCCACGGGAGTCGCTGCCGGACCGGAAGGCGGTGGGCCAGGAGGGATGAAGCGGCCCTGGGAGGATGGAGGAGGCAGCGGCCAGCAAGAGGGAGGGTTCGACGACGGACAGTGGTCTCGAGGAGGTGGAAGAGGTGGTGGACGAGGGGGACGCGGAAGAGGTGTCTGGAGGCAGCGTTAGAAAAATTTTCGCTTTTTTATGTCTTCTCCGTTTCCTAAACAAAGATTTGAGTGTAAATGGCATGTGTGTTGTGTATAAAATGGAAATGCGATGTATTGACCGCTGTGCAAATGCATCATTGAAAGTATTGATTGCGATTAGCAGTCGGTTGTTTTGTTCACGGAGAAGTACGTCGTTCAATGGGGAATAAATGGCAAATCGCTGCCTGATGGGTTTTTGCGGCTTGGCCCGATTAGTTTATCGATTCGTCTACAATCTGAAGTAGCACTGGCCACTGATTAGTGCTACTACTGCTATTGGAGTACGCTTACGGTTTAATAAAATTAATTGTTAGTAACATGATGCGATTGTTTATGTAGTCGGCGACCTTTGCAAGCTAAAATTTGTACGACGACCTGAAAGTGTTGGTTTCTCTTAATCTAAGTTTGCAGGCTAATGACTAGTACTACTGATTACTATCTGTATAAAGTGTTCACGGTACAGTAAGTACTTCAACAACTATAGGAAGAAATTATCGTACAACACTTATTCATAATGTTAGTGTAGAGCAATAATAATAATTTTTATGAGTTTGTTGCCACCAGAAAAACATTTAACTACTCGTACATAAGTCTTTTACGGCAGTATCTGTACTGTGCAACAACAATTCCGGGGCGATTATTATCGATTTAAAGTTTAAATTTTTATTCAACATTCCCATCATCCATTTCATGCCAGGTTAAAACAATATGAATGCAAAACTTGGAGAGAAAACATAAGTCGTGAGCCAGCAATATTGGTACAATCGGGCGCATCTTCGCATCTGATTGCGGCATAAATATACAATACCGGTATAATTCTAGCAAATTCAATTTCGACAGTTGCGCAACTAAAACGGACAATTTAGTACACTTCAATCCGATGTCGGATATCCGTAGAATGTTTATTTGAAATCTAGTGCTGCTGCTGTTAAAGTTAGGCTGCGTGTTGAAGGTTAGTGCTGCAGAATGGTCATGAAAAAAGAAACAACGGAAGAAAACCAGGATATAATCAGCAAATTAAAACTAATTATATAAATTAAAGCCTAATGAATCAAGTTACAGCGCCTTCTTGGCCTTACTGTCCAGCGGGCCATCCATGATCGGCACCATACGTCGCTGAACCGTTTTGCCCGCCTCCGGATCGACCACCAGAAAAGTGGGGAAGAGTGCCGGCACTAATTCCTTCCCGGCCACATAAGTCTCCCCAAAGTGGCCGTTGAGGAAGGACAATCCCTCCACCGAGCGCTTGCGCTTGCCCAGTCCGAAGCCGAAACGGCCGCGGGCCTGCAGCGCCTTCTCGTAGGCATCCGCGTTGGGCATGAAGATCATCCCGGCATCGCCGTCTTCCCGCTTCCACTTGGCTTCCACAAGGTAGCAGCCAGCCTCGTTACAGCGGATCAGCGCCTCGGCACCAACGAGAAAGGTCACCAGGAGACATGCTCCCAACATAACCGCCTGCATTGCAAATTAATCGTGGTGACCTTGGAAAAATGTTAGGAAGAGTATGGTGGAATGGGGAAACGCTAGTGAAGCTGAGCGGGATGGGAAGCGGGATCTTATGGGACGCGCGGTTGGTAGCCTGCGGGGCCGGAGTGTAATTACAAGCGGCGCTGATGTGCAGCGATACGCTCGATCGGCTGTGATTGCTTGGACGCGGCTAATCGATGGCATTCGATGCGTACGGACGGCCGTACAATGAGTGGCGAATAATTGTTGTTTTATGGGGAATTAAGAGGAAAAGACCAGGCGCGTTGTGTTGTGCGCTTTCACAGCTGTCCTGAATCAATGCCCGCTGTAATCACGGGGCCGGCAGAGGCCCAACCTGCGCCAGCATTGTCAGGGCGCACTGGACGGGAAAATGGCAGAGAAAGGGCAACTTTTCGCAGAGTTTATTTGACGCTGCCGTCATGCGGATGAACAATGCGCCTAATGGTGACAAACAAGTTAAACCAACGCACAATTCACCAAGTGGATCAATTAGTTACATCAATTGTGTATAAAAATGAATGGTGTTTTTATATAGAACTGCATTTTCAGAAAGTTATAATCAAAAGTGGAATTAATTCGCCTCGTTTTACAGTCCACGGTCCTTGTAGAATAGATCGCTGACGTCCTGCGTTTCAATCTTTACCCATCCCGTCTCCTTGATGTGGTACACTGCCAATTAATTACCACATTTTATTCACAAGGAAAAGAAACAAGTTTACGCAATATAACCTTCGAACAATAGGAATAATCACGAATGACGTAAGTACAGTACTTATTCAAAAATATTCATCTTTTTAAAAATCAGCAATATGCATAAAATGGAAATAAGTAAACAATTAACACGAGAAGAAAACTTTTTATTTATCGCACAGAAAAGAACGAACGAAATTTCAGCGTTATGGAAGAAACAAATAAGTTAAAGAAAATAATTATGTCTAATGCAAGACACCTTACCATTAGATGCCTACCACAACAATAATGAATCCATGGAGTAACGAAATCATAATTTAATGAAATTAATTTCTATAACTTAAAAAATAAGTACAAGAGTAAGTAATTGAAGAATCAACAAAAACCGTCGACCGAGATTCAGTAATAAGATAAAGTTAAATACAAAATAAAGTTTAAAAAATAAAAACAAAAGGATGGACATGTGCAATGATCAAATACGAAAACCAGACCAGGCGTAAATGTGAAAACGAAAAGCAGAAAATCCGACAACACATCAGCAAATTCACACTAATTCACACTATCAGAGAACGAATCTGGTATTCTTACCGCTGACATTGCCACCGCTGTAGGGATCACGCATCGTGGCGTGGTAAATGGCCCGTCGGGCCAGCTCGTAGGCCTGCGGCTCCGTCAGATCATAGCGGTACTCTGTGTCCAGGACTCCAAAGGCGTACGGCGAGCCAGACCCAATGGAGAAGCAGTTGCCGGCCACGCGCAGTCCATCGTTATCGATAACATACAATCCCGGCCCCTGCGAAAAACACAAACACACCCTTACAATTTCACGCCGGAGTGCCGGTTGTCAAGCGTCCGCGACGTACTCGTTTGTCATATCCGGCAATCATTGACCCCTGCAAGGCAAACATGTTTATGCTGATGGCAATGCGCACAATGAAAAAGCGGGACTCACGATGGAGATGCCGTAGCCCTTGTAGCCGTAGAGCATGTTGGAGAGCAGTTTGGACGCCGCTGACACGGTGATGCGTTCGCGATTGCGCAGCTCATACATGCGGCACTGCCGGTTGAGGACGCGCATCCAGTAGGTGCAGTCAGCGGCACCGCCGGCCATCGTGCCCAGCAGGAAGCGTGAGATGGGGATCACTTTATTCACCGTCTGCGAACCTGCAAGCATACATAACATGCTCAACTACTTTTAACCTTTACACAACACATTCTGTACAACCAAACAATGAAATAGGTAGTTATTTAATGAGCCTTTACAACATACGTGCATGTACTACGTTGGTTCACTTTATTATATTTACAGTTTTACACTGTATGTAACGACAATTCAGCTAAACAGTGACTTGTGGGATTGTCGAGCAAGAAAAAACGCAAGAAAATCCAAAACAGGTAATTTTATCCAAGTTCTAAGACTTGTGCGAGTGCCCAAGCTGGCTTAGGTCAATTAATTTTTATCCACAAAACTGCCACAATGTTCAACTTGCGAGAAATCAGGTAAAACGTCATCCGAGAAACCGTAATATTTAAAGACAATGTTTTGAATCTCGTTTTTATTTCTGA
This sequence comes from Paramacrobiotus metropolitanus, assembly GCF_019649055.1. Lineage (NCBI taxonomy): Eukaryota > Metazoa > Tardigrada > Eutardigrada > Parachela > Macrobiotidae > Paramacrobiotus > Paramacrobiotus metropolitanus. Next base: position 621,784 of record NW_026570260.1, read on the forward strand.
ACATTATAAAAAGAAATTCTTACAACTGTTGGGTTTTCCTCATATCAACAATTATCTCTTAACAGGTTGACAGTAGCCGAAAAATAGAATCAAGAATAGTTTTAAAGGAAAATTTTTTATGCGGATAATATAATTCATAATCCATGTATCGGTGTTAAACTTAAGATTTTTAAATTCATCAAGGGATCGTCGACCTGAAAACCACTGGGAAAATGGACGAACCTCGAATCCCATTTATCAATTTTCGCTGGGGATAAACTCTTTTCACTTTTCGCTTTATCACTTACTGATCTGTTGTCCGGCGGATGCCCGACTGTCGACGGCCACCATAACTCCGCCCTGGAACTTGAAGCTGAGCGTGGTGGTGCCGTGGAGGAAGAGGGAACGCGGATTGGCCACCAGACGTTCTTCCGTCTGCACGTCGCTCTCGTCCTCCAACAGCGCCTGGATTACGCGTTGCTTACCCTATCAGAAACATTTCCAACTCAGAAACGCATCATTCTGCGCGGAAAGCATTGGCCTACGTGGATGGACGGTAGCGGAAGGCCCACAGCGAACTCATTACTGACGGGATGCGTAAAACGCACATCCTGCAGACATTCGGGCTGCGGTGCGGAGAAGTCCAGGGATTCCCATGTGGAATCAGCGCCGCAGACGCGAGAAAGGGCCATGGTGAATAGAAAACAGAAAATGCTGTAGAACAGAAAAATATTTGTGGTAAAACAATATATTCGGAGGATAATGCCAAAATTTTCGAAGTAATTTTGGAACAAAAGTGCAAAACGAGAAGATAAATCAAATTTTCAGAACATCGTCATGGTAAAAATTGCTGATGCACGAACGGCTGAGTCATGAAGCAGAAGGCGATCGACGAGTTTGAAGGTGAGACTGTTACGACGGACAGAACAGAACCACCAGGCGGTTGCCTATGCGCTTCGAATACGGCGTCAGCAATCATCATTCAGGTAGACTCATGCCGTGGTAATTTTCCTCAAACAATTTCAGTTTCTGAAGTGTTGTATGTTTTTTAAATTTTATGTTTTCTCACTTTTCTGTTTTGGGAATCTTTTGATTTCTCTGCTGTTGTAACTGCTGGCTCCTTGTACTATTTTATGATTCATAACCATAATAACCATTACGATTATTATCGCATCTTGTGGATAACCTGGTTTAGTAGTTAGTTGTTACTACTTGTTACCTATTTAGTTTATCTGATTATAACGACTCGTGGCGTATTTGTTCCAGATATGTAGTGGCAAATACAGCTGATCTATTCACAATACGTCAGCGTATTAGATTGACCAACGACTGCATCGTCGTTGTTTTTCGTGACTTCTAAATTTAGCGATTTGATTGACTAGCAGACTTGCTGGTTGCAAACTTGCAAGTCTGGTCTCAGCTCAGTGACAATTGTCACAAAAACATTCGGGTACCGTTTGGTGGCTGGCGCTCTCTGATAACTAACGCTTCCCGCAGTGCTGTCTTTGTTCTGATGGATGGACCACGCAGCAGCGACGTTGAGGAAATTATCGGCGATGAATCCTCATCCAGCGTGCTGCATGAAGCATCAGGTGCGCGCGTGGACCGCGAAGTATGCCAAGACGCACCGGGCAGCTTCCCTCCCGCACCAGTGACTGACTCGGGACACTTCATCCCGCGTTCCGACGGTTTCGATATGATCGCCGTGGCCTACAACTTCGAAATGGCCCTGACGGAGCCCGACACTCGTAGCGAAGTGGGCATGGACCACTACATCCAGGCCTATCGCGAGCTCGAGAGGTACGCTTGTTACTTGCTTTTAACGGCTTTCACGGAGGTGTATAACAAATCTGATTCTATTCTTCGCTGTGGCGACGTAGCCACATATCAGAGAGTTTCCACCGTTTCTGACATTCATTGAATGCAGTTTTGCGTTTTTTGGATTTTTTGCTTATCTTCCTTGTCCGAGTTTGATTTCGCGCTCTCGCTTATTCAGTGTTGTCTTTTTAATTGCTGGTTCTGTGGAAGCATGAGGCGCACCATAATTTCCACTTCGCTTTTAATAAGTTAACCGCCAAGCGACTGTTGTAAATTACTACTCTACATGGCATTTACATGCATAACTAATTATCGAATTCGGATTTATTCTTACAGTACAGTAACAGTTGATCGTGACTTGGTTAATACTATTAGAGATTGTTAATAATGTCAATAATTTTATATCGGGCAGTATCTTTTGATTATTCTTTTCCTATTGCGCAGGTTCTTTGAATTAATGGGAACGATATTTGGCTTTGTGGGTGCGGACGTAAAGGACAAGCTGGACATTTTGAGCAAGCACCGCAGCGGCGCGGAAGGCGCCAACTACCGCACCATCCGCTTCATGATGGTTTTCGAAACAGGTGAGCCCTCGCGTCTGGAGCCCACCCGCACACCCCAGATTTCACCGCTGCCGTCCGCATCCCGCACACTCCTTCGACTTCACCGGGCGCTGGAGTTCATCATGATGTTCATGGAGTCGCTGATCGGCGCGCCCGATTGCGAAGGGTCGGACATCTGGCGCAGGATTGCTACAAGAAAACATTAGCCAGGTACAACATCATTTTTTCATTATTTTTCCAATTGCTTACGAATGTGCCCTTAAAAAAGCAGCTCTTAAAATCACTGTTGAAAATGAATACGTAGTTAATGGTAAGCCGATTTCTAAAAGGCTTTAGATTGAAATTGCTGCAAAGCTCCAGAATGTTAAGTACTTATTTCTTCGGTGTGTGCCACTATTTTTTAAAAGATTTTCTAAAGTACAGAGTAGTTTATATAAAAATGTTTAGTACATTGTTGCCGATCTTTTCGAAATTGTATAGAAGTCTCACAGCAAATCACAGTATTTATGAACCAATACTATTGTGGTAGTAGTTTCGTTATGTGTTATATGAGACTTACTGTATATCTGGAGCATAGAAATGTCTGGAGCATTTTGCATCCGGATATATTGAGAATTTTGCATGAATGTTTGGAAATTCAATACTGTGATTCGTAGGTATCACGGTTGGCTGGTGCAGAAAGGCGCCCACTTGGCCATGTACACACTGCCCACCAAGTACCGGCTGATGGAGCGCATCTCCAAACATCCCTACTCCGAGGTAACCGACATTGCCCGCCGTATGACCGAGGCCATGCGGCCTGTCTTCGATCGCACCCAGGAGTTGTACACCGAGTTTAAACTTCACGATTTGCCTTGATGGGAACATCACTACTGTACCGTTTTTGTTACGTAATCAAAACTGGGCAGCTGTTTTACGTTCAGTGTAGTTCTGTACTTTTCTGCGTACCGGTGCGCTGTGCCATGACGTGAATTCGATTCCGGGTCCATTCCGTTGCGTAGTAGATTTTTACAATTGACGCTATACGAACAACTGTGTAAATTATCGAAATGCCGGCCATTCGCCTTCTTCCGGTCCGATTAAATTATTTTTTTATATGACTCACCTGTTGTCGTTTTTTTCCGCCGTGATTTCTGGTTTCTGTAGTTAAATATAATTTATTTGCATTGACTACCTTTGTAGTTTGTAATGGTATTGTGATCGACGAAGAAAAGAAAGTAAGTTTGGAAACTGCGTAAATGTGATTAATAAGTTATTCCCTTCTTGCACTCGGATTCCGGCAGCATGTGCCGTTTGGAGTCAATCGATTTTCGTGAATTGTCGCTGATCCAGATTGACGTCATCGCAGTGAACGATACGACGCCGTGCCGGACGGCTGCCCGATCCTCCTGCATCGCGATGCGGGGCGATCGATCGCGATGCTCTTGGTACGTCATTTCCGGCTGCAGTAGTGAAACGAGATCACATGGCACCCATGAAGTCACTGCTGTTTTCAATGCGGGGTGATCAATCTTTCCCCCACACTCAATTGCTCGGCGCGCTGTTATTTGGCGTTTACCTCATTTGGCTAGCTTTCCGTTTGTACGTCGTAGATAGACAGACTGCTGCTGGTCTGCTGCAGCAAATTTATCCTGACTGACGCGCAAATTTGTCCGCATCCGTGCCATCTGGATAATTGGATTCTATGTTTCCTTTAAAAGTTCAGATTTTATAGAATAAGTTGTAGTACATTAGTACTGTGCCGTCTACATTATCATTCTGCCAGTCGTACAGAAACCGGTTTTAAGCAACAGTCAATCAGAAGTCTTTTTCACCATATGTTTGTCACATATCTGTCTTCCTGATCTTGCTTTATTTGTTTATTATCCGCCATGGGCAACACGGACTCAAAGGCTGGATTCCGAAAAGCCATTCAGGATTTAAAGAACAAAGATAAGGTAAGTTCGTGCGCATACGTGCGAGCCGCTCAAGATGAGTGCACAGTCAGTCTTCCTGATCTCGCATTTTACAAAATAAACCGTTAATACTAATACATTTTAAATTTGCTCTCAGAATTTACCGGACCGCTTTGCCTGCTTGTAATAAAATTGTTTCTTTATGAGTTTAGGCGAAGGGATTTAAGTAAATTTGCACTGTTTTTTATGAAAGAATTCGTGTGTGCTGTCGGATGATGTATCATACATCATGTGGTATGTGAAATTGTTTCGTGCAGATCATTGAGCCGGACAATGACGCGTTCTGGCGGCAGTTCTGGAGTGCGGAGCAGATGAACTTCCAGCTGACGGCGGCGGACGTGTTCAGTCTGGTGACGGCGGAAGACATTCGCAGTCTGCGTGAGGATGTCCCGCAGAATTTGGCCACGCTGGCCTTCAAGGCCATCGACCACCTGCGGGTGGCCACTGAGGGTGCCGCGCCCTGCACCACGCCCGCCCAACAACAGACGGGTCAGTCGGCGAAATGCATACCTAAACGAAACAGCGGTATTTTGAATCCATTTATTTCAGATCAAATTTTTCATATGGTTTCGAGCACTGAAGCTAGTGTTCCAATTTCCTTTCAATTGTTTCCATATTTTTTCGCGTTTTACGACAACAGTTAGTTTTTTTAACAATTCAGTTAAACTCAGTGCTGACTTTTATTTGTCGCTGATTAAGTTTCTGGAATTCATAAAATAAAAATAAAATAAAAAAGTATGGTAAAAAGTAGTTATTATAAAATATGTGAAAAATATCTTAGATTGAAGTTTCTGGTCAGATATTCGCGTGTGAGAAGCATTAAAAGTGACCAAAAGAACCTGCATTATTGTATATTGTGACAGTGCTGAACTGCGTGCGCTTGCTGACCCGGCTGGTGCCGTTTTTTCTGGAGGAGCCGGAGTGGCGCTCCTTCTTCTGGTCCGCTCTGCCCTCGGCCAGCGCTGCTTCCAGCTCCACTCGACAGGGTCCGTTGTCGCGCTTCCCCTCCTACCCGGCCGGCGGCTCCCTCGACTATCCGGAGCCTCCCACGCCGCCTTCCAGTGCCGGGGCGCGTTTCCGCCTCTTTGACGGCCCGGTTCTGGCTACCACGCTCATCAATTCGCTTTCGGTGTGTGCACTATCTTTCACTTTTCGTTTTGTCGCCACATCATGTTTTATTTATTTCGTTTACAGACACTGCTCTTCTGTCCCGGATTTACGGTCAATCAGCACAAAAAACCTTCGGTTAGGGCACTTTAGTTGGATATTGTTGTTTGATGGAATAATATGGAGTTCATGCATGTAACATTTAGTGATATATACGTGAAGCAGTGATATATCACGGCGCAATATAGGAAAATCAGCAGATCAGATATTTTCAGTTTCACTTAAAGTACAAGACAGGCATAGTATGTACTTCGTTATTGTGTAGTCGAACACGAACCTATGTCTGCTACGTGTACAGGAGCAAACGGAAGATTTGACTTCGTTGGACTGCGTCGAATACATTTGGGCAGCCGGGGTCGGCTTCGCTGTGTCACCGCCGCAGAATGCCAACTACGACGCGGCACGGATCGAGATTCTCCGTTTACTCCTGGCGTGTTTCTCGGAGTCCATGTACGGAACTTCCGGTTGGTTCCCCTTTGAGATTTTCTTCCGTAGCCGAATTGCTGCGTGTCATTTAACCTACAGGCCTGACTAGTGTTGGTTTCTAGCTTCGGAGGGACTGGTGTGTCCCAACCGTTGGCTAGAGTACTTCACAAGCGCCGAAAACCGGCCGGTGTTGCCGCTCTTCACCTCCCTGCTCAACGTGGTCTTCTCCTATGATCCGGTGGGCTACGGAGTTCCCTATAATTATCTCATGTTCGGTGACTCCAAGGAGCCTTTAGCCGAGGTGGCGCTGCAGGTGCTGATTGTCTGTCTGGACCATGTCTGCCGGGTGAAGGTCACCGAGGCCATCACGAAGGAACAGCTAGCGATGGAAAGCGATCCCGATGTGAGTTAGGTTCAAACAGAAGGAAAATAGCAGTTGCGGTAGAATTAGATAAGCTGCTGAAAAAGTAATTGTTGCAATATGATTCTGTGCAGCATAGAACATCCCATTCCGGCATTTTTTTAGCTTAGCTAAAAAAATGCCGGAATAGGAAATATGGTTGAATGGTTAGACACGTATACAATCATAGGATGCGGAAGCTACATGTATAAGACCGTCCCTTGATCTTTGTTAACTTCGAATGCCGATCACTTACAGCTGGAACAAACGATAGAAAATTGATAAAATATTTATAAAATTTTTTCCGAGTCAGCCCGGAAACTTTTAATAACGGTATATGTACTGGAAAACAAGTTTAATCGGCGTGTTGTAACGGTGAAGTGTGAATTTTTTAACGGTGTGCAGAGTGACATGTTGAAGAACATGTTCATCAACTACCTGTCGCGCATCCATCGCGACGAGGACCTGGCCTTCATGGCAGATGGTATGGTGCGGCTGCTGAACAATCCCCTGCAGGTAGGCTACCTACCCAGCTCCACGAAAAAGATTCACTTCCAGGCCGAATTGCTCATTCTCTTCTGGAAATGCTGTGAATACAACCGGGTCAGTGCCGCTTTTTGTTTCTTCGTGTCTATGTCCTCAAATATTTTGCTACTGCAGAAATTTCTCTACCATGTTCTCAAAAGCTGCGTTGTTCTCGACATTCTGATCCCCATTTTGCATACCTTGCATCAGAATCGCCTGAATCCCAGTACGAAATAATCGTTTGCTGATTTATAATGCACTATTTTTTATTGCTGTATCTTCACAATAAGAATGAATGGGCGTTTTTGAAATGCAGGTAAAATTGGCTTGATTCATTTGAATGTCTTTATTCTGCTGCTGTTGAGTGGAGAGAGAAACTTCGGCGTACGTCTGAATAAGCCCTTCACGGGTCGGGCGCTTCCGGATTTACCGGCTTTCACCGGCAACTACGCTGATCTGATCATTCTGGTGAGTGATCTTTCCCTAAACCAACAACTTTCGTTACAACCAAGTCACCCGCAGGTGTTTCACCGAATGGTGACCTCGGGTCAGTCTAAACTGCAGCCGCTCTTCGACTGTCTACTGACCATCATTCAGAACAGTAAGTGGGCGCTCGCGGCTCGATGCGTGTGGAAAGTCTCGATTATCAGTACTCAGTGATTTTTCTCCTGATAGTTTCGCCGTATGTCAAGAGTTTGGCCAGTGTCACCGCTACCAAGCTGCTCCACCTTTTCGAGGTAAGTATGTTTTCGCATTTCAGTTTCATAAATAAAGCAGCAGCATTTGCAGGAGTTGTTAACTTATTGTTAAAGCTTTAAGATTCTCCGATAATCCATTAGTGTTTATTTGAAATATTTTAACAACACTCACAGTAACAGACATTTTGTCGTTGGTTTAGGCCTTTAGTACGCCGTGGTTCCTGTACGCTAATCCCAGCAACCACAATCTGGTGTTTTATCTGATGGACACTTTCAACAACCTGATCCAGTATCAGTTCGACGGCAACGCGCCACTGGTGTACTGTATCATCCGCAAACGCGCCTTATTTCACCAGCTGGCCAATCTGCCTATGGACCCCGCCTTCATCGAGAAGACGGTACGCAACCGCAAAGGCAGTCGGCGGACATCGGTAGGGTCAGCCATCGAGACGGAGAGTGAGACAACCGAGGAGACACGGCGTCTCGAAGAGGCTGATGGTGAGGAAAAGAAAAGCCGGGCTTGCACACAACCTTGCCTCAAATTCCCGGTCAGTCGGCTACACTTTATTGGGATATTTTACAAAGCATTTTCCTTCGTTTCTTAACTGTTAAAGAATTAACGTCCCAGTAATGATCTTGTATTCTAGGAGTGGGTAAGATGACTGGCCGCGCTTCGGGCCAAAATTTGGAGGGTTTCATGGACGATAGCCCGAGTATTCTGCGTGGTAAGGAGCGTCCCTCGATGAGCGGCGCCTACGAGCCCGGAACATCCGGTATTCTCGAGGAGTCGGCCAGCGAATCCAGCGGGGATGTCGTTTTTGAAGCCTCTAATGTCGGGACCACGCGCATCCCGGTTGTCTCGCGTAGTAACGCCAATCTGGTGAGACAAACAGATTTTTTTGTCATACAGTATTTCATGCAAGCATGTTAATTTGAATTTAATTTTAAGAGCTTTAATTTGAATACGGTGCCGGTTAATCCTGCTCCTGGACCGCATGGAGCCTTGGGAGAAATTAGAAGTGAAAAAGTTGGCGTAGAGACAGGGCGGGAAGCATTGTCGCGGTCCGTGTCGGTGGCCAGTACGACGCGAAGCGCAGGATGGACGCCGACACCCGAATGGGTTAGTTCTCCCTAAATCTTGTCCCGAATTATGTTTTACCAATTTCTTCTTGAGCCGGCTTTAGATCATTTTACAGGGTGATTTTATAGCAACGGGCTCTGCTATGCACCAAAATAAAACAGAGGAATAAAAAACCGGCTTGGAAATTAACTTTTTTTGATAGGTCCGGTCGTGGAAGCATAAATTGCCGATGGCAACTGTGCTGCGTTTACTGCAGGTGTTGGTACCGCAGGTGGAGAAGTTTTGCATGGACAAGTAAGATATATAAATCCCCTGTCTCCTGTTGTCTGCCGCTAACCGATGTGCTGCTGTATATAGAAACATCACGGAGGAGACGGAGATCGTCAAATTTCTGCAGAATGGAACATTGGTTGGGCTGCTGCCGGTGCCGCATCCGCTGCTGATCCGTCGCTACCAAGCCAACGCCGGTACCAGCACGTGGGTGCGTACCTACCTCTGGGGCGTGCTGTACCTGCGGTGAGTTTAATACTATAGGCATGCTGGTGTGCATACTTCTATAGTACTGATGTGATTGATTTGCTGTTCATGAAGTACTGTAGTAATCAGATGATATTACATACTATCAACTATAGTATACTATGATCACAATTTTCGTTACATTTGCTGAGTTCCGCTGATGAAAATTCCACTTTTTGCTACGATCGTGGGTTGTCCTTGATGGAATCGTCGATGAATAAAAGTCATAGGCTAACGATGAAATTTTCTGTGGTGTAGGAATACGAATCCGGCGATTTGGTTTGATACGAAGGTGACGCTGTTCGAGATCCAGTCCGGCTGATGTGGGAATGCCGATTAGTACTCTCGGTGAATGTTTATCCGGTTGTGGCAAATCGTTTTATTGCGTTTTTAATTGTGAATCGAAGGTTTTTGTACTGTTTTTAACGCATTTTGTTAACGATAGGCATGGTATTGAAATGTTACTTGATTTAGTTCTGTGTACTAGTCAACATGCAGTGCTACATGTCAGAATTCCGCTTTTTAGATCTCTTTAAAATATTATTAAAAGTTCAGGTTCACCTTTGTTTCCGTGTTTTGTATTATGAATGTAAAGAAAACGATAAAGACCGTGTTTAGAAGACAAAAAAAGGAAAAAAGTGTGCTAGGTGTGGGGTTCGAACCCACGCGCTCTATTGAGCATCAGATCTTAAGTCTGACGCCTTAACCACTCGGCCAACCTAGCTATGTAACACTATCATGTTTACAATGTTGAACGAAATGAAACGTAACTCCGTCAACGACGCTATTTCACAATTACAGGAATATAAAAGCACTGTAATCACCGTCGTCGAACAGTAAATCCATTTTTTGATTTTTCTTCTTTGCATTATTTATATTGAGATGTATTCCTATGAACTCACAAAGCAACGGTCCTGAAATCAGCTTAAATAAAAAATTCCGACCCGTCAAAAACATACTGACAACGAAAATCAATAATATTTACTTAATTACAACGACATTCCCAAAATGCCTCAAAAACTACTGGCGGCAAACTCGATTAATACAACTCTCTTCTTATTGTCCAGCCCGTAGAATTCTGCCGGGTCCTTCCACAACATGCGGCTGGGAGGCGCGAAGAGAGGCAAAAAAGCGCTCCATGGACAGCTGCACGTCGGCATCCAGCGGCGGCAATATGGGCAGACCGGGCTCCGTCTTGATGTGCGTCACATCGCCATCGCCATGCTCCACCAGCGCTTTCAGATGCGGCGTTGACTGCCATGGTCCACCCAGGACGCCTAGATCCTTCACCAGTGGACGGCGACCCGGCTGGATATGGATTAAAATGCCGTAGGTGGATTTCCAGCAGGCAACGTAGTGAGCCAAGGACAACGGGACCAACTGCAAGCGCCACGAAATTTATATTAATAAAATTATTGGATAAAATTAAAATCAAAAAATTTATATGAAGAAACTGAAAAATGTTCAATATGAACGATTGGTAAAATTCATCCAAATCGTCAAAGACTCAGAGCAGATGTGAATTTAGTAATTAGGTTAACTGTTTACTAACTCCAGTTATCTTTCTATCACTACCCACAAAATACATTTAATAAAGAAAGAATTCTTTCAAAACGTTAAAATAATTATCAAGAAATGTTACTAAAATGGCGATTCCGAATTATATTAAATCAAAAAAATAAAGTGGAAAGCATTTTGTGCAAAGCTTCAGAGATATGTAAGCGGAAGTGCAGATTATCACAGTTTGAATTCACACAGGTGTCAAATCACCAGCACTGACCTGAAACTGGCTCTGTGGCGGCAAATGCCGCGGGAAGCGGGACATATTGAGCCCCACAGGCCGCATAACCGCTCGGGCTCCCACCACCAGCGGCGTGGTAAGGGCCACTAATTCCACCACCCGCGCAAACTGTACTCGGTGCACATTGCGTACATCGCCGCGGTTCAGCAGCTCACCCAATCGCGCCTGTAGATGCCGATGGGGATTGTAACTGTTCCCGCTGCGCGTCCCGAATTCCAGCAGCAACCGCCGCGTCCCACCGGACCACGCCAGAACCATCATCAGCTCCCGATTCACGCCGTAACTGATCTTCACCATCTTCACCGTGTATTCCACATCATAATCCCAATTCTCCAGTGATGCCGGTCGCGACTGGACAAACTTGTGGAAACGCTGCATTATGCGTAGCAGACTGACCATGGCGTGATATTCGTACCCGAACGAATCCACCACGTTCTCCGCCTGGACGCTGGACTCGTACGCCAGGGTGGTGTGCATTACGTCCTCGTTTTTTTGGAAGGGAACACCCGTTAGCGCCACATCCACAAACCAGCACGACGTCGAGGTGACGTTCAAACGCGCCATGCGGCGCCACGACACTCCGCGGATCTCCGCCTCCGCGGGACGCAGCCGCATCTCCAGTCCGACATTTCCGGCGCCCCGCCGGACACCCAACACCGCCCAGCCCTTCTCCTTCAAAACCGCTCGCAGATCCCCAAACATACTCATCTCCGCCATATCCACGATGATTCCCTCCATACCCTCCAATGCCCGGGGACAGAACCGCTTCCCACCGTCGAACTTGACTGCCCCACTGCGCACCGCCTTCATCACGGCCAACCGCTGCTTCAGCACATCAAATGGATTCAGTTTCTTCACTTCAGGGACGCTCTTAGGGGTCTCCCGCGCTAGATCCTGCTCCATCTGCTCACGGGACATCATCCCCGCCACCCGTAACACCAAACCCTGCGGTTCCACTAACAACACGTGATAGTCAATGCGGACATGATCGGGGACGGTGGGGTCGAGGTGGGCGGAGATGGCCAGCAGTGCCGTCGTCTCAATCTTTTTCTGGAAACGGAAGAGGGCGCTATGTGGTCCCAGCTGCTCATAGCGGCGGAAGACCTCCGAGGCCTGCGGCAACAGTCGGGGATGCTCGAGGATCATGGCATTATGTGCCAATCCTCGCACCACGGTCATCACCACGTCCAGGTACACCTCTCGCAGCAACCCCACTAACCTGTCCACTTTCCACACCGCCGTGCTGTTTAGATAGTCCTCTACGCGCCGTACATACACACTGTCCTTCAGGCAATCCACCCGCACGTTAAAAAATCCAGTGTAGTAGTTGATCCCGATCCACACCACGGCGTGGCCCATTTCCACCGCCACCCGGCACGGCAGCCCCTCAGAGCGACAGGCAAGATACCGGCCCACCTCCTTCTCCACACGACGCAGACGCTCCTTGACGCGGGTGTGGATGACTCCCATCAGGCACTCCTGGATGTCCAGCTGTCGCAGCGGAACTTTGTTAGGAGCGGCGGGGTGTGTTGTACTACAAAGTCAGGGCTGGGATCGTCGTCGGCCGGCAGAGCGATGGTGACGGTATGAGACGGGGTGCCTGGTATTTTTTTCGTGTTATCCTCCCAGTAGGCCAGCGTCAACGAGTGACTGGGTTTGTACAACTCGATACGATAGTAGTCGATACCGGTGTTGACCATGTATTTGGACACCTGACTGTACAGAACTTCCAGTTTCAGGCTCTGGCAGAAATTGTGCAGAATGTTGTAGACCTGTCAAAAAGAAAGTAGTTAAAAATGCGACGTCTATAATATCCTGAACGAAAGGATGATCGTATAAGCATAAACGTGAGTGATCACATATGAAAGTATTTAATTTTTATAAAATTCTAAAGATGTCGATAATTTTCGAAACATTCACGGACCTCATCGAGCGGCTGCTCGCAGTCCATAATCCGCGTCTGAATGAGCTGTTTGACGTAATTTATCTGCTGCGCGTGCACCAGGGGCTTCCCGTCGCCCACGCGGCGGTGCTCCACGAGTATGTCGATATCGAGGATAAAGAAGGGCATCGACTTGTCATCTCCCATCACCGCCATGGCCACGCTGAATTCCCCTTCCACCCTGAACACCACGCGACCGTTGCCCACGGTAAAGTGGCGCATGGGCAACGGCGGCCGGTCACTAGTGACCAGTCGGTACATCAGCGCGTTCTCCAACTCCCAGACAGTCTCCGCCGTCTCTTCCTCGGTCAGCGCTTCCGGCGCGATGATCTTATCTTTGATACAGGCCGGAAGTCGCGGACAGGTGCGTGAGTTGAGCACGTCCACCGCGAAGGACACCTAAAATTCCCCAGAAAAAAAGCGCTAATAAATAACTCATATTCCTCACAGGTATTTCAGTACAAAATATCCATCGGCAATTTATCGGTACTTTTGTAAGTATTCGAAATGTTCTGCAGTGCTTGCGCTATCTAAAAAATCATATTTTTAACCGAATAATTTTCGGTTTCTTTAAAAGCATTTTGTCAGTTTATTGTTCAGAAGATTTTCAAAAGAGTTACAAGACCTTTTTTTTAAATACCAAGAAAAAAATAAATTCGTGCATATCTGTATTGAAAACAACTTTTGAGATTCGGAAAAGTAAGAAAACGATTTCCGTGAAAAAAAAATACAGAAAATATGCCACTCAAACTAGACCGCGCAATACGGTTTCCGTGTACGTGGACACCGTGTTCCTTTCAGCTCATACTGAACCGCAAACGTGCGCGCCGCATTTACCTGATAGCAAGGCAATTTGGAATTGGACAGCGTCTCACGCGACAATCGTGCCAGCACATCGGCAGTCTCCACAAACAACGCAGACTGCTCCTCCAGCGTATTGATAATGTGAAAGCACTTGTCGACTTTGGTCATATTGGAGGACCATTTGAGAAGCGCCAGGAAGCGCATAAAAAAGTTGCGCGTCCGCGACAGATACTGCATGATCTCCAGCTTACGGTCCATATCGGTCTTGCGGGCGCTGTAGGCCAGGTCTACCTCGGCCAGCAGGATGAGATCGTGGTAAGCGCGCTGGATGAGCATGTCGAGGAGATCCATCAGGCGTACCTGATTCCGCTGCGCTGGCTGCAGCGGACCCGCAGGAGCAACAGCCATGGCGGCAGTGATGGCGATCGAAGGCGGCTCCATGGCTGACTGGGAGAGGCTCTGGTGTATCGCGTTCATACTGAGCTCGACGAGAATTTTCAGGTTACTGAGGGGGAAATAAGGAAGATGTCATTAAGCCCGGGAGGATTCGCAATTCCAAATCAAGAAGTGAGGAACTACAGCTAGCGACTACTGATTAAAGTATTAGTACTGTACTTCGAAGATGAGCGTGACGCACTGCCTTACGATGTCAGCAGTTCACAACTTTGCAGTAACCGTCCACATCCGTAGAAATTCACACATTTTAGACTTTTGAAGATCTGACGAGTGCAGATTTATCTGACCAGAAACTTGATGTACTTACTGTGTTTTCGAAAATCAAAACTCAAAAGTATAGAAAAATCAAAACAACAACTGATGCACAAAGTTGCAAACAGTCCATTACGAGCAGTGGAGATGCTGCCATTCCAGCGATGCAGTTTTCCATTGCCATTACCCATTAGTAAATACAGTACTGTATTCAACTGCTTCCTGTTTTGATGGATAATGGATTGGGAACTTAAAACCGCTCCTCTTCGACGATAGGTTAATTAAACAACAGTCGTCATAAAATGGATCAGAACAAATTAATTTTTTATCCCCTTAAAATTATTTTTATTGCTCACGTGTCGTCGAAGCTACCGCAAGAATTAAATCGGAAGTCGTAGCCCATTTCCACTACTTCTACAGAAAGAATATTATCGCAATCGCTCACGATGGAACTTCGCTTGGCCACTCCTCCGAGTAGCCCCTTTCTTATCACTGTTGTTGCACGTGCCACAGATAGGTACACAAACATTACAGTAATCGAACCGACCCCTGGCAGTCAACGTTTTCCCTTCAAGCTGCAGTCTTCTCCTTGTGCTTGTTTGTTCTTACTGAAGCGCACAGAATGGACAATCCGCAGGGAAATCGGGATCGCACGGCGTCCTTGTCGGGCAGCATCAGTCCTGACTGCGACTTGCAGGACTTCTTGACGGGCGAGCGCAACGACAACGAGCCAGCCTCATCCTCGTCGCAGTCAGGCAGCGCTCAGCTCCGTGAACGTAGGTTGCAGCTGCAAACAGGCCCGGCCTGGCTGCAAAATCTTGTTCAAAAAGTTGTATTCACTATTCAGTGAGTTTTCGTAGGCAGACGCCCGAAATCGCCGCCTGTTGCCAAATCGGGAATTTCACAGGATTTTCCAGCGAAATGAGATGCGATTGAAAGCCAAGGTGAGCGAGTGAAAATAACCATCAATCACAAGCACCAGCACTAATGTGGCTACTTTTTGAAATGACAAATACTTTTTAGAGCTTGTTTCATTTCGAAGGTTACATTATTACTTTGTATGCGAGTAAATTAAAATTGTTTACTGTTACGAATTAATATAACTAGCCAAACCAAATACGAGATAGTACGGTAACACGCTTGTATTATTTATTTAATTTTGATTTCGTACCGAAGTATTACTGGCGTATCGCGCGGGTTTTGTATTTAATGTTGTGAAAGATTTCGTTTGAGAAAACTGTTTGCGCTGAATTGAACAGATTTTAAAAGCGAAATGCGAGGAACAAGTGGAGCACTTCCAGGAGATATCCTATGTTCGAAGAGCTGATGGGGCAGTTGGACCACCCGGAAGGCGTCCCCTCGGCGTATCCGTCTAGCAGTCAACTGAAGCCGGTGCCCAAGACCGGCAAACTGGTCAACAAGCGCTTCTACGCGCGACCATCGCTCTTGACGGAACTGTTCGAGATTCCACATTTCCAAACCATCCACTACATTTTCATTGCCGGTGAGTAGGAGAAATTGCTGTCTTCAGTCACCCTAATTTTCATTTAAAATGAAAACAGATACAACAATTTACTGTGTATCTTCATCTTTTACTTTATATGCGGTTCATCGTTAGCATTAAATAAAGTAAAATACATTCAACGTGTAGCTGTTTGTGCTGACTGAAGTTTTGACTGACCGCTTGCCTTACCGCGATGATATTTTAATTTGTAGTTCTGCTGGTATTCGGTCTGTCGACCATTGTCAACGACTTCATGTTCCACGGAACGTAAGTACAGTATATAATATAATCCACGAGTATTATTCTACGTACGCCACTTACTGTGTGCCAGGAGGCGATTTTGAGAAGCATTTTGTGGAATTAGCAAAGCGCTGCGCATTGGGCAACCCCTGCGGGTTTGATGTTTTTTCGATTTGTTCAAACTCATACAATCCATGCGTGCCATAGCTTAAAAAATGCGAAAACAAGTTTTAAGTTTGAAAACGAAAAGTTTGAGTTTATAAGTAAAAAATTCTGAAACAAACGAATGTTTTACGATTTAAGGGAAATTCATTCCGCACTACTTTAGCGTTTGCATTATTTCCGGTAAAATGGCCTTGAAACTGTTTTGTTAGATTTGGATTGGATTTTAAAGTGCTGCGTTACAATTTCGGCAAGTTGTCGTCGGTAATGGTGGTGTGGCTGTTCATGCAAGCCTTCACGTTGCTCGGTGTCTTCGGTGCCCTATTAGCCTGGTCGCGTTCCCGGTTTACTTCCTCCAGGCCCGGTAAGTCGTGATTGGACGTCCGCTTATCCAGTATACCGAATCATCTGAATGCACGCTATGTAGAGAATAAAATCATTTTATGTTTCACTGAAAGAAAACTGCGCTTTGCTAGCATGTAAGTATCCGCCATGACGGTTCTAAAATCTTAGTAATGTAACGCAACAGGTGCCCACAACGCTAGGGTCGCATTTCTAGCGCGGGCCGTGGGATTTTAAACCTAGTCAAAAAAAGGAGTAAGAAGCGCAAAGACAGGAAGAACACATTCGCCGATATTAGTATGCTATCGTATAGATACAAGTGCAAAGTAGGCAAAACAACGTTAATACTACAGTAGCTTATGCATTGAATCTGCAGACTTTTAACAAACATTTACAATAAATTGTACCGTAGTGGCTTGTGCGACTGTCAGCTATATTACTTGTCAAATGAATGCAGCACAAAATGTTTTGATATTATAAACACATGACCTTTGTGGTATCAAAACACGAGCGTTTTGATATTATCTGAACAACAGAATGATGTGTATTAATATTTCCCTTTGTCTGTTGCACTTCCATAGTTTGCTTGCTGTGCTTGACATAGGAGGCGTGGATTATGGGTTCTTGGCGTTGTATATCGTCTACCAAATCACTTTTCTCGTGATTCCCGTTTATTACTTGGTGCATTTGGACTTGCCGCCGGCGTCGACGGCCATTGTTATGTGCGAGCAGGTGCAGTCACAACAAGTTTGGGCATTATTGGCACCACTGGATTTTGGTTTTCTCTTGCTAGATTCGTTTTATGATGAAGTCGCACGCGTTTGTTCGTGAGAAGATCCCGGTGATCATGAGAGCCGACGGGAGCTCCGGTGAAGGTGTGCTGGATTTCAGCAGATACCTGTATTTTCAGTTCGTGCCGACACTGGTTTATCGCGATAATTATCCAAGGTCAGTAGCCATTTTGTACAAGCGTAGTCTGTTACGAAATAATGTCCTGTTTTTTTTTGTCGAAGAGCATCGGTTTTTAAATAAACTTCATGTGTCCGAGATGGTCATCAGAACTATGAAATCCGGCTATCTGTTCGCTGTTTTTATTTTGAATCAGTTTCGTTTACTGAAGTTTACAATGTTTTATGTCAGAGCATTGCACAGTTAAGTATACTAACGGTGCATACGTTTCTTATGCTGTTTTACTGCGTGTTTAGGACGAAGAAGATACGCTGGAGCTTCGTGGTGGCTAACCTGGCCAACGTGGCCGGCGCCATTATGTACGCCTACTACGTCTTCATCCGCTTCTGCATTCCTGTCTTTCGCAATTTTAATCATGTAAGAAATTTAATTTCCAACCAGTACTGTAACTTTATTAAAATTACGGCAAACATGACCGTGTGTAGGTGCATGTAAATCTACCGACGTTTGTCAGTTCCGTGTTTAGCTGCATCCTCCCCGGCTCACTTCTCTTTGTCGTGCTGTTTTTGCGTTGCTGCACTGCTGGATGAACGCCTTCGCCGAGATGTTCCGCTTCGCTGATCGTATGTTCTATCGGTACGAAGTGTTCGTAGTATTTGGATAGATGCAAAAATACCAAATGTAAAAATTTAATACGGTTGTGTGCGCCTTCGATTGTCATATATGGATTTATTGTTTGCGCAGTAGTGTTTCTGATATAAGACAATGTAATCGCGATAATGTTTTTTTCCTGATGACTGTGTGAAAACATTGTCACATTTATTTAAGAGTTTGCTATTATGACAGCGACTGGTGGAACTCAACTAATTTCTCCAATTATTACCGCACATGGAACGTGGTGGTGCACGATTGGCTTTACTCGTACATCTACAAGGATCTTTACCTGGTGCGTGTTTCTCCCCCTGTGCCAACTCAAAAACATGTGATGACTCTATGGTTATGACAGTTGTGGGGCGCCAAATACCGGCATGTAGCCACCCTGGTGACCTTCATCACGTCAGCCATCTTCCACGAGTACATCTTCTGCTGCACCTTCCAGTTCTTCTACCCGGTGCTTTTCGTCATGTTCGGTGGCATTGGAGGTGTGTTTTTCACTGCATCTGTAACAGATTGTTTGCTAACGACCTTGTTTATATTTGTAGTGTGGTTGATGTTTGCGACGCAACACCGTTCCTCACCGCCGTGGAACGTTGTCCTGTGGGTGCTGCTGATGCTGGGACTCGGTACAGTTCGGTCATCACGACCCCCATAACTTATGACGTTTTTTTAACGGTTAAGTTATGCAATCTACTCTAGGAATGCTGATGTGCCTTTACACAATTGAGTATTACGCGCGCTTCAATTGTCCCGCCAGCAGCGTAAGTATTGCATTGCCCTAAATAAAGTTTTTTTCTCAAAAACTTATTTGGTAATCCTTTAATGGCGGAATCTGTACGGGCAGGACAACATCATTGTGGACTATTTGACGCCGCGCTCCTGGACGTGCCATGTTGTCAGCATCGATAATCCCGCCAATACTACGACCTCTCAATGATCGTCCCTCCCGGATGTTGGAGAATTTACAATCCCGTTTCCGTTTCGAATTGTCTTTATTCCATTAAATAAACCGGTTTCTTGGGCTTCCATTTGGATACCTAATTGAGAATGAGATTATTCAGATTACGGATGGTGTTTTTCAAGCACGGTCTGTTACAAGCAAGTGTTTGTAGCTTTATTGTTCGCTACTTTTCAGGTAACAGTTACTCATGCTTTGGTGAATTTTGTAATTTTATTATTATTTTTGTACGGTTTTAATAAAACGCAACAGAAAAACGAAGCATAGATATTCAGTGAATGTTTAGCAATGTCCAATAAGACGCTTTTGGTTATTAATTACCGCGTCCGTTAAGTTACGAAGGGAGACCATCGCATCGAAAACAAGGACTTTTCACACCGCGTGTGAAGGTCACTAAATATTGCGAAGACTGAGTGCGGTTCTACTTCTACGTACCGTCGACAAGTCAGTCAAAAGAATTTGTGGTTTTGAGAGAAACGTCTTCCGCTGAGAAGAGACATCGATGTTTTGCGTTTTTGTCTAGGTACAAAGCGGCACAGACTGGTAGGTTTCGCTGCTCTTCGGCGAAATCGAACAAAATGCAGCGCTTTTTATTGCGCTGTCATTGTCCGCAGATATCGAGCGCAATCACGGTGCTGACAATGGTGCCCACTGACAACAACATCTTGGAGCGGAAACATATCGGCAAGCCGGGTGAGCAAAGGCCACCGTATGTTACGAAACCTCGCAGCACGGCGATCGAAGCCGTGGTTTGTTGTTACTGTTGCGATCCGCGGCCATCATCATAGCATGCACATCCGATCCGGCTAATCACCGCGGCATTATCGACAAAAAACTCTCCCGTTCATCCGGGATAGATGAATTATGAAGGGAGGTAGAAGAGCGGGATGAAAAGTAATAAAGCAAACATCGCCGAGCGGTGAAGAGGGGCCCGGCCAACGAGCGGAGCGGCCAATTTGGCCGCGGCTACGGGATCAATAGGCAGTGCGCGTAGCCACGACAGAAGAATGCCGGTAGGCAAACAGCCGCGCTGGGGACGCTGACAAAGGCCGCTCTTTTGTCAGGCAGCCGCATAATGGAGACGCGCGCTGCCGCAGCTATTCATTCACCTGCTCGACACATATGTACAGAGTAGCCCCGGCACACGGAGCGCAACGCGCTGTATGACCTTGACAAGAGGCCAAGGAAGATGTTAAGTGGGCGCTCTTCGCCATCTTGCGCGTCGATATCGCACACGCCGGGAGCGAAGGCGTTTTCTTATTTTCTGGACGCGGCTAATCGCTGGATGATATGTCTTGTTTTCGGCTAAATTATGCGCTATCGCCGAATCATGGTGATGTGTGACGGTTTCTTGAATGGATATTGCGATGCATCGCGGGCGATGAAGAGGTTCCTTGTTTTCTACTGTGTTCTTCTTCCCTCCGTATCGGCTCAAGGTAAGACTGCTCGCTTGGTTCCGGTGTTTGTTTCTTTTATAAAACCCATAATAATGCGTTGAGTTTGGGTTGTAATTTCATGTACAGTGATGTACTTAATTAACGAACCTCAGTTTTTGAAACGGTTCTAGTGTTTCTAACGCTTCTATAGAATCTAGTAGTGGTCAAACGGGATTCAGTAAGACGCAGAGTGGCGTTGTTGACGTTTAGTTGGTACGACCGTACTGGCAGTAATATGATTATTGGCTGCGGATTACCCGTGTCCCGCCGCGTTATGCGGATGTCGAATGCGCGCGTCCACGTATGGATTTGACTGGTGCAGGATGTCGTCGTTTCCGGCACTTCAGCCGTTGTGTTCTTTTTGTAAGCCAGCCATTTTGCCGTTTATCAGAGGTTCTATCATTTTATAATTGCTTTAGACATAGCTTTTGCGTTCGTCCGCAGATTGCGTAACGTCAAGTCCGCTATTTTACGTCTTTGCAATAATTGTGCCGGTAATCTTTTCCTTGCTCTTTTTACGACCTTGTACCGTTTGTGTGTAATATTTTGATTTTTTTGTAAAAAGCTGATTGGTTTAAACCGATTATCAAAATCCTTTTTTGGCATTGCGATTAAGGTGTCGTATAAAGTATTGTACGGCGAATCGTATAAAAAATACAAAAAATATGCTCAAAGGAAGCCCTTTGATCAGGAAGGGCGCGCGTATATAGACGGGCAATCATCGATCTGTGTGCCTAATTTATTAATGCACTTAAGTCTACATTGCCAAACACCTTCGCTCTCCAGCGATAATGCAGCAATATGCGGAAGTGCGTCCTTTTCCGGCCGCAAGCACGCCACAGCGGTGCTGGTATGATACCCGCACTGATGGCTGTAAAGGACACATCTACATTGAATCTAGCGTGTGCGGGCGTTGAGAAATGAAACCTTACGTCAAATTCTGAACGATTTACACAACATAAACCAGTAGCCCTGTCCAGTGGATCTTTCAGTTTTAGCTTCTAATAATTTTAAAGGGCAGACAGTTAAAACTGAAGGACAAAATTAACAGTAATTTTAAATTATCATCTCCTCCAGGAATCGAGACAACAACAACAACCACCACCACAACAACAACAACGACCACGACGACTCCCACCACGACCACCTCCTTTACGCCGCCGCCCAACCAGATCTTCGTCACCAGCGGCGTCATCCTGACGCACGACACCGGTGCCTCTATGACTTCCAGGTGATGCGGCCGGCGCTGGACGCCGCCTTTGCCAAGGCGCAGTCGCAGTACAGCGTGGTCTTCCGCAACAGAAACTACATCTACGATGTCTCGGCCGACAGCTCCTCCAGCCCGGATCCGGCGTTGCGCCGCACGCAGGGCTGCTGGATGTGGAATGCCAGTGGCGAGTCCATTTTGGCTGTCAAGTATGTCACTCGTCGATCTTCGAATTATACCAGGAAAAAAGCAAGATAATTACGATTTACGGTGACCGATATCCGTAATCAGTAAAGGTTAAGGTGCTCAGCTTCGGTACAGACCGTACAGTACATCTGTGGACTATAAACTATGTACACTGTGATGTTTGGCGATTAACTTGTTTCCGATGGGATGTGCAACCACTACGGTGTGGTTACAGGGACAGCGTGCAGGTGATCATCGGGCCGGCCTGCACTAACGACATGCAGATCGTCAACGAGCTGACCACCTTCTTCCGCATCCCCACCGTCACCGGGCGGCTAACTTGGTGGACAGTACGGCCCAGTACGACCTGCTGACGCGCACCGGCTTCAGCACCTACGACCTGTGGAATTTTCTCATCAAGATGTTCCAGCAGTACGGCTGGATCAACATCGCCATTGTATACGACAACGACAATCTCCAGAATACGGTTCTCGCAACAAGTGAGCACCATAATCCGTATATACTGTTTCTTACTCGGATAGATTCGAAACCAGATGTAATACATTTTTTAATAAATAACTGGCACCTGTTGTGCAGCTTGTGCTTGAGTGTACCACCTGCTGAGAATTCCACTGGTATTAATTTTACCACTCGCTAAAAAATTATCTAAGGTGTCGGTTATTAATTTTAGGTTTTCAATCGCGACTAAAAACCTTCCCCGAAATGCGCTCCATCGTCATCTCCTTCAATGCAACCGCGTTCGAAGATTTCGATTCTGTGCCGAATTACTTGACCCAGGCAACGCATAATGCCCGAGGTAAAATACTCGCACTATGGCACACATGCAGCAGAAGTACCGGTACCCGTGCAAGATAATTAGTAAAAATTATTAGTTTCACTTATGAAAGCGCTATTCACAAAAGAATTAAAGTTATGTTTGCAGTGGTGTTGTTTCTTCTGCCACCGGCCTTGGTCCGCTACTTCCTGGTGTACGCCAAGCGGCAGAAACTGATGACCGGCGAATACATTTACTTCGCCACCGACTTCTTCCTGGACACGCTGCTGACGCCGTCGGGCAGCTGGAAGCAACGCGACGGCTACGATCACGACGCCCTCGTTGGCTTCTCCTACTTGTTCATCCTCAGCCTGAAGGATGTGCGCGGCACGCCGGAATTCCAGGAATTCCAAGCACGGATGATAGCCTCGGGGAATCCGCGCACCAACTACTACATGACGACATTCTACGACGGGATCCTCATGCTGGCGCGCGCCATTCGCGAGCAGGTGGACGCTAACGGCAACGGCACTTGGGACCCCAAGGCCATGGTGCTGGACGGGATGTGGAACCAGACCATGCACGGTACGAGCACAGCCAGGTAGTGGACTGTACCGGAGAGGATTTAATAGCCGCGTTGACCTTTAGGGGCTAGTGGACTAGTGTATATTAACCCGGGCGGCGACCGCAACCACGATCTGGATCTTTACTACATGACTAACACCAATTCCGGCACTTTCTCGGTAATAGCTGCTGCCATTAATACGAGGGATTTTGCCTCGTAAAGGACGATCAAACTGCAAATTATTTGGAAGAATCAATGATAGTTTGTCGTTAGGTTATCGCCGAGTACTACGGCCTGGAAGGCCAGTATCGGCCGCGGCTGGACATTATGTGGCGCACGACCGACGGCAGTCCGCCCATCAATGAGCCGGTGTGCGGCTACGACGACGACAAGTGCTTCGACACAGGTATAAAACAGTCAGCCACCAAAAACATGTAGAGCAATGCCATGGTTTTCCTGCACACACAGAGACCACCGGCATTGTGGCGGGCATCCTGGGAACGGCGCTGGTGGTTGGTGGTGGCATCGCCTTTGTCGTCCTCTACACCAAGGCTAAACGGGCGCAGGCATTGGCGCAGAAAGAGTGGATCGCCGAATGGGACGAGCTGAACGTGGACGCGCCGGCCACCTCCTCGCGGATGTCCATGAACAGCTTTGCCTCCGGTACCTCGCAGTCCAAGGCTTCCATGCAGTCCGACACGTCCAGCACCGGCGCCTCAAAACGCCGGCCGCCGCCCAGCAGCGGCCGGTTATTTTTTGTCAACTGGCGCGGCCGCCCGTGATGGTGGTCAAGTGTGAGCGGCGCAACTACCCCATTCACATCAATAAGCACATTCTACAAGAGATCCGCACGGCACGGGCCATGGTCAACGATAATCTGTGGCGTTTCTTGGGCGCCACGCTCGGACCGGAAAACGTGGTGGTCATCGGGGAGTACTGCTCCAAAGGGACACTACAGGACATCCTGGTGGATGAGACGCAGAAGCTGGACTGGATCTTCCGGTTTTCCTTGTTGAACGACATCGTCAAGGGCGTCATCTACATCCAGAACAGCACGCTGGGCTGTCACGGGAGGCTGTCCTCGCGCGGCTGCTACGTGGACGGGAAGTTTGTGCTGAAGGTGGGCGAGTATGGACTGCCAACGTTTTACCGCAAGAGCCTGCCCCCGGAGGAGGAGATGACCAATCAGGATTACGCTGCGTTGTACTGGACGGCGCCGGAGTTACTGGGGAATCCCTACGGACAAGGCACGCCGGAGGGCGACAGCTTCGCCTATGCGATCATCCTGCAGGAGGTTATTCTCAGGGAGGAGCCGTATTCCATGTATGATTATGAACCCTCCGGTAAGACATTTCGCACTTCATCTCCTCATCACCTATGCATGCTAAGAACTTGACCTTTTGGCTTCTTGCCTTTAAGCTGATTACAACCGAATTTTCCCAAAGAGAAAAAATTTGTGGGAATGGAATATCTTTCTAGATTAGGCAATTCATTAATTTTTGTCGTTATGGACGCTTTATGCATAACCCGACTTCTCGCCCTTTCTACAATTCATTAAACTAATTTTGCAACGAAATGTAATGGGCAAATCGAAGCAAGGAGCATAACCTCACTAGTTCTACATTTGTATGCCGTCAATTGTGTTCATTGACGCTAAATGTTTGCGGTGTTGCTTTTTCACCGTTGATGACTTCCGACTATAAGCATGATAACTCTGTAGAAATAATTTCGAGAGTGCAGAGTTCGGAGCTGCTCTTCCGGCCGAACGTCCAGAACCCGGACTGCCCACTGGGCCTGATCGCTCTGATGGATTTGTGCTGGCAGCATGATCCGCTGGAGCGACCCCGCTTTCCGCAGATCAAGACCAGCATTCGACAGGCAACACGGTCCGTCAGTTCGGCGGCATGCCTTGTTAGTACGAGTGTCGAAAAGTGATTTTTGATGCGTTTTAGGGGCGCCATCGAGAAGCACAATCTGGTGGATTTGCTCATTTCCCAAATGGAGCAGTACACCGCCGATCTGGAGAAGATCGTCGAGGAAAAGACGCAAGATCTGCAGGAAGAACAGCGCAAGGCCGATGCCCTTCTCAACCAAATACTGCCCAGGTACACAAGCCCAACAATAACTTAAACTGTGAAACTGAAAACAGCCGAAATCGTCAGGATTATTCAGTCGTGTTCAGATTGTGGATCAATTGTGATGACTGTTAATTTTTGTGATTTATAGTTCGATAGCAGTGAAATTAAAAAAGGGCGAAACTGTGGAGCCGGAAGCGTTCGACAGTGCCACCATCTTCTTCAGCGACATTGTCGGTTTCGCCACCATCACGATGGAGAGCACGGCCGTTCAAATTGTCGACTTCCTCAACGATTTGTGTACGTTGTTGCGATATGATAACGCAACCAAATTAGTTCACACAGAAGTATATGAAATTTATTTTGCAGATTCCCTCTTTGATAAAACCCTCCCTAAATTCGACGTATACAAAGTGGAGACCATCCATGACTCGTACATGGTAAAATATGCTAAGTCATCTTGACTGCTTGTCCTTATTGACCGTGATACTATCGACGCCAGGTGGCCTCTGGTCTTCCCAATCGCAACGGCCTGGAGCACTCCAAAGAACAGGCACGTCTGGCACTGACACTAATGATGCTGATCGGAACCTTTCGCATCCGGCATCGGCCACTGGAAGTGGCGCGCCTGCGGGTCGGAGTTAATTCCGGTGGGACACCCTCTTAGTCGTTTGTTGTTTTAGCCGGCCTTTCTAACGCGCCGATTGCAGGTCCGGTGGTAGCTAGTGTGATTGGCCTGGCCGTGCCACGCTACTGCTTGTAAGTTGTGCCCTTTTCCCACGCACTTCCATGATGGGAAAACTTCGGTCATTGTGTTTTGCAGATTTGGTGATACCGTCAATACCGCTAGCCGCATGGAGTCCACCGGCGAAGGTAACAATTTAGTGATTCTTTCAGTTTCTTGGATTTTTTTAGTTGATTGTGGCGTTGTTTTCGCGAAAAGGTAACTGGGTTGTTTTTCGCGCTAGGTCTGCGGATCCAGATCAGTACGTCCACTAAGCAACTGCTGGACAACTTCGGCATGTTCGAGATGATCGAGCGCGGCGAAATCGAGGTGAAGGGCAAGGGCCCGATGACCACCTACTGGCTAATCGGCGAGAAGACCGGCTTCATTGAGAAACAGGCTCAGGAGCTGGCTAAAATGTCGTGAATGGCAATTCAGTTCAACAAGCTGGACTGCGTTACGTTACTATTAAAGCTACAGCCGCGGCTGGTCTCTTTTTTTGCCCATACTTTGTGTGATTGGACAGTGCAACACATGATTCTATGAATTCACCGTTTTGCCTTTTTCTGTAAAGAGTATTACACAGAGTACAATGTTCTGTTAACGGCTGAAATCTTGGATGAATGTTAATCTTAGCAATATCTCCACAGGAGTGCCGTATTACAGATGCAGATATCGCATTACCGCTTGACATTAATGACAGTATTCGACAGTTGACAGTTTCTTGACACTTGGCAGTCACCACTTGAAAACGGTTATATACCAGTACACAAGAACTCCTGTATCTGTCTGTGTTTTTTCCGAACATCATTTTGTCGCATCATCAAATTGCAACGCCTAGTCCAAGGTTATCGATTACGGTCAAACCGATGAAAGCGCTGATGTCGGTCCAAACCTGAAACTTTCCCGACCATTTAAATGTGCCTCACAAAATGACAATGCAATCGCTTTAAGCCGCGCTGATCGATGCAACGGGGATTTTATACAATATCCTACCGTTTGGGTGGTTAAATGAAGATTTAATGAGGCACCGGAGTAAATGCGCAAAATCAACACACAATCCCTAATCTGAACAGGCTATCGCTGAATGCTGGGTCAACATTTGATGGGCATCGATCGGCGCTGGACACATTTAAGCCCACCTTAACAAGCCATTCAGCGCCACCGTGAACTGCACTGTTCTGTGTATATATCGATTCCTTTGCGGGTGTTTTTTAAACGAGCCTCCCCATGAGATTGGGAAGATAAACAAACGGGCCAGGCCACACCGTCGAAGAGGATCGTTAAGGGTGGCGGTGTGCTACTTCCGCGCGGAAGTACATAATGTTAGCCAACGCAACAGGGGGACAATGGGACGCCGCTCGCACACCGCTGGCAAGTTTAGTGAGAAAATAGATCGCTTGGCTTTTGTTATTCTTTGGGCGGATGTTATATGCGCACTGCATGCCACTATATCGACCGGCTGCACACACACATACACTCACAAATTGGCCTACGTGTAATCGTTCAGCCGACTGTAATGCATAATTGATAAGTACGATCGTTTTTTCTCTTCCCGTCTCCGCTTTCTTCCTCGGTTGGCGCGACCACATTTGGCAACTATGCCCCACTGAAATAGTCTCCCGCGCCGCTCCCGTTTCTTCGTCCGGCAATGTTCAGTGGTGTCGGCGTGGTGTGGTGTCTGCTGCTGCCAGTGGTGACCTTTGCCGGCGCCGAGACGCCGGTAATCCGGGCGGGTGTCCTGCTGACTGACGGGAGCAGTGTGGCTTATGATTATGATTTGGTAAAGCCGGCACTGCACGCCGCCTACGATGAGAGTCTGCGGCGTTTCAATGTCCGCTTTGAGGAAGTGCTTTGTCTGTATCCCGGCAGCAACAGCGACGGATGCAGCACCAGCAATGCCATGGGCAAGACGTACGAGTGCACCTACTTGCAGAATGTCCAGCTGATCATTGGTAAGGGACTGGTCTGTTGGCACTTGCCGGTCAGTATAGAAATGGCGTTGTGGCGTTTGACTATTGTGCTGACTGTCCAGCCAAACACAGCGCCTATCGTTTGAGATAGCAACTAATTTTTCATAAGTGATCTGTTCTGGGCTTCTTTTTAATTTAACGCTGTAATCGCTCGCTAAATGGGTATGTAGTATGAATAATTTTACTGATTTGTCACATTTCTTATAGCGGTATTTTTTGGCGTGTGTCACCTAATCAGTGTCACCCAATCAATATCCTCACCCCGTTGCCAGCTCATGTAGCCAACCATTCGTCGTATATATAATTTTGTCGTTCATATCTGTAATTATTTGCCGTTTTGTATCAGGCTGTGCTCGTTCCAGGTCCAGGTTGCACCAACGACATGATGGCCTCACTGGAGCTGCAGACGGTTCTCGGAGTCCCCAGTGTGACGGGGGCCGGCGATCTGGTGGATTCCACCGCGAAATTCCCCTTCATCACACGCTGCTCCTACAACACCTACACCCAGTGGGTATTTTTCGTCAATCTGTGTCTTAAATATAAATGGACCAATGTGGCCGTGGTGTACAACCGCCAGAACGCCGTCAAGGTGACCAATGCACAGAGTACGTCACACACACCGTCATCCATCACTCGCTGCAGCGCATTCGGACATCGGCAACGCACTGCAGTATATAAGATAAGTACTGAATCTACTGATCATATACTAGTAATCTTATGCAGGTTTGGTGACTAATCTACGCAACAGCAGTCTTAACCCCAGAGAATACCCGTTCAGCGGCACAAATGTAAACTCGGCAGAAGACGCCATAGCCATTTTACAGAACGCTACGTCGCGGGCGCGCATAGTGGTAGTGCTGACCAAGGGAGCGTACTTACGGTGGTTTATGCTGGGCGCCAAGCGGGCCGGCTATCTGACCAACGGCGACTACGCTTTCTTCACCTTAGACCCGTTCCGTGATGATATTCTGGGACCGAACGGATGGGAGCGCGGTATGTGATTATCCAATTGCAATTAACCGTAAACTGAATCACATTCAGCTGAGCATAACCGAAGCAGGCCGGTATTACTCCTGTAATATGAAAGCTGCAGCACTCATACCTTTTGCTTGACAGAACAACCATCGATAAAATCGCTACAGCTAGTACGAGTTAATGCAGTTAAAGTTAATGCAGTGGACAACGGCAGAGCAATTTCTAAAATTTGTTGAATGACCCTTGTAAGACAACGAAACGATGCAAATAAACAAGATTACCGAGTTGAATAAATTATTTACTGTAACTTTTTTCAGTCCATACTGGTTTATGCAGTACATAGACTGGTTTATAAGGTTTACACTGTGTACATGAACTTACAGTACGTGTGCTTGTCTTTAAATGGCTGCAGGTGACACGATGGATTACGAGGCCCGGGAAGCATACCGTAGCTTGATGGTGCTCACCCTGCGCGACACCAGCGACGTACCGGAATACATCGATTTCCAACAGAAGGTCAACGAGACTGCCCGCCGCGATTTCCCCGGCATGAAAGTGGGGACACATAAACTGGACATAAATTAATGACGTTTTTATAGGTTTCGTTTAGTGCATCAGCGTTACGTATGTGTCCAATTAGGTACAGTTCAATTATTACGTGGCGGCTTTCTACGATTCGGTGTTAGTATATGCGCTGTCCGTAAATAAAACCCTGGAGATGGGGCAGTCCATAGATATATCGGTCAACGTCCAGAATTTGTCCACGGAGCAGTGGGGCAAGACAATGCCCGGTAGGCAAACCTCAGTTTGCCTTCCGCAAGAGCCATCATGACCTAGTATTGTTTATTCTGTAGGCGCCACCGGTAATGTTTACATCAACCCCATGGGCGACCGCAACGATGACCATTCCATGTACCAGTTTAAAGCCGATGGCAAAGCTTACGTACGTAGCGTCATGTCGCTAGTCCAGCTTCTTATTCTACTTATTCTAAAATTAATGGGCAGAGCCAGCAGAGATAAGCAGAGAGTGTAAGGCTCAGCTGCTGCAAAGTTCGTTTGAGAACAGTTGTTTTGCTGATCACAGGTGGTGGCATCGTTTTTCGGCTACAAAGTCATCGATAATCCCAAGTACGAATTCGACCCGGTGTCACCGTACTTTAACTGGCATAACCCTACTAATACACCGCCGCTCAACGAGCCGGTGTGCGGATACGACGGACAGGCCGCGGCATGCGATAATTCCAGTTAGTTTCGAGGAAATTATATCATTGTTATTGGGCATTATATACTAAAAGCGTTCAATGTGCGTGTACAAAAAGAATCATAAAATAAACGAAAGGTCATCGTGCAAATGCAAACACTTATTATTGTCGCTCTAGTGGTCACACTGGGCATCGCGATGGGCATCGTGGGCGGACTCCTCGTCCTTGCCATAATCATTGGCATCTTCCTCTACCGGCATCTGTCCCGTAAAGCCGAGCTGGCCCAGCTGGACTTGCTGGGCACATGGCGCGATGTCACCAAAATCAGCACGCCCAATCCCAAAAACAGCAACGTGACCAAGAGCCAGGCTGAGTTGATGGGGAGTCATATTCAGATTAACCAGAAAACCATCTACGAGGACCCTAATGCCATGATCAACCAGACAATCAATGCCCACTACAACGGAGTGCGCGTTATTGTCAGGGTGGGCGAACCGGGCCTGATTGAGATCACGCGACCGGTGCTAGCCGAGATTAAAGCGGTGCGCGCCATCAGCCACGAGAATGTCCTGCGACTACAGGGACTGTGCTGTGGACCGGGCCGGGTGGCGGTTATGTACACCTACTGCTCTAAGGGCAGCCTATTTGTAAGAAAAAACTCAGCTTTTATTTGTTACTCTACAAAGACGAATACGTGCACCGGCAATCGCCGTACGAAACCTGAAAGTCTAAAAACATTAGCTGACCTTTGAGGTGACGGTTAATAAGCGCATCATTTGGTAGGATTTATTAGGCTCCGACGCGGTGAAGCTGGACTGGGTGTTTCGGTTCTCCTTCGCCAAGGACATGATGAACGGCCTGAACGCTATTACCACAGCCCTGGGTTGTCACGGCCGGCTCAAGTCCAAGTGCTGCTTCATTGATGCCCACTTTGTCCTTCGCGTAGCCGACTACGGTCTGCCCAGTTTCTTCACGCGCGCCATTCCGCCCATTCCCGATGCGGCTTACTACATCAGCCTCCTATGGACAGCGCCGGAGCTGCTGGACACGCCCTTTGGGAAGGGTACGCCGGAAGGTGACGTTTACGCCTTCGCCATTATCCTTCAGGAAGTCATTATGCGAGAGCCACCCTTTGCGTCCTATGGGATGGACCCGGACGGTATGTTTATAATATTGCCCAGTGTTGCTGCATCGCGATCGTTTATTAACCAGTCCGTAATCAACGCTTCAGTGGTTGTGGCCAAAGTAAAGAAATCCGGCTACAAAGCCTTCCGCCCAAAGGTGGACGCCAACCAGTGTCCACCGGAGATCACCGTTCTCATGAAGCAGTGTTGGGCCAGCAATCCTCTGGAGCGACCCCGGCTGGCCCAGATCAAGAGCATCATGAAAGAAAGCGAAAGGTTATCGCTTATTCAACAGCTATCTATTAAAGTTATAAGAAAAAAGGTTGAATTTTCTTTAGAAATTTGGGCGAACACGGTAGCATTTTGGATACGTTAATTCGTCGCATGGAACAGCACACAATGGAGTTGGAGCACATTGTTGAAGAGAAAGCCCAGCAGTTTATGGTGGAGAAGGAGAAAAGTGAACAGCTCTTGTATCAAATTCTACCCAGGTCAGTTTATTGTACAAAAAAGAGAGGCGCCTAACTCCTAGGGTAGCATTCAGGGTGTCGACATGATCAAATTACCGAGGATACTTTCAGGACGGTGGTCGACCAGCTGAAACGTGGCGAGCACGTCAAACCGGAAAACTACGACGCGGTGACCGTGTATTACAGCGATATCGTTAGCTTTACCACACTGTCCTCACGCAGCCTGCCCACAGAGGTGGTCGATCTCCTTAATGACTTGTATACCATCTTCGACAGTTGTATTCGCAAGTTTGATGCTTATAAAGTGGAGACCATCGGCGATTGCTATGTCGTAAGAAAAACCGTTGCACTGAATGAAGTTGTCTGCCACCAACAGCGGGGTTTGTATTTCAGGTGGCATCCGGTGTGCCGATACGCAATGGAAGCAAACATTCAGGGGAAATCTGCCGGTTGTCCATCATGTTACTGGACGAGATCCGGGTGTTCAAGATTCGCCACATGCCGAATGAACAGTTGCGCTTACGGCTGGGAGCTCACATGGGTATGCATTTAATTTTGCAACGTATTACCCCGTGTCATTGACGACATGTTGGTTGTGTACTTAGGTCCGTGCGTCTCTGGTGTTGTTGGATTGGTAATGCCGAGATTTTGTCTGTACGTGACCTTTAGCCACACGTATTTAACAGTACTAACACTAACTAACAGCAGGATTAATGGTTATGTAAATGTAGCTTTGGGGAGACAATAACAATTGCTGCCAAAATGGAGTCTTCGTCGCAACGTAAGTCAAATCTGATTGGTCGAATCATGGGTTTTAATAGGATGATTCTGTTTGATAGCCATGCGCATCCAGATCAGTGCGCCCTGCGAACGGTTGTTACAGACGGTGGGTACCTTCGAGACAGAGGCCCGCGAAGCGCCCATCCGCATCAACGACAACCTGGAAATTCAAACTTACTGGTTGACGCGGGAGATATTCGACGAGCCAAGCATCCCGGCCACTGAGGCCGAAGATACGCCAGTTACCCCATTGCCGAATGGGAACATTGTGCCCATATAGAGCGATACAGATTATATATGCCGAGTTGCCGATGACTGATCTTTCCAGTTTTTTGCGTGCCTTTGCATTTTGCATGTCGAACACTTCTGTACATAGGAAACAAATAAACATACAGCAGCTGCGTTAACCAAATTTTATTCAAATTACATACATTCATGCTGTTAACAAAATTATATTAGTATTCAAATTACATACATTCATACCGCTGTGTTGAATCAGGAGCAACTTTTATCACGGTGTTCAGTTTGTTATCGGCCATATTGACACACTCTCAAACTCCGACACATTAAAATAGCGTACAAAATTACACAAGTTTTATGGTATCGACAATTTTGCGGTAAAAAGTAGCGGAAATACAAACCCAACACAACATTTTGCTTTCTTATCGCAAGTATACATGTGTTGCTGGCTCGAAGTTGCTAACTTTTTTCATTCAAACAATCACCGTGCGCCCCGTGCTAAACAGTGAACATAATAATCGACAGCTATGTGACCTTTTCCGTCGGTCTCCCTACTTAGCGCCGGCATGCTTTGGGCAAAGGTCTGCAAAATTAATGTGTTTATCGTACAGTATCATGTAGGCGTACATCCCAGGGCATCAGCATTGCGGGTCCGCACAGGTCAAGCAAACCGTTATCGGTGTTGCCTCGACCGGCGGACACCACAACGCTGTCTGCCGTTGTCGCACCAGTAAACACATCAGATATTTTGCTGTTAATATTTTTATGCGAATGTTATTCTTTACGTTTTGCTTTTATGTAATTCTTTACTTATTCAAACCTTGGAAAAATATTCAACTGGGCTTAAGAGTTGCTCCCGGGCGGTGGCTTTGTCGGAAAAATAGGCCACGCATTGTAACAGTAACTGCACCAACGTTTCCACGGCAGAATGATCGCTAGGATGAAATGATGGAATGTTGCTTTCCATCACCGACCTAGGCAAAATTTTTCTATGTTGAAAGTTTTCCGATATACTGTATGTTGAACATTTTTTTCATTATTACGTTATTTTATATTCTTTTGTTTCTATTATCTGGAGTCAACTTTTAAAAACAGAAACACTGGCAATACAAATCAAATAATAACGAATTAGTTCTGGATCTCCCCCAACAGGTGGCAATCTCGTCGTTAAAAAAGCAGACAAGTGTAAGCAGTGAACTGTCGAATCGGGTCGATATTGTAGACTTTACATTTATTTTAAACTCTTTTTCTTTACTTGGTTTAAATTTTGTTCATAGCTAGCTATCTTAGAGATCTTGATACTTCAAACGCAAGTAAAAAATCTTGAAATTAAATGTATAAAAGAATTGAAAATTTTATCCGATTTTTCAAGTGAACATGATCAAGGATAGAACACATAACCTACAAAATGATCTCCCAGGCATCCTTGGTCTGTTGTACTATATCGCTATTCTGCAGCATCTCCTCAATGGACGACAAGAACCCGTAACGCGACGCTGACTCATGGATGAACGTCCATAAGATCTCCGCGCACTGAACAGTTAGTGTTTGCAGTTGACCTTTCGTTGATATCTGTAACCAGTTAAAGAGCGTACGATACAACGGATTTCACAATTACCAGTTCTTTACGTGTGCCTTACGCAAACACCGGTAAAAAGTTGCTCCATGAGTTCTCGTGTCGTCTGCGAATATCCGTGCTCTTTCGGCATCTTGCGCCAACTGTTATTTAACCGTAGTAGCTTGTCCAACACGCACACGAACCCGAAGGTGGCCGCGATCTGCAATTGGATAAAATTGCCTTAGCGTCTAAGCAAAATTTCTGTTGGCTGCGGGAACACTAACCACAGCGCCACCAATCATCCCAGGAAACGCTCTTCCCATGCAGACCATCCAGTTGTCCAAAACACCCAACAATTTCTCCAGGAAACGCACGTTTTGAGCTACATATAAAAGCTCTTAAGAATGAAATACATTGAAATAATTAAAATGTCCAGTTATTTTGGTTACTCAAAATTCGATCTCGCGGTGCTACAACTTGCACAAGATTCGCATAAAACTGCAGGTAAACCGTGGAGATGAAATGGCACATTGGGGGACACTTTGTTAAACGCTGCAACACGATTTTCCGTATCTGTACACTGTAAAAAAACTGTTTTGACAACTTAATTAATAGAAACGCTAATGCAAAGTATACTTTGGGTTGCACGTTATCCAGAATTCCGTTAAACTTGTAGCCAAATCGTCAAGTTCTCCACGAGTGACCTTGGTTCCTACTAGCTGTTAACCATCGTTAAAATGCACCATGTACATTGTACACGATTTGATTGCGTTTTTCCGTACCAGTAAATGACTGCGTAGGCACAAGAGGAAGCTTACAACATCTGCTTCAGGAATGTTATACTGCACAATCAACGCCTCGAATTGCACCGCCTCAGACCACCGGCCCAGATCCCACAGAATGACCGGCATCCAATTTGTTTTAACATCCAGCTTGGCCGATAGGCACTCAGCGGCCAGCTGTCCCAGGACCGCCACGTCGGCATCGCATAGGCTCACCGGTCCGTCTGCGGAAGTGACAACCTCCAAGCGGGGTGACGCTACACACGGCACTTGACATAGCTGAATTTCTGGTTCAGGTTGGGGCTGCGGAATCAATCTTAAGGAGTCGATTGGAATTATGGCTTGCGGCGCAGTGCCACTAGTGGGGATTTCCGCCGGGGTTACCGGCTTGGGAAGATCCGCAATGAGTTGTAAGCCGATGAAATAAAACTGCGCTTGAACTCTGCAACTTTACGTCTTTTCATGCAACAACAGAAATAACGAAAAGCGAGGATTAACCTGCTTCCAAATTTCCGCAGGAGCGAATTTGGAAAACTCGCTGATATCAGCTGGGAAAAAAGGGATGCTTTGACCGGAGGGTGCTTGTGTTCCCAACAGTCCTCCACGTAGCGGTCGAAGATTTTATCCCGCGATACAGCCGATCCATTGGCTTCAGTGAGATGAGATGCAATCCACTCTTTCTGTGGAGTTGGGAAGACAAGCCGTCACAAGCGTCAAGCTTTTCTCACGCTATTTAATGGTGGGACCGTCAGTACGCACCTCAAAATCTTTCGGCTTCGACGGGAGTTTGGAAGGCTTCCCATCGTGAGATCTCTTAACTGCTGCCAGCGCTTGTTGTTTTCCCTGATAAGGCGAGGAGGATGGTGCTTTGGGGACGTTGATCTGGAAACTGCTCATCAGTTGGTCCCACAGGTCGCTTTCGCCCGGCGCTGCTTTGACTGACTTCATCTTTACATACAGTTGTTGGCTTGAGGATTCTCGATAGTCGACACTAGCGTAAAATAATACCATATGTTGCTCTCAGCATTAAAACATTAGGACAATTTTCTGAAAAACGACTCGGGAATGTTGTTATTTGACTTGTTCTTGATAACATACGTTGATAATCTCGAATTTAAAATTTCGAATACCATAACTCGTTGTCGTGACTCGTGAGCACCGTATATGCTCATAAAGTCAAAATCGAACTCCACAGTACTGTATTCCCGTCATAAGTACTTGTTCTGTAAACGTTACGTGCTGTCTTCAAAGGGAATGCTTGGCGCGCTACGCCACAATCGCACACGCTGAACGGCAGGAAGGCATCTGTCTCGTGACAGACCGGAAACGACCAAGAGCTGCGCCAGACTCTTAACAAAAAGGTCAAAAGGCTCCCCTTTCTGCCAGCTCCTCGCCTCGGTATTCGATCGGCTTGAAACTCAATTGCTGGCCAGCGCCGTTGCTGGTTGTGTCTCCCCATTGCTACGTGCTGGAAACGCTGGTTACTTCGAAACTTGTTTCTCTTATTAGTGGCAACCCTTCATAAATCAGAATAAAACGTTTTCTTTGGAGTTCGATTGTCAGGCGTAATTGATTGAGTGATGGACTACATGCAGTGTTAGGAACGTCCTGTTTGCTGCTCTCGCCCAGCTGCTGTGGCTGAGTCGTAATTGAGCAAATGAGCCACTACTGCAGTGCAGCGCCAGGCAAACGCACGGACTCCCCATCTCATGTTTACTTCTCCGTCAAGTACGGCATTATCATGCACGCAGCCCCCGACCCATGTTTCATTCATGAAGATTCCCCGCGCCACTTGTGGGGCTTATTCAGACGCGTGCTGCTGGACCGCCTGACACGCGCAGGCAACGCGACAAGCAGTCCATTTGCGTCATCCTCTTCCTGCATGTTGCACGACCGGTGAAATCCGCACCTATCGCACAAACCCTGTATTCACACCTACTGGTTAAACTGCGGTGGACAGCGCGCGTCAATGACACGCACAGTTATTTTACCAAATCACATACTTGCCGCGCATTAAAAACTTCCCGGTTTGCTCGAGGGCTATATCGAGGTTGTACAGGGATTGTTGTGCTTTGCGACACGTTTTGGTTGCCTGCGCCAGGAATTGGCGTCGGTTTGGTGTGACAGCAGCAATCGAGGCTGGAGAGTGGCGGCATTTGCAGGCATTTGAAGGGATTGCATCTTTTGCCCATCGCCAAGGAGAGAAATGTCAGTGGCACTGCAGTGCGGCGCTGAGTGTTGTAAGTGTTGGGGACCGGCAACGTTAACGTTGCGAGGAGTTGTGCATGCGCATCGCATCTCGCTGCTAGTGGCAATCAGTCGCAGCGCCGTTGCGGATCATTTGGCCGTTTAACGCAATCC
This sequence comes from Paramacrobiotus metropolitanus, assembly GCF_019649055.1. Lineage (NCBI taxonomy): Eukaryota > Metazoa > Tardigrada > Eutardigrada > Parachela > Macrobiotidae > Paramacrobiotus > Paramacrobiotus metropolitanus. The sequence continues at coordinate 659,372 of NW_026570260.1, forward strand.
CGACATCCTCTGGCATAAATAAAGCGGCAATTGATTCATTGTCTCTCATTACGCGGATGAGCAAGCGGGCGAGCGGCCAGCTGATTGATTCGCAGTGTGCAACAGTGTCAATGGGATTTGATTGCGTATCTGCTGTTTTCTAACCGTTTCGTGTGCACCGGTATCTATGCAAAAATGTCCAAGCAGTGGAAGGATATGTGCAAGAAGATCTTCACCACAAAAGACACTAATTTTGAGCGTGAACAGGAGGACTTCCACCGGACGTATCGATTGTTACTCCTCGGTAAGCGGCGACCGGCTATTCTTTTCCCATGCAAACCCGCCTAATTTAGCCCATCGTATTTCTCTGCAAATGCAGCATCATATTATTTTAACTAACAAAAATGCCGGTCAGTGCTGATTAAACTGCTACATGTGTTAAGGCAAAAACATATATACTTCTCCAATACGAGATCAAGTAGCATTGTTAAGCATTGATAGTTTTTTAAAGTGTCTTTATTGAGGTTTTCATTACAATTGAAATATATGCATAACAATATTCTGCTGCTTTTATTGCTAAAGCAATCAATATAATATTGCATTAAAAATAAGTCTGAGTAATTGTTAATCCACGTGCTTATTTAGAGAATGAACTTCGTTGTTAATTCCATCTTGTCATAATGCTTGATATTTTTTGAACAGGCACCAAGGAATCCGGTAAAACAACCATTATGAAGCAGATGAAAATTCTCTATGGAGCGGGATTTAATGAAGTGTGAGTCAATAAAATTTGACAGCAATTAAATGTGGCGTCGAATGGGTATAAATATCGCGGCCGTATTTGTGTATGTTATGCATATTGTGGTGCCTGATGCTGGTGGAGGCGATGTAATTCGATTCCATGGAACGCACAATATTACAATATCCAATTTCCGCTCCCGTTTCCACACAGCAATTACAACCGACTAACCAGTGCCCAGAAATTTTACCCGAACTTTTCAATTCTGAAAAAACCAGACATGCCTTTTTTAAGCCCTTGTCGTAAGACCGCAATTAAAATAGTCGAAAAAACGCTCACGCGTTTGCAACTACAGATTGGGCATAGCCTTGCAATTTAAGTAATGTGTTACTGAAATCTGGCAGATTCAGAAAATTCTCCAGATTTTCCGACCGAATTTTCGTATGCAGTAATTTTTAATTGTTTTCTTTGTTGGTTAGTTGTTATGTACATACCGAATATTTTAGTTCAGCGGTAATTTTCCACAAATAATTGCATGGTTTATCCTTTGTTCATCGCGTAAGTATTGTAATTCGGTAGCATAGCTCGTCCAACCGAAGGTGCCATCTATGCCCTGTATCTGTAGATTCTGTACAAAGGGCCGGAGCGCGAAGCGAAGGGTGTAAATTAAGTGTCTGTTTAGAATTCCGCGGACATCCCGGCTGGCAGTGATGCTCTACAGTGCGGCGGTGCGATGGCAGGAGCAGCAGCCGCGTGAGATGCGTAGACAGTGGTGAAATTAGAAAGTGGTCCCATTAGTCGTTAAGGTTGGAAATGCGGACAACTTCCGCTTGCCAAATTGACTGCTGGCCCCATCAGCCACATCTGGCACGCGCACGCACCACAATCTTAGCGAATTTCCTCTGTTCTAACGCTCGTGGCTGATGTGGACTGCAGCTCACATGCCGGTGCCGGTCTCCGCCGGCTTCCGCTCAGCAAACCCATCTGAACAAACACCGATACCAAATAGATAGATAGATACGATACAAACTCAATTTAATTGCCATCCTCTTTTATTGCATTCAATCTCGGCAATCTGTGCCGCTGCGGTACTGGCGCTGCCGTCATGTGTTGGGTCAGTTGTTTTTTTCGCGCGTCACAGTGACGAGCACAGATTAGAACGATCAGACATCCCAATACGCCGGTATGTTCGCTGATGATAAATGCAGACAGTAGAGACGTAAAACTGCAATGTTACAAAAAAAATTAAAAATCAGTTATATTAATTAACGCAAATAATCCACTGCATGACGCGCTAGGCCTTAACTGTGAACAAAGGCAATTCCGAAATGGGACTGTAGGGTCTTTCGTTATTTACAAACGAGCATGGGTATACACCGCCGTTTCTTACCATCGATTCCGAATGTATTTAAATTCCCGAGTCAATAGGGGCATCCACAATTGGCATGGGCCGCCGCGTAGGAATAGTTCAGTTGTGAATCAGCGGTGTATACTCACTCCACCATACTACCTATGCGCATTACTTTGTGTTCGGCCAATCGATCGGCTAAACCAAAATGTTTCTCCTTGCGGAGCGGGTACTAATGCTAATGATGTTGACCTTTTCCTTGTATCAGCAGAGTTCTAGCTGAACGCGAGCAACTTAATGCGGATGACACATTACGGACACTGAGCCGTGATTAGCATGGCATTAGCCGCAGCGAAGGGGCCACAGATGACGGTTGACCTTTGACATTATACGTAGGCCTGAACTTTCCGGGCTTTGCTACTCGCAACAGTGTTTGTGTCGTTCTCTTGCTGCTCTTAAGAATCTGATGGAGTGCAGTGTTACGTCAGCATTAGATCGTAGTCGCCGGTGGATCAGGTCGGCTGGAGAGCAGCCGACTGACGCATATTCCCCGTGAGCAATGCATATGAGCGCGCACAAGTGTCCAGTTGTTGTCGTGATTTCAAGTAGTACTTTAGAGGATTGTAAGCGTGTTTGTCTTTTCCTTCACAGCCACCTTTAAGCTTTAATTCAGGTAATTGCTAGCGTTCAGGCGCAGGACAACACGAATCATTCGCAAATTTGCTTTGATTGTGCAGTGCACACCTTGCACAGCTCCATACGCATTTAAATCGAAACGTTTGCAGTTATGACGAAATACACAATTGCTGTGGAATTTCAGGGAAAAGAAAGCATTTGTTAAAGACATACGCAACTACGTCAAAGAAATCGTGCAGGTATTGCAATTCAAAATGTAACTATCATAATAACCACCCTAAATGATTTCATAAAACGTTTTCCGAGGTTATAGCCTCGTGCTTCTAGTCCTAATCGTATAACATTATTCGACCGTTATGATCTTTGTTGTGCAACTTTTACTACCATTATCAGTGCTGCAATCTGATTTACTGTCGGAAAACTTAATTACTCGTTCTTCGCTTTCTTTGATAGAAAACACTACACAGCGCCGCTGCACACCGCAACGGTATCCGTCTGGAGCGCACAGAAAATGACCGATACGTTGAGTATGTATTATCCCTGGACGCGGTAGAAGCAGTGGAAGCGCACGGGCCGGACGACGGGCACGTGCCGCTGCAGCTCAACGGCAACGACAGTCACACCGATCTTGACCTGGTCACACCGGTCAGTGAAAACACTCACTCTGTTTTGGGAAAATAAATGATTATGGATGTTGTCAGGAGTTCTGGGAAGCCGCCCAGGCGCTGTGGACGGACCGGGGCTTCCAGGAGTTGTGCGGCCACAGTCCACAGTTTCAGCTGCTGGACAATGCCAAATAGTACGTCGCACGTGTGCATCTGTAGTAGTGTACCACAACACTTTATCTGTACTTCTAGTCTATTCATACATGCATATACTGTTTGTAATTTTGGTGGTGTGTGCATATGCATGCATGTTTCTGGATGTTTCCTTTGTAATCGTATTGTTTATGGTGTGCGTGTGCATGCACACGTGTGATATGCGGGACAAGAGGAAGCCGGGGCTAATCGATATCGCTGATCCCGCGCCGACCGGCGGACATCCAAGCGGAAAGTTCGTTTCGCTGCGCTGATCTGCACTGTGCCGCAGCAGAGCTATAGCACCGCTATCAGGGCTGCGTATCACTGCACAGTACGCACTGAACCTCCCATTGCTGGTCGCTATATCGAGAATTGATCTTTGCGCTGGGATGGTTCCTAATCGAGCCGACCATTTCCTATCAGATAACGCCGTATATAACCATCATTTTTTTGCTAGCGTAGCTTGTAAGTTGTATTCATCTACATTGCCTTCTCATATTGATCACCAGAGGAACACACTTTCGATATTATATAAGCACAAATGGCCAGATCATTTTTATGAAAATTTACAAAAACTGAAGAGGTTTCCAACTTGCCCGTTTGATCCTAAAATTACACGTTAAAAAGACTTCTCATTTGCTGCTCAGCAAATCTGGGAAATCGCAGGTAATCTTTGAAAAATATTATATTACTAGTTTCAGACTCTTAATCAGAATCTATGTATTAATTATCAAGTTAACAGCTGCTGTGCTAACTAAAATGTACAATTTGAACAAAGTCCAGATTGAACCGCGTTAAAAAATCAAAAGGCAAAAGAAACTTCTCCGACGTTCTAGTTTGGATAGTGGGCTAATCAAACCGATAGCGGATGTTGGCGCATGTGGTCGGGACAGATGCAGATGAATGTATGTACACATTGGTAGCGCGTTTGTCTGTTAGAGATTACGCCTGTTGACACAGTTAACTCGCTGTCCCGAGTAAACATCCTCTTGTTCATGTGTCTCTCACGCCTGTCGTCATGGACATGTGCCGCAACCAGTGTGTCAACAGACACTATTAATACATACAATATGCGATTGTTCCTCGCAGTTTCCTGGACCGCATCCCGCTGATCCGCTGTCCAGATTACCTTCCCGATGAACAGGTGGGCAGTATAGTATAATCGACATTAAACTAGCCAATACGTCGATCGATGCCTCAAGAGGGATTTGCGCTTAAAACGGCCCAACTGAATTACAACTGCCGGCTTAGCATTGTCAAACGTGCTAAGCGTGACATATGACGCAATGAATAGGACGCTAGCGGCGCAATTGTTGTAATCCGCGGGTAAATGTCAGTGTGGAGTGTATAATGCTATTGATCTGTCCGCGTGGTTGGCAGGATATTCTACGGGTCCGCGTCCACTCCACCAACAGCATGGAGACCGTCTTCGCCATCGACCATATACGCTACCAGTGAGTGCTACAGATACACTAAAGGTCACGCTGAAGTATCCTGTAATCGCGGTTTAAAATGCCGAAGCAACCGGAAATGCATGAAAAACGTTTAACGCTGAAATAGGAAGAAACTGTAAACGTACATAATCAGTTGCAAGGGAGACAAATTGATGAGAAGTTAGTTCACATATCTGTAGATGGTTAAAGAGTGTCTTCATGTTTAGTGTGTTCAACGTGGCCGGTCAGCGGGATCAGAAAGGCAAGTGGCTCCAGTGCTTCAACAACATCACCGCCATCCTCTTCGTGCTTCCCATGAGCGGCTACGATGTAGTCGTGCCCGACGAGCAGGACGAGACGCAGATGACCAACCGGCTGGCCGAGTCGCTCCACGTCTTCGCCATGCTATGGAACAGCAAGTACGAGTACATGTACAGAGTACATACAGCCAATTTAATGAAATTACACAATAATTGTGAATTACGTTTAATTATTATTTCTCCGTGCCAGTTTCTTTCTCGTCTGTGGTGTTTTATGATACTAGCTCAGAGTCTTTATTGCTACGTTTGCAAATATTCTACGCTGCGTACAGGCTGATTTTTATTTTTCGTTATTTACAAACATAATTAATTGCTTTTGCAGATGGCTAACCCGTAAAACTGTGATACTCTTCCTCAACAAACTCGATCAGTTTCAGGAGAAGATCATCAGGAGCTGTAGTTCGCTGGAGGCCTTCTTCCCCAGCTACAAGGATTATTGCGTTCCATCTTCCGGTATACTTATCGCTAACCATTCTTTTTCATCCCCGAACAACAGAAAACTAAAACATTTTGAACTTGACAATGACAGCATGCAGCGTTCAGTATGTTCTTAACGTTGCCGCCGGAAGCCGGCACAAAGTGCACTTGTTGCTAGCTGGAGCTAGGGCGATGTATATATGTGAGCAGTAGAAGCATATATAGCGCGGTGTATTTGTGACCGGAAGCGGCGGGAAATTGGGCAGCTGCTTAACTGCGGCCGGGCATAAATCGGCCTCATCCATCACCCGGCATCGTCGACAGTTTTATGGGCCAATCTAATTCTGCATTCCACTACACCAACCGCCCCCACTGCCGACTGCCGGCGGAAGAAGGGAGCGGGGAACAGCAAAAAACGCAGACTACACCATCCATCATCACGCAGATCATTCTCTGACAAATGCACATTGCCCGGCTGTAATTACAGCCAGCAAGTAGCCCATGCCGCCGGCGCACACATCACTCTTCTTTTCCGCCTCATTTATTCCCATTATTTCAACTGATATGCAGCCCCTAAATTCCACTTAATTCCACCACATTCCATTTTTTTAGTTTTTTCTGAACCATGTTGAACTTGAAAATGATTTAGATGTACGGAAGAACTGATAGGTATATGTAAGAAAAAGTCGAATAAGTATTGTAATACAAGGTGTCATTACAAAAATCGCTGTCAAATAACTATGTACTTTAAAATCAGTTGAAAAATTCTATCATTATCGTTACAGCAATGACCTTGCCAGGAGATAACCTGGAATCACTACGAGCGCGATACTACATACGCCACGAAATAACGGTAAATTTAACGACAACGGTATTTTTTGAGTTCGACCACAGAGAAATTGCAAGAATATCTGTACGGTATGCAGAGAAGTAGGTTCTACAAAAAGCCGATTTGGTTTTATCACGAATACACTATCTAATTTTCGGCAATTTTCATGTTCGGTGTGGAATGAAAACTTGGTAGAATATTGTAAAACGCAAATAAAGTGAACAGCGGCATGTTTTGACAGAGGATCACGTCAAGTTCCAACACGCAGCACGTTTGTTATCCGCACTTTACGGCGGCCATCGACGGGGAGGCGGTACGGCGGGTCTTTAACGACTGCCGCGACATTATCCAACGCTCGCAGCTGCAGCACACCCAGACCACTCTGTAGAATGCAGTGTACCCGGCTAATTGCTTGTTGATACGCGCTGTCCTGTGCAAACAGATCGAGTTTCCTATCCCTCAATCATGCCCATTCATGACCTTTATTTGTCCGACTAGCTGTTCTGATTAAAAATGCACATTTCTGTTTGTGTCGGCGTTTGATTGGCTTGATTATTGCAAGTAACAGATCTCCGTGTCGACTGCATAATCATTTACATTCAATAATGGTGCACTGTAGTGCAATATACTGTACGTGCCGTCAAATTAAAGTACAGTAAAGTAATTGAGCACAGTAAATATTAACCAGCATTTCCATATCTGGGCATCCATGCCACAACAAAATTAATTGTAAATATTTACAACACCTGGATTCAGCTGTTTTCTGAAGCATTATGTATCAAACAACAATTTTTACAGGTAGTTAAATATTATAAAAAGGTGAGTGGTCGCAGGCATGTCAAGATAAATTAAAACGAGTACTACATAGCGAGCAAAACTTTGGGGCCATGGACAAAGGTGAGTTTCATTGTAAGTAGTACCATGGTTCAGCCTATGGTGCATATATCTAGCAAGTCCATAAGTCAAGGGGCCATGGTAGGACAAAAGTCTAGCACCATCGTGTATTTGGGATAAATATTTAAGGCGGTCAAAATATATAAAATGTGATTAAATACTACAAATTAACGGCAGTCATACAGTATAAAGCATAACCTGTCTTACGGTTGCAAGAACAACGGCGCGTGTTATATTTTGTTTAGAAGATAATACCCATGCAATTAAGTACTTATGTAATGAAAGCATAAGTAAATTCACAAAAGGTCGTATTTTCATCATCAAAATCGAATTGGACTACAACCTTGACTGCCTAATTAGCTAAGGATCGAATTTCATTAATTTGATTTTTAGTGAAAATTAATTCGATTTTGTAAACTGACATGTAATTACGTACTCTAATTACTCTAACGTTTAAAGTTGTTTCTAATAAAGCTGTTTCTTACATACATTTCTTGCACGACTTAATTGTTGCTAAAATAAAAACGTGCATCGGATAAGTCGATACGTAAAGTGCCGAAACCATCGTACTCCCTTAGCAACAACTAGCTCCCACCGACCGCGGCATACTGTTTTTATCTGCGCCGTGGACCATCAGTGTAATCGATAGTGGAGTGGTTTCTTTAATCGGATCCATTACATTTGCACCATCTCCATAACAGTTACGCAACAACAATTTAATGGATGAAGAAGAGGGCGAGCAGCCGGAGTCACCGGAGGAAGGGTCGGAAGTGCAGCCGCCCCGCGTAGTGGAACCGCCCGAGCCCACACTAGCCCCGGACCCGGAGGATGTTCTGCTGAAGAGCGACGCCGATGCATTAGGTGCGACAAGAGCGCGCTGAACACTCCTCAATACATGCCGTAAGCAACTCCTGATTACATTAATGTTGATGTTATGGGATGCTTCGTCATACTCATATTGAACTAAGTTTCACATGATTCCTGCACCTATTGCACCTGTATGACACTCCACATAGAGATATGTACAGTACGTATCCCAGTCTACGCATTTTTAACAATCGCTAGTGCATCGCGTCCTAAAAACTCGCTGAAAGTAATGCGGAAATTCTTAATAGGAGAAATCAGCCGCTACGATGCAACAGTAGCCTTGCACAAGAAGACAGTGGCATAGAAATGAAAATGAGCTGAAGAGGGAATGTAAGCAACTAAAGCATTTGAAAAAATTCATAGCGGAACTACGTAAATATAACTATACTTAAATTGTATAATTATTCACATGGATACTGGAAATCCAGGATATCGTACATAATATTTTTAAAAGATGGCAAAGTCTTTACATTCCGGTCTATTGGCTGAAACGTTTGCGATTACGCGCTCTGGTATAGTCCTGTACGAGTATAGTTAATTAACCAATTTAGAGTGTTTAACCAATTTAGAGTGTTTGAATAAAGTAACCCTGTAATGTAACCCCATAATTCTTTTACCTAATGGTAACTGTAAAACTTGCTAGGTACAATCCTTTAGAAGCCTACTCCAGATATTTCAAGCGATTACGGTATTTAAAATGAATTTGCCCATTGGATTTAAAACTGTATTTTCGACAGGAGAAACGGATTGGCTGGAGCAGGCAGTGGACATTGCCTATCACGCTCCCAACTTAACCGTTCCCCTCTACAAATTCATCCAGGAGGGCTACGGAAAGTTAGGACGTCGACTGAACCAGCCCCTACTGACAGAGGGCCTGTCGATGCTGGCCAAGACCATTTCCGGTCTGGGACACGTCTTCGTCCGACTGGACCTGCCAGGTCGCTCCCTCGTCGACATCGCCGCCATCCAGCACCTCCAGCATTTGCGCTACGTCGCTCTGCCCGGCAACCATCTGCTTGATATCCGGCCGCTCAATCAGTTGCACTTCCTTATGCAACTCGATCTGTCCGATAACTATCTCCTTTCCATGCAGCCCTTGGAGGTAGCAATAGCGTCAGTGCTTGTACAACAGATTATAGATTATCAGCGCAATGTAAGGTTTAACTGCACATTATGGAGTCAGTATTTAGTTTTCAATCAACAAACTGAAAAAATAAAACGTAAAGTTTGGTTTTGGTTAGTTTGCAAAATTAACTGACTTAATAAGTTTATTCTTTGACAACGAGCGTTAATTCTCGTAGTCAAAGAGTAAACTTATTAAGTCAGTACTGTTATTAACAATATTCTTGCTAACAGTCCCAGTGTTTTCAGCATAGCGCCTTGTCACAGGAAATGTGCAAATACATTTACAAATTTTGTGTTAATTTATTAAGCTGGTGTTGCCTCGTAGCCGCACCCCTTCTTAAAGGTTATAAACGTGAGCAAAAACTTCTTGAAAGATTTGCGCGGTATTGAGGAGCAGCCGCATCTGCAGCGCCTGTACATTAGCTACAACAAGCTGTCGGCCTTCAACTTGTCGCAGACCAAGTTTCTTAAGGATCTCGATACACTGGAAGTGCGAAAAAACCGTCTGCGCACATTCGACGCCGTACTCCCTTCGCTGAAGACGCTGTTTCTGGCGCAGAACTGCATTGACACTCTGGGTGAATTCTCTTGTACACCTAAGCTGGAGTTCATTGACTTACGGCGCAATAAAATCCGCTCGCTACAGAAATGGCAGATTCCATATTTAAAGTACGTAATCAAAACGGCAAGCTCCGTTACACGCAAAAGAGAATATGCTTATACGTGATTGTGCATTTAATCGTACAACTATTAGTGAATGACCGGTTAATTAACGTACATCCATGTGCCAAGGAAAACTGCAGATCTTTGATTGTGGTAGATACCTGAATTTATCGTGGAATTATTTGGAGAATCTGGAGGAAGTATTTGGTGTGTTGAAAGACTTACCGGAACTACAGACGCTGGTGATGAGCAATAATCCGGTGTGCGAGAACATGGAACGGCTGCAACAGCACGCTATGGTTAGCTGTCCAGCACTGAAGCGCTGCAACCAGATGCTGGTCACCAAAGAACTGCGCCAGGAAGCAGCACAGCAACTGTTGGAAGAGGAAAACGACAAGCCCTCTGGCTGACCAGTGAATCAGATGAATTGTTGCTACGGTTTGATTATACAGTAACGACAAATACGCTTTGTGTATCTGGTGGTAGACCAAATGTATAAGGTGTCGCTGGAGTTATGCCGGGTTTATGTCTGTTCGCTGGAGGCCGCGACCAGTATCGCGCAATAACACTTCGTCCTACTGGTAAACACGGGAGTGGTACTAGAATTACTGAACACTGTGAACAGCATCATAAAATACACACAAAACCACGTCTAAAAATCTGTCAAACAAACAGTTATCATAATTTTATTACAGTATCAATTAATAAACTCAAGGCCCTGTTATTCAGTCGCATCGGCTCCATCAAGCTGTTCCGTTTCTTTGGCGCATGTGGTCGAAAATTTTCCGTTGATTTCCATGGGTAATGCAGAGTGCTTGATACAGTGGCGCGCCATCTTGATGATTTGGCTGCTTCTAAAGCGGCAATCAGCGCACACCAGGAGTGCGTTGCGACATAACTGCTGATGCTGACCGCCTAGCAAATGGGAGATTAGCGTCTGCTCCGCTTTGCAATGGAACTGGCACCCTTCGCAGCGATACGGATGCGGTGAAGCATGACAGCCGATGATGACCTCCTTTGCCGATGAATTAAAGACGACGGTGTGCACGCTGGTTGGCATGATGGACTCGTGAGCATGATTGTTCCGAAGCGGCGCCTGTCGGGAAGGCATTCGAACGTTCCTCCTTCTCCTCCTCGGGAAGGACGACCTTCTCCCGTAACAGTGAGCTCTTCGGCATGGTAGCGCGGCTCGAATTACGTGGTTTACCTTGCCGTTTCCGTCTTATGGTGCCTCCATGCCTTCTGCTGTCTTCAAAAAAAGTTTATGCAAAAGCAAAACTAAGAAAACCCAAAAGAACTCACTCTTCAAGAAGCGCTGCTTGACGTCTTTGCCAGCCAGATGCAGTATTTTGGATACCGTCGGCATACTCAGACCGACACGATCACAAATTACACACATACTTAGGTCCTCTTGGAACAACTGACACACCAACTGCTTCTTCGCGTTACTCGCCCTCGACATTCCTCGGCCTGAACCTGACCCTTCAAGATAAGATACAGCAATATCAACAATTTAATTCATGGGAGTAGCGTAAGCTAACCATTACCACTACAGAGAGAGAAGGCAGAACCAGTGTGGCTCTGCCTCCTTTACTGGGAACACGCAAAAACGAGGCTTAAGGCGGTGCTTTCCACGTGAGACCTCTACCAGTTAGTGTACTGCCTCGTATGTCTAAACAAGCCAGAAAGGGGTTCAGAACCCAACCCGTTCGCCATGGGACAGAAATAAGTTGCGGAATAATAAGAGATACGGAATACAGGACCGAGACACCTTTTTGTTGCGAGTGGTTTACATTTACACAGTGTCTTCACTGCACTTACTGCCAGACAAGGTTTTGCCGACCAACAGCAGCTCCCGTTGCACATCGTACAGCTGCACTCCGAGGGTACCGGCGATCTTCCGTCCAGTAGAGCCCTGTTCAAACATCCCGTAAATGGCTTGCCGCTGTGCATCGGTGATGTTGCGTCGACGTAATTGTCGATCAGGCCGCTCGACGGCAGTTATCCGATTAGAAGGAACCACGCCGCTGCGGTTGGTCAAATCGAGTTCGGGGAACTCCGGCGACTGTCGACCGCCACTGGATGGTCCACTGTGCTTCTGCGTTGACTGATGGCGTCGCTTGCCTTCAACGGATAAAGCGCGCGGACTGATTGATTGAGCAGTTGCCAAGTTGTACAAACGACAGCATCTATGCGTTTTTTCCCTTTAGCACTCAAGACTCACTTTTTGCTGGCTGTTTTGCGCTGACAACAACGTTTTCGCCAATCGCACTACGTGGCCGAAGCCGACGACGCTCAGGTAGGCTCTCCTGCCTTTCCATAACTGCCGTCTCATGCGTTGACAGTAATTATTAAGCTTCGATGATACGCACAAAGAATATGGCAGAATTGGTTCAAATTTTTATTTCACACCATCTGTGATTTGTGAAGCATGTTCTACTGTCACCTAATTCAGCCTCGATCTGATGGTGAGCATTAGCAAGCAGCAATGAGCCATGAGGCTAGGCTGAGTGAACGAGCGCAAGAGAACCGAACGCAGGCAGCGGTTTATCGTGCGGTTCGTACTTCGTTCCAATCATTGCACGTGTACGCTACCTCACGTTTTGATTTTGTTACGGTCGGTGGACGGCGGACGCCATGTGCCGTGCCATGTTATCAGTATTCTGTAGATTCATCATTGTGGCCGATACGTTGCATTTTCGAAGCTTTCTGATCAAGAAACGTACTCGTACTGGTAGAATAATAGACCAGCGCATCCGCTTCAGTTATGCACTATGTGTCTGTAGTCCGAAAATTCTTTTCGGTAGTGTCGCGAGTTGGAGACTGTTGCGAAATGTTTCTTTCAAATGGTTGAGGCAAAAGCGACTAATTCTGCGAAACTGCTGAAGGTTGCAGTTTTCTCACGATAGTATCAATCATCTGCGGCCAGAGAAGCATCGAGAATTAAAAACACTTAAAAAACGTTGTCCGATGTGGTTGGGCATTGTTATTCGACCTAACGCACAGATTGCATAGTTTGCATCTAACAGTTTTCTTTCGCTGGTCACCCTATAAGTTCATGGTCATGGAGCAAAATTTAGCGTAGAAGTTTTCGTCGCTTTTGGAGAAATCTTCGGTGGATAGTTTAAATAGTCTTCTGTCAGCCAGTTCATCGAAAATGGATGCCACGCGTGCGAAGGTGTTGAGCATGTTCGATGCGGGCTGCACCACACGGCAGATCCGGCAAAAGACGCATATCAGCGAGGAGAATCTGAGGCGGTTGCTAAAGAGAACCGCTCGAAGCTTCAAGCAGCGCAATAACGCCGCGATTAGTCCCATTAGCGACCAAAAGCGACGCCAGATTGTGCGGTTGTTTGACGCGGGATGTACCCAACTGCAGATCATGCAGCAGGTGGGAGTACATGCCAGTGGGGTAAAGAGAGTTCTTAAGCACGCTGGGAAAAGCCTCACACTGCGCAACCGCGATGCCGTATGGCAGAGCAGGGCCACGCCAGCGCAACGAGAGCGCATCTGCCAGATGTTTGACGAGGGTTGCAGCCGACTGAAGATAGGGAAGAGCGTTGGTATGACAAAGAATCAGGTGGAGCGGGAACTGGCACTAGCCGGCAAAATCCTCTATAGGTTTCCACATGGCAAGTACAGAGTACTTCCGACAGAACTCCGAAAGCGGGGTCATTTTTCATAGTTATTAATAGACGGTTAATTCAAACAACTGTTTTGTCGTACTTCGGTATGGCCGTATCTAATACATAATTATGTGTTTCTGTACGTTCGCATTACAGGACTCTTCAGAATGCTTACATATAACTCAAATTTCGAAGCGTCCGGGATTAATAACTTTGTTCAAGTTATAAAACTGGTATCGACGAAGAAATGCTTAAGAACTTGCACCTGTTGATTCCAAGTTACATCGTTTGGCTTAAACGGTTGCAGTGCTGGAAAAAGCTCTCCGTGGCAAACAAGTTCTCAACGCCACAGCCATTTCTCAACCCGAAAACGAACGTAGTCAAAATGACGGAAACAGAGGAGACAGTGTATCTCGGCGTGTCTTACTGCGGAGAAGCAGCTGTCTGACAGACAAGCCGGAAGAAACGCTAATGGCCCCTACGAATGCAGCAGAATCCTATGATGACGGAAACGGTAAGAGGCACCGTTTATGTACCCGTTGGTTGATTATTAGTCATACTGCCAGCAAAAATGTGACCACCCTTCTTTTGCAGAGCCTAACACTCCTGCATATTCCGTGACCTCCTTTGCCGGCGGGAAACTCCATGTGCAGGCCCAGGCGTCAAAAGTCCGCCTCGCCGAAGGAATCGTGCGCCACGCCCTTACAGGAAATTCAAACATCAAACCCGAGCAAGCCATGGAAGAATGCCGGCGAGATGGCGCTCCTGTTGCCGGCAAGGGGCAGCGGTATGCGTGCAGTACGTGCCAGCTATCATGGCACCATGAGGACGATCTCCGATCGCATCTGCTAGGCGCCGTACATCGCAAATTGGCAGCCAGTGGAGGCTTCTTTGCTTGCACGGGATGCTCCTTCAAAAGCCGGAAGCCGCTGAAGATGACCAACCATATTATCGTCTATCAGGCGCGCTCCCGTCAAGAAAGCGAAGGGATAGTGCACACTGCCGCTGTGGCTCCTCCGGAGGCTTAACTGCGATGTGTGGCTGTGTTGGTACGTCTGCCGAAGATTATGCTAATTTTTTATGATCAGGCTCCGTTGTATGCGTTATGCTGACATAACCTTAAAACTTGTGATCGAATAAAAATTTTTATTAGTCATAAATGTTTGTATAGTGTGCGACAGTGATGAATACGAATCATTAACCGATCTCTCCTGCCCTCTGATTGCGTATCTGTATAATATAATTATATGACATTAAAGTGTACTATGATCACTGAACAGACCAAATTAAGAGTATTATGGGCAACTAATTTGTAAACTCAAACTAGGCATGGCTTACATACATTTCGATTCATTTAAGTTTATTGTTACGGAACTGTATATTGCTGAATTAAATATAAATAAATTAAGAATGAATAAAACAAATGTGTAAATACGAATTAACACGAGCGTAATAATGCATAAGCATCTTTTCGGCAAATACGAAGCACGTGCTCGGCGCGATTGTTAAGTAGCATGCCGAGCGAACCAAAATAAACTTATACAGATCTCTATAGCCTCTCACATTTTATAATTGCCATTGACCACGATCGACACACAATGTCGGCACGGTAGAATCAACAAAGGATCACAAGTAATTCGACAATGACATTGCACGCTGCGTTGCTAAACATCGCTTACAGAAGCAACATCGCTCTTTACAGCCAGTCAGTCTGACTCTGCAAGAATGGACAGCGCTGCACACAAGGGCCAAATGTCGTCACGGCATGGCATCCAGTCAAGCCAAACACCGGTAACTGCTCTTAACTCTGGGCTGTACCACTTATTCAGGCGCTGCTCATTTGCTCAACGACCAAAGAACGAGACTGCTTATGAATTAGAAGCGTGACCTTTGCCCATGTCCATGTACTTCACCAGCAGCCGCTTTGCGGCTTTTCTCTTCCTCAGTCAAGCCGGGTTTATCATTCTGTTTGGATTCCTGGTAGATTACGGCTGGGATGCCACGCCGGTGTCACTGCGCGAACGCCAGATGGGCGATCTGGTGCAGGACGACGTGGACGCCGGGCGAAATGTGGATTTCAGTGCGCCGCGGAAGTCGCTTGAGCGATACTATGGCAGTATGTTGACTTTACACCATTCGGCCCGCGAGAACAGTATGCATGCGCGGTTCCTTTGTAGTGTTCCAAGATGTGCACGTGATGATCTTCGTCGGTTTCGGATTTCTCGTGGCCTTTATGAGAAAGTAATACACTTTTCTTTCAAAACTTTAGCAACACTAATATAAAAAATTTTCAAATATAAAAATTTTCACGGAAATCTAAACTAACGTGGTGTGTTTATAGTTATGGATATAGCGGGGTGGGTTTCACCTTTATCCTTGCCGCATACGTCCTGCAGTGGGCGCTGCTGATGCGCGGCCTGCTGCGACTACAGGACAACCGAAACCGCATTCGCTTGGACGTTGAGAAGTTAGTCACCAGCCAAATACTATTATTGCAATCATTTTGGCACAAACAGTTGACAGTGACTTGGTTTCCTCAGCCTTCTGGACGCCGACTTCACCGCCGGTACAATCCTCATCACTTTCGGCGTCATTCTGGGCAAATTAAACCGTTTGCAATACCTAATCACCATCTTCATGGAGGTGGTCTTCGTCACCGTCAACGAGTGGATCTGCATGGATCTTTTCAATGCCAACGATGTCGGTGGCACCATCACCATCCACCTATTCGGAGCGTACTTCGGGCTGGCCATGGCGAAGACGCTGCACCTGGACGAGTACTCGGACAGCAAGTTCAACACGCTGAAATTCGGGACGCACTATAATGATCTGCTGACGATGATCGGCACTTTGTTCCTCTGGATGTTCTGGCCCAGCTTCAATGCGGCACCGGCTGTAGGCGACGGTCGCTACCGGGCGGTGATGAATACTTACCTGTCGGTGTCGGCTAGCTGTATCGGGGCATTTATGATCTCAGCCGTGACTTCGAATAAGCGATTTCGAATGGTAAGCATAAGCGACACACATTACTCAATTAAATGGTTGTGCGTATTTTTTGAAGTTCGTACTTGACCTTTCCAAATCTGTAAACCTGTAGAGGTCGCCTTAGAAAAGTATAACAAAAGCGTGCGTTGTATATGAGTCTATGACCATATATAACTTGTTCTTCATGTAGGAACAAGACTTTAGTGTACCCCTAATTGGTGTTTTCATTTTTGAAGTTAAACTTTGGCGTTTTTTTTTCGTTCTGCAGGACATTATCCAGAATGCCACTTTAGCAGGGGGTGTGGTCATTGGTTCGGCATGCGATATGTACTTGTACGGATGGGGAGCGCTAATTGTCGGATTCTGTGCGGGCTGTATCTCTGCTCTCGGCTTTCACTTCATCATGGTATGCTATAATTGTGATAGCAGCCGGTTGAATCTGAACTGTATTTCGGCCTCTTGTTGCATTGGGCCGAAATGCCGAAATAACGAATATATACTGTGCGTTTACCAACTTCACATTTTAGCCACTGCTAGAAGAGAAACTTGGGCATCCATGATACGTGTGGCGTCCACAATCTGCACGCCATGCCCAGTTTCTTCGGGACGATAATGAGCGCGATCGTGATTGGATGCGCCACGCCGGATGTTTATGGGTCAAGGTAACGGAAGGTCACTTTTCACTGGCCGCAGCTTCTTTTTGTAAATAGCTGTACAATTCAGAATAATTCAGTGCAAACAACTGCTATGTATATTGTGCAGCTTTTACACGATGTTCCCAACAACCGCCCCGCGCGCCAATACCACCGAACTGGCCCAACTGCAGTCCATCTACCCGGATGTTCGGCCTGGACTGGGGCGTACTATCGGACAACAAGCAGGCTACCAGATGGCCGCCATGGCCACCACCCTGGGCATCGCCATTTCCGGTGGCATCGTGACCGGTAAACCTTCTTACATTTTCAGTGTATTTCTTCGATTCTCGCGTTTTAAATGATCGTTAATTTGGCAGGGTTAGTGCTCAGGTTAGCATGGTGGAAGGGTCTATCGGCCGGCAGTTCCTACAACGATAGTCACCATTGGGAAGTCCCGGAGGAAGTAACCCACGACGAGATCCACACGCTGCGCCATCGGCTGGACAAGAAGGCCCCTTCGGTCAGGATATCCATAGTAATTTCAGCACGCTGGAGAAAGCCACCAGTACGACGGAGATTGCGCTGAATAACCCGGCACAGTTTTCGCAAGACGGTTATACCCATTGACTCCGTTACTGTCTACTGAATGAAATATGAATATTATTATCTGTAATGAACTAATGGTTAGAATAATAATAAGTGCAACGCAGAATAAAAGCATTTATTTATATGTATAAGCGATCTATCTGTATAATTACTGACGTCTCTGAGCGATGAAAAATTATCAACCGTTTTATTTACAGAGGGTATTTTGTATAAACGTATTAAGCGGTGCAACATTATTAACCAGTCCTTCCGCTCCCGATTTTTGACTTGGTGCATTATACTCTGTAGGTTTTCTTGTTGGCGCTGCCTCTTACTCCGTTCCTTACTTTTAGTGGCCAACAAAAATCATAATTGTTTTCACTTACCACTTGATTTCGTCATAAGTGCTTCTTTATAAAAATTATTGGCTTGCCGTTCAGTAAATATTTCGCAGGCTGTCGCTACTTCCGGTGCAGAAGCTACACAAAACACACGCCGTCACGCGAAATACCAATAAATGCTGTCACCGATTCACTGCTGTAATTTTTGAACGTGAAATGATCTAGAAATTAACGAAACTTAATGTACCGAGTGCAAAATGAAAAGCAGTGCGCCGGATGTGTTTAAAGCGCGCGTAAAGGTTGTGTATTAAGTGAAAAGTTATGGAGAATGTCTTCGACCAAGTGGAGTGGACCAAGTGGTCACCATAATTTTATGTAAAACTATCAGATTTCAGATGTGCAGTAATACGTGAACAGGAATGACCCGAATGAGAAATATTACGGTAAATTGAATCATGAACGTACAATAAAATAATATTACAGTGTGGTAGTACCCAACTGTGCAGGGTTTTGCTGATTTAAATAATAACAAGAAGAAACTTCGTGACCAAAGGTCCAAAGCTGTCAGTAAAATATAAAAATAAAAAAAGAGTTTAACTGAGCAGATCGGAGGCAGACTAAGACTGATCATGGGTTGTTGTGGGCTAGAGAACCTGATCATGGATTAACAGTGTAGACAGTAAAGGGTTGAATGGTGGTGTGATTGGTTGCATGTGATCGGGGATGACGCGGAGTGGACGGCACCGTGCCGGCATTGTGGGCGCCGCCATGCTCTGGCTCGTCCAGGCTGACCGACCGGCGTTTGCGGTGGCACACCGTCTCGCGGAAAGCCTGTCGGAAGCGGAAACTCATCACGTTGTAGATGATGACGTTGATGATTCCGTTGCCATAATACGCACAACCTGTATACACGTCCGTTAAACTTTTGCATCCTAGGAAGCAAAAGTGAAGCAGGCCTGCTTATGGTTAGCTGAAATACAGACACATATCACACAAATCAGTTTCGCGAAAGAGTCAAGGCTGTTTACGCCTGTCTGAACCACTGCTGGCAGTTTAGCTTTCCATTCCTGATTTCGCAGTAGTAGAAGAATCGCAAAATAGACGCTCTAAGTAATGCAACAATGATCCACCAAATTATGGATGTATAAACGTAAAATACGGTGGGAGAACGTAAGCAAAGCCCGGAGATGCGAGTACTGAGAAGTAGGGAGGAGTTACGTATACTGGACGGTGATAACATTTTAGTTATCTTTGGTTACTTACCGGCAACCATATACAGCGCCGCATTGGCCGTTGTCACCTGCTGATCCCAACGATCGACCGTTGACCATAACAAACGTTGAGCATGGAAAGGTGACCAGCTCAAGAAGAACACGAGGCACACCGCCACTGCCATCATACAACAACCAACTCTGGTTAAAATTTCGCGTACTTTCAACTAGGAGGAAAATTATGTAATTATATGATTATTGAAGCCAATTTGCAAAATACATAATAGTTATTAGATAATTTTGCTATATGATTTTGACTTATCTGACGGATGTGTATTTACCAAGCATGAGAATAGTGGACTTGCGGGACTGGGTGCGCGATGCCCCGGATAGCGATTCGCTGTTGGACGATTCGGATGTCCCCGAGCGAGCGTGCATGCCGCTCAGTTGGTAGCGTTTGGTGGGGCTGCGCAGTGTCAAAGCGATCAACCCGTACCTACTCACATAGCATACCGTATAAAAAAATTCACAGTATATAGTTTAATCTACCGAGAGTTAGATTGCATACAAAACAGTGAGGAGCCCCATGGGCAGAAAGAAGAAAGCAATGGCGTGACAGAGGAACAGGGCAAAGACCTGTCGCTGGCGTTCGTGGTCGAAGCTGCACCAGCCCGTTCCCGGGATGCGCTGCAGGCTGTCGTCGAGCGGGTAGTACACGTGGTTGACCTTGGCATAGTGAGCAAAGGGAGCCGCCAGGAAGAGCGCAAACAGCCAGATGAGGATCACCAGAGTGCGACTGCGCGACACCGTCACTAGTCGCTCTGTGCGGAATGGATGGCAAACTGTAAACGTACGCACATTTTATGCACCAACAATCATCGCATCCATTCATTTCCAGAGCCGCCGTTTACAAAGCATCAACAACGCATAGATACCCATTAATGCAACCATCATTGCACATGATAGTATAATTATACGATTGTGAGAATATTACTCTACTTCTAGTATACAAGTGATGTATAGTTGTATCATCGTAATATAGTTGTATCATCGTTACTACCATTAAAAGAATCCAGATTTAAATGGTTTGTTGTTAAAAGAATAAAGTACGTAATACTTAAGTGCTGAAGAATGCACTGAATACCTTGTGTATGGTAATATAACTATGACTGTCGTAACTACGATAACCTGTAAACTAGTTTTACAGTATCACCCGTGAATTTCTAATTATTGCTTACTTGCAAGATACCGTTCAACAGTGAAGGCAGTGATGGTCATCACGGAAGCGCACGCTGTCAACGGTTATAAACATGAGGATAAACATGACGCCATCCTCGTGCAGATTGTAAAGGTCATGCTGGCAGTTTTCACAATTGTGCAGTACTTACTGGTCATCTCGGCCAACAGCGCTCTTCCAGTGCACACAAAAGAGGGGAATTCAAACTGCAAAATTAACAGCGCAGTGGTAATGCTGCAGTTATGCGTCTTATGACAAGACCATCAGCTTGGTGACGATGTGCGTAAGTATTCTTACAATAGAACAGTACATTGTCACCGAACTAAACTGAGGTCCGTTATATTATCTATGCGGGCTTACATTGCATTCTCGCATCCAGAAAGAGTACAACTCCATTGGAACACCTAACACAAACAAAAAATTGTGCCTTTTGCACAGTTGCACAAGATATTTTTCAACGCAGATGCAAGAAGTAAACGGAAGTTGGCAAATAGACCAGGCAAGGTGAGTGCCGATCAGCTGCCTACCGAAGAGCAGCATGAGAATATCCGCCACCGCCAAAGAGAACAAATAGCAGTTGGTAGAGGTGTGCATGTACGGCGTCTTGACAATGACGAAGCAGATGAAGACATTCCCGATGATCCCGCTGAGGAACAACAGAATGTAGATCACTGTGACGGGAACAATGAAGCCAGCCAGATCCTGGTACGCATAATCGAAATCCGATGCCATGGTTAGCAGAAGCGGAGCTGATCTTAATACAGTTTGTGACGGCTAAGGAATATACGCGATCCATGCTGGACACGTTTCTGAATTTCAAGTTTCAGTGTCTTTTAAGCACAGTTGGCAGAAACCTCGAATAGTGACGGTGTACAAGATAAATAAATACCTTCCATCGATGAAACACAGGACCCAGTGTTAGCGCGCTACATTCCGCGAGCCGTTAGTCATCATCGAGTGCGGCATGCGACTCTCCAACAGATGCTTTACTACAGTACGGTTCAAAGTGCTATCGTAAGGGATGTCATGGAAGCTCCTTACGCATCGGCAATGTCATCATCGCGAATTTACACACTGCTGATGGAGTTTCAACGAGCAGCTCATTAATACGCACGATAATTTCATTGCAATTAGTCTCCTTAGCATTGCACTATGTTTCATAAACCAAGCTCGAAACTGTTCAGCACTTTTAAAATACAACGACAACTGAATTTTATAACAACTTATACAATCAACGTCTTGTTATTTATGCACAACCACGATTAAGCTAAGAGAAAAATATACAGAATTTGAATTATAAAATGAACGAAAGCGCCGGTAAAGGAGCGTATCTGTGCATCGGCCAACAGGAAAACAGCGACGTCAAAGGTCAGTCGACGGCGATAATCGCGTGGCGGTGTGTTTCATTGGACACCGCGTGGAACTGGTAGGTGGCGACATGTCCGGCCATTTTCTTAGGCTGGCGCGTTTGAAAGGTACAGCCGCTGCAGCGAAGCACGACTTGGTGAGCGGCCAAAAGCGCGTGGTTTTGATTGAGCAGGTGCGAGACGAAGAGCGTTTCATCCACCGAATAGAACTGGCACAGGTCACATCGGTACTTGGCCGGGATGTCGTGGGTCGTTTCCTTCAAACATTCTTCGTTAATCTGCGACCTATCGATTTTTTCGCCGGGCTGGCACGCAGAGTCGCTCCCGCTTCTTTTAAACACTCAGTTGCCGTTTCCTTTCCGCTGATTGCCAGGCTATAGTTTTCGTTGCCGAAAGTCCTTGTGACGCATTCCGATGTCATTTTATCGGCTTCGTCCGCGATTGCCGGTGTCGATACGTACTGATAAAGCAGCGCAAAGTCTGCTGCGATGTCACTGATATTCAAACAGTCGGATCGCGGAACACCAACGGCTGTTGTGGCGAAAGTATCATCTAGACACTGTTTCGCGGCGACGTTGTCACAGCGTCCGGCAGCGTTATCCTGTAACACCTGGTAGGCCGCAACCCCATTCTGGTCAGTGCCGTGGCCGATCGCAGCAGCGACGTCGCTGGGGTGTTCGTTAGTCAGTGCTTCTATGTTATAGTCGAACATAACGGCGCTGTACAATCGTATGTAGGCTTCGGCACTTTCCATTCGGGCTGCGTCCTCGCAGATGGCCTCCTTTTCAAGCCAACCCGCATCCAACGGTTTCGCGCCGTCTTCCCCATTACTGCACACTCGGACGGCATCCGCACGCGTCTCGAAAGCATCCGCTTGGCCCGTTGTCACGTCGGGTATTGGGACGGCGCCGGTCCACAAACTACTGACAAATTCTTCTGAAGATTCCGTCACAAGGAGATCGCCGGATTTAATAGGGATCTCTGCATCGATTACCCGTGGCTCCACTAGTGGAGCCAGTACTGGATCGAGGCCGGTTGGGAGATCATCCTGGTCGGTGACCTGCGACGTACTGGGAGCGTCGGAATCGGCATTAACTACGGCATCCGTCACTGCACATTCCATTGGATCTATGGTAATGGAGAGATCCCCGGTGATTTCGATTGTGGATTCTCTAACGCTGGGACCATCATCGAGGTCAGTCACAGCCGTCACTGGACTCACTGCCATGTCAGCAACAATGACTGGAATATTGTCCATAGCTGCGGCCGTGAACTGTGAAACCTTGCAACCTGGATCCAAATCGGCACGGTTCGTTGCTTCTGTGGTTACTGTTTCAATAGCGGTTGGAACAGTATTGGAATTATCATTGTTAACCAACGGACCGTACACCGATTCCAAGTAAACCTGCAAACAGTCACTGCCTTCCACAGTAGAACTTTCGTCGATTGGGACTCGGTGCTTCGATGCTGGCGCCAGCGAGAGGGGTATGGTTTCGACTGCAACGGTTGCACGGTGCGTCGGCAGGATGCTGACATCAACAACTGATTCTTTAGCGTGGAGTGCGGCAGAATTGTTCGCATCCGCATCTGCAAAACGGCCCATAAAGCCATCCTTATCAGTGCACACAAACTAAAGTCAGCGTACCAATTTCAGCGGGAATTTCTGGATTTGTCCGTGACGCTGACTGTAAGAAAATCTCCCGGCTGACCAAGGACAATGTGATGCCCAGCTGTTCAGCAATACTTCCCATGGACTGCCCCTGATTATACAGCGTGCGGATGGCTTCTCTCTGCGCGGGAGTGGCACGCAGGCTGCTGCCGGTAATCTTGCCGCGCATGAACAGCACATACCGCACTGTGTTCTCCGCCGTCTTCAGGCGCTTGGCTATGCGGTCGAGTGGGTAGTCTTTGTCGAAGAGCTCCACGATGTCCTCTTGGACGCGCGGCGTAGGCATGCGCTCGCGCTGGGAGGCCTTGCGGGGATTACGAGGTTGCCGGCTCAATCGGTCAGCGAAGCTCTTGCCGGCGGCGCCCACTACTTTGCACACGGTGGTGTAAGATTTGCCCGCGCGCTCCATAATGGTCTTCTGAGGTAGTCCCTCATCGAACAGGCGTAGAATCAGAGCTTCCGGTGTCTCTTTGGCCTCACTCGCGGGCTCCGACGGCTGCTTGGACTCAGTCGTTTCATCTGCAATGCATACGCTGTAAGCAGTGTTCAATTCCAAATTCGCTAAACTTAGCAATGCACACACTTATCCAAAATAAATCAGTTTCAATTACAGTACAGTATTATACCATGTGGGGTATGATGTGTTCGATATCAATCGGCGGGCGATGCTTTAAAAAACTATTTTTAAGTACGGTTTTTTTTCAGGCGAAAACACGGATCACCCGATATATAAAGCGCTGGGCATCGCCGACCGTGGTGCCCACTGGTAATTATATAATTCTACTAGACATAAATTATTCTTATACCCAACGGATCCAATCATCCATACCATTATGCGAATCGAGAAGCGCGGCCCCTATTACAGCTGCAGTTCTATGACACGCACACTATTTAGTCCACTTACTGTTAGGCGGGGTTTTGGTGAAGCTGGTTTCGGACACGTCGGAGTACTGCGGCTCCTCATCGGATCCCTGGTCATCTTCGTCATCCTCTTCATCGTTGTCGCTCTCCACCAGAAGACTCAAGCGGTTGGCCACCAGATGCTCGATAGTAGCCACCGGCGTCAGCGTCTGCCGAGCGATGGCCTTCCGCGAATAGCCAGAGTTCACCAGTAGCAGAATCTCCTGCCGCTTCTCCACCGGCAGATCCGCCACGCTCTCCTCTGTACCACAACACAAATCGTCACACTTTTGTACTTACTCAGACCTTAAAGGCTTTCGTAACTCAATTCTACGTTCCGTACCGAACTGCAGTTCATCGTCCATTTCCATCAGCTCTGCCATTACGACGGTTCACTTTCACGAAGAACCCTAAAAACCGTTATGCTTTCTCCTGTACACAGGTTGTAGAAACAAGCTGAATTCGGGACTAGTAGTAAACATGAAGTAAAGATGATAGGACGATTGACAAAAAGAGTTGTTGCATGCTGTGAAAAACTAAACAAGTGTTCAAGTATTTGTACAACACATTGAAATGCAAGGAAAGAGTTAAGACGCCAATAATTTCGATTCTGATAAGGCACCTGACCTGACTAACATTCAAAATGCATGTGGCTTATGAGGCGACTCTGCGACAGGGTGAAAGGGCAAAGCTTTTAAATTTTAATCAGGGCCACGAGTGCTGTCAGAACTGTAAATTAACAGAGGCTCGTTCAGTAGTGAGTACTGCATCTGCACAGAATGCGGTACAATCGGTACTAGTACTAAAAAGTACTGCTCTCTGCCCGTTGGCTATTGCCCACTACACTGCCGCCGCAGCGGTCATTAATCTGGTCCCGGTAATATTGCCAAACAAAAGCATATCCGGGTTGGTTCCCCATTCACCAATCAGGTCTAGCAGGGAATAATAGCGTAGTTATCTTGCTTTAACGTGACTGGGTCACTGGACACAGGGAGACACATGCAGCACAGCTGAGCGCACGCACAAGATCATTTCAAAAACTGGCGACCAGAGCGTAACAACGAAATCCGAAAAACTGTCTCCTGCGGGGCCTGTGCGCTAAGCTCTAAACACTAAGTACTGCTATTATTAGCAGGTTTCGGTAGATAAGCTTTCTAGTAGAAAACACGCATAACAGCATGCATCACATCAAAAACAACGAAACTTTCCCACTCAACTTTTACTTTCGAAGTTTTTTCTTTGTTTGCTGAATAGCTCGGGCTAGACGGAGGCCAGAGAGGACGCGTCACACCATTCAACATTGTGTAGACAAATCCTCTCTGTGTTCAGTTTGGGTGGGAAACATATATCCGGCCACTTGATTCAAACTGTTCCCGTTTTCCCAAACCCACTTTCTACTGCTAGGAGTCTCCTTAACAACATGGCCTATTAATAAGAGTTTTACCGAGTTTCTTAATCACTTCCGATTAAAAAACTGCCGATTTGCATTTCCGCTTTTCTTCGATTCCGATTCGCAAATTTTCTTATTTTTCTTAATTTTCTTAATTTTCCTTTTTTTTTAATCGGACCGATTGACAGACCAATTAACGAGTTGAGCGATTAAGAAATTTCCTCGAGAAAATTTCTTAATCAGCATCGCAATCGCTCAGAACTGCTTAGCGCACTCTAGAGCGTGACTCGGTCACTCGAGTTACTTGCACGCACTAAATACTGCGCCGACTTCATTTCCGGTTTGGTGTCGGCTCTACATCCTATTGTATCTACGGCACAGTTGATAGCGCGTACACTCAAGAATCACGGAAGGCTAATGCCCGTCAACCAATAAACTCCCCGAAGTTCGTTTCCGAATGTCACGAAAGTGGGTCCACTGTGGGATGATTGGGATCTGCCCTTTGCAGTGTCTCATTGGCCAGTATTCAGCAAACTGCATGTTATGTCGACCGCTTGGTCGCGACTCGCAATGTGCGACAATAAGCGCTTTTGTTGCCGGCTGTTATTGCCGCCCCTTGATGGCAGCGACAAAGAAACAAAGCCACCTTCCGCGGCAGTTCCGCCTGCCTCTGTAAGACTGTGACGATAACCACTACTAACAGAACAATGTGAGGCCACACTCAACCAGGGCTTGCTGCGGCTTCCTTCGCTTCTCTGTATATTGTTTTACCGTTTCTGTGAACAGTAACCATGGTTTAATGATGCCTGTTAAACTGTTTCCGCAAGTACTTTTTGCTCTTATAAGAGTATATATAAGTTAATAAATCGCTGCAAAGTGCAATCCAACGCACTCCAAATAGGTATCTAAATAAAAATTGATCATACGCTGGACCTGGAGCAAATATTATTGAATTTTGTAACAGCTCCTTTTTTTAGCGTACACGAATGTGCATTGCAGTTGTTGCATTATATTCATTTGCGCACTAAAGCATAGCGTGAAGCGCTGAATACGCCACGAATCCGTTGTCCATAAACGGATAAACCATTAACTTGATTTCCGATGAACGATATCCGTGATTGTGCCAGTCGGGAACCGCCACTGACGTCGGCGCTCACCGACGAGCCGGACGGCCGCGAATCTCCGGAGATCGCCGCGCCACCGGTAGGACCGGTATCGATGGTGCCGCCTCATGCGACTCGTAATGCCGGACGTCGCCGGCCAGCCGCCACGCCCCGGAAGCGCCGGACCCGGCGAAAGGCTGCCGTGAACGATGCGCAACGTGCGACCACCGACAGCGTGTTTGAGGAGGATAGCCACGGTATGGCCACTGTACGCGGCGTGGTACGCGGCGTGGGACTGCAGCTGCGCGACGCCCATGAGCAGGGGACACTGTCCTCTGGCAAAGGTAAGACTCAACCTCGCTTTAGTAAATTGACCAGGCTGCGGTGTGCCTTATTCATGAGTCCTACACAGTAGTTTTTCTTCGTATAGTATCTTCCTTCGTTGAAGTTCATGCATTTTTTTGCGGCTTTTCCGAAGGTAAAATGATAATTAATTTTAAGGCATCAACATGTATTTTACCCCAAAAACTGCCGACGCCCGGGAAGACATCATTCAGTTGTTCGACGACAACGTCAGTCTGGCGGAGATAGCGCGTCGGGTGAAGCTTTGTGTTACAACCGTGTCGCATGTGCTTTTGTCCGCGGGGAGAAGTGCTAAGGACCGCAAAATTCATAGTAAGACCTGGTTGCAGCTGGCCGGCTCTAATATACTTAAGCTAATCGATTTGCACTTGGAACCGAACCTGACCTCGTTGCTACACTGCATTTGGCAGGAAACGGCAGGCGAAAGAAGGGTCAAACGAACCGACGTCCCCTTGCACGACCGATCGCAGTGGAGCAGGACACCGGCTTGACACTGCCGGACACCGGCGGATGGCCGTTGATTTCGGACGAAATGCCCACTGTGCGAGATTCCGGGAAAGTCCCTGTCCACGTACGAAGCCGCCGTTCGCAAAGCCACAAAACAAGTAATTTCGATTGCGCTCTCAGGTTTTCATCTAATGTTTTTTTGTACGTGGAAGTTGTTCTGCTACTTAGAAGAAAAACGCAAACTGCCATCTGGGAAGAAGCGTAAACGTCCAGCCAGAGATCCCATTGCAGAGGTCATTGTCCAGCCTCACATCGAAGCGGATACGTGGAACACTGCCACTGCCGCTTTCAACGCAGCCTGTCCCGAATCCGCACTACGCGCTGATGGGGCCAGTCAGCCGCCGAACGTGGCGGTCATCGGGTGCCATGGATCGGCCTGGGACAGTCAGTACCACTGCGAGGTCTGCCTCTTCTACACGACCGCCGAGACCTCCTTCATCGGTCACCTGCTGTCGGGGCCGCACCAGCAGAGGACCTCCGGCGCGCTGCTGGTGTGCACGAACTGCAAACTGAAAACCCACAGACGGGACAGAATGCTCCACCACTGCATCACGCATCGGCCGGGATGTTGGCAGTTGCAACCAGCATTGCTACGCTTGGCCGCACATCCATGACGTCATGCAGCGAAATGTTTGAGGTGTCTAAATCGATTAAGTACTAATATAGCTTTACCACTACTTCTATCGACGATCGTCGACCGCTTAAGCAGGATATGTGGTTGTTCGTTCCGCGGCCCACGGGTTTCTTAGGGTCTAGCCCGATGTCGGTACGCTGGCTTGTCGAGGAATACTAGAGTATTGTTACTCAGTGGTGATTTATATTTCTTTGTTATCTTTGTCTTTGTTGTCTTTATACTTATTCCTTTGATATGTGTTCATTAATGTTTTTATATTTGTTTCCCTATTGTCTAATATTTCCATCGTATTAATGCACTGCCATGCCCGGCAGCGTTTTTACTACTTCTCTGTGAGAATATTGTGGGCCGGCTGTTGTCTGACTGTCCGCCTACAATCAGGACTGCATTCACTGCACTGACATGCTATTAAACTGTTCGAGTAAATTTTTTTCGTGTTAAAGTTCTTAATAATGATTGCAGACTTGCAGTCATCAAAGTCGACACCCGGTGATGTGTTACGCAGCGCTGTAGCATTCCCTACGCCTCCGTCTAATTCGAGATAATTCAAGTATCTGCCCGCCTGTGTTTGTAGATGTTGTATAACTCGCTTGTGTTTAAGTTTCTCACGATTTATGTAGAAAGTGTGAAAAATTGTGTTGCTACTAACGCGAACAGTACGTATGTATTCGACGAATCTATGTAGCAACAACGCAAAAATCCATACGACATACAGTGCAACAATAAACCGTCAATAAAATATCTCCCGGTCCAAATATACGGTTTGCACTCACTTTGCAGTTTGTTAAGTATGCAAAAAATATTGCACTGGATAAATGGTACCACAGTCAATATCCTTCGCTATCTGATTCTGTGCTCTTATGACATACAATCGTATTCAAGATCACTTCATCTTGTCCATTGTTCAAAATAAGACACCAGGTTCACACAATAAAACCGATTTGCAGTCGCCGCACGCGGCATACCATCTGCAATCACCGTCAGTCTGTCAGATCAGAGAAACAGGGAAAACAATCGTTGAAATACAACGTTATAGTGCGAATAAATAAGTTTTGATCGTAGCATCCGCATCATCAAAATTTAGAAAACAGCAATCGATACAAAGTTACAAACCACTGTTAACCACACTATAAAGCCAACAAACAGCTGCCAAAGGAAGACGGAATCAATGAAGGGCTCGTTTCACGCATCACTTCTTCTTGGCCCACAACAGGTCGTCGGCCCGCGGCAGAGCGCCTGAACAGCGCGTGATACTGCGCTCCAGAAAGGCCCAGAAGCCCAACACCTCCAGCGGCCAGTTCAGCCAGCCGGTGGTGATGCAAAAGTAGGTCTCGTGCGGCGCCACATGGTGGATACGGTGGTGTTTGCGCGGCAAGATCACGTGGTGGTCCTGCAGCCAGGTCACCCAGCGCGGCAGTCCGAAGTACGTGTGCGACCACTTGTGGATCTGTCAAATAAGACAAAATTTAATCACCACACAACGGTAACGAACACGCGCGCTTCGTTCCGGATTAAATTCTAGATGCCATAATGTCAATGCAAATTGTGTCAATTGAGTAAAAGAATTTGATCAATGCCAGTGGACAAAAATCGAAATCTAGTAAAAATAAATTCCGTTCCATGAAAGATAGTCGTTAGTCTGTACACTAGAAAACACCACCAACTTCAAAATTACAATCGATACAAATTTATCAAAATTATTAACATTTTAAAACTAAAATGAACGCTGAACACAGGAGTCGTACAGATACCTAATGGTAAGTACTTGTACGTACTGTATAAGAGAAGCGTACTGTATAAGACATACTTGTACATAATAGAGAAATTGTACAAATAGTACCAGCAGTATCCCGTCCCCTTTCCCTCCTTACAACAAAGTACAGACTTCCTCTTTTTAAATCAAACCTAACCATATTCCTACCTACATTCCTTCTCTTCTCCAATATTTCTTCCTTTTTTTCTATATTCTGCCAATTCTCTATATTTCTCCTTTTCTGCCCTCTTCAGTTCATTGCCAAAAAAATGGCACCCAGGATTATACCAGTCTTATAAAATGTTTACGTCAAATTGCGTGACACGTGCCTGTTCACAAGTTACCTTTCTTTAAAAAGACATATAAAACTGACTGAATTGCTAACTATGCCGTCTTCTCTCACTGCAACTACTGCAACGCAACCACGTTACCGCAGAGAACTCAAACTGATTCTGACCGGCCTGCAGATAAACATCACTTAGACTTTTTACTTTTACCACCCACTGACGGATGATCCCCAATTGAAGATTTAACGGTCTTCTTAAATCAATTCATTTACGCCCTAAAAAAGCACCATTCCCTCAAATGATACGTCATTATGCGATCGCAGTCGACCACATCCGCAACCAAGCCGTGACATTCAAAAACGGGAACACTGTAGGCAGTCAATGTAATCAGCCAGGCGCAATGTGCGTCAGTCCGGAAGCACCAGGCGAATAAGCCGACACAATTAGACACGGTCCGTCTACTGTTGGGTGCTTCATTGGCTCGCTCAGCCGTCGGGGGATTAGCACGCATTGTCAACTGCGTCCTATCAAATTTCCATCAATTACTCGCGCGCGTTACACCACGCCATCATCGCACCTTGCAGCCGCTCTAACTTGCCTCTACGAGCACCGACTTAACACCCCCTTAAACACCCACACCCCGCATCGATCTACTGCATCCCTACTAACATTCGCTTCTGGAGACTGTTTTCTTGCCGCAACCAGTCCGTTACTTCCGGTCGACGGTTACACGGTTGACTTTTCTTTCAATTCAACACGCCGCATTATCTAAACAATTCAAAGAATCGTCCGGGGAAAATTCCGGTGAGGAAATACCGGAGACGCTCATACGAAGCTCGGATACAATTTCTTGACAAAGACGAAACGGGTACCTATGGCGATTGTTGCGTAAATGAAGAATGTCCTGAATAATGCTAACCATAAAGATAAAAGGGAATAACAGGAACACTTCGAATATCGCTGTCGGGCAAAAGCCAGACTGAGACCAAACCGCGAAATGTGCTCTGCGTCTCGTCTAACGCGGTATTAATATAAGAGAAAAAAATCCCAAACTGCATTCCTATAATTATGATAAACCAAAAATAACTAACGCCACAAAAAAATTTGCAAAAGTAGGAACTTCTTAGAATATGTAAATCTTTAGCAAAATTTTTAAGAGTGTACCTTCCCAATATTGTCTAACAAGACTACCATGAGGCGAGCAGAAAACGGGTAGAAGAAAATGAAATCACAGGCGAACGTTCTACGAAAAGCCCGGAAAACGTAATGTACTATCGGCACTCGGCAGTAAACCGATTACAGGGAATTGCTGGTTATTTGTTAATAAGTTAGGATGATGGATGGGCGCTGACCTGGTTGGTGACGGAGACGAAGAGGACCAGCCAGAAGAAGTAGCAGTAGTAGGCGTAGTCGCTGACCAGCTGGCTCTCGCTGTACACCGCGAACCGGTAAGCCATGAAGGAGAGGACGGGCAGGGAAGCGGCGAAGTTGTCCCCGTTGGTTTCGATGAAGTCGTGTCGGGTGATGGATGTCGGGTCGATGTGGTGCTCACGGAAGGGACGGATCAGTGCCTGCAATAATCACCCAATACTATCCATATCATACCATTTCCATCATTTGACTACGATTTGCACCGATGCACTGCGTTTCCAATTTAATGACTTTTAAATTAATGTTGAATGTCATGGAAAAACTAGAAATGCATAGACCGATCAAATACAGCAAAACATTCTACTAAAAATTTATTATAGAATTATCCATAATTTTTCATGTTTTAATTGTCAGAGAATATTTTCCGATAAACTAATGAGAAAACTCCATTCCAAATAATTAGCATTCTACCTCATAAAAATACAGACCGCAAATAAGGGAAATAATAATACCGTCCAAAAAGCCTGGACAACAGAGGAAATAACAAGTACTGTATGTAACTAGCTGAAAATACTTATAAAGATACCATATCTTTTGACTTTTACTAACAATAAAACAACATATTTATCTGCAGTTTTGGGTAAAACTCTGGTAATTCGATTTATTTTCACTGGAAAGACAGATTCCGTTAATTCTATGAAAAGCGACATGCGGCTCTTACCGTACACTGAATGCCCAGCATCACCCAGGGGTCAGAGGAAATAGAAAGCATGAGAAAAATTGAAAAAAAGAATTCCCCTGGCGAATTAGGCATCCTTTTCACAGAATACTGCTTACCTTGCCGATGACGGGCACATCAATGGATCCCCAGGAATCGGCGGCCCAATGCACCAATCCGCTGACGAAATCGGCGGTAATTATGCCTCCCACTGTCAAACAGACAACACCCCTTACTACCTACTGCAACTGGCAATACACGGAAACACACACAACACCGCGCTGACGGCAGCCCATTACAACATTGTTGATTCTCACATTCTACCCTCTCAGGTGGCAATTTGTGTCAATATATACACAACAAACGAAATTTACACAGCAAACTCAACTTCTCTCCATTACCGCTAAAGGAATATTCTCATACGGGCACGTCGCAGCTGAGTGCAGGCCGGGGAAAAGGGTACGCACATAAATAAAAGCCGGCTATTCACTAAGTAGGAAGAATGTTAAAAAAACCAAAGCGTAAAACAGGAAAGGTTCGATTTAAATTTCCTCAGTAAAATAACTATTTTGTCACACGTTTTGTGTGCAGGCGTTTACAAGACGTCGCCACGTTGATTATTGCTCTGATTACTCCACAGCAAACCGGAAATCTGTTGAAAAATTTAACAACTACCTATTTCCAAAACAAATCAAATTACGAGGTCTCACCGGATGCAAATTAATCAGATTCGTGATCTTACCAATAACGAATGCAGCTAATGAACAAATCTGCGTTTTAACCAATATATCATTAATTACCGGAAATGAATTGCAAAAAATAACCTATACTTCAACCTCCACGCCCAACGTCATAAAAGCGTAGTGCAAGACTACGAATACTCGAGCAAAAGTACGGAATATATCCATATGCAGAAAAGGAAAACGGTATTATCACGAGTCACTGCCGTTCTGATGCTTTGTAGAGCGAGTACAGTTATAGAACTACGGGAATTCAATCGAAAGGGCCAGCAGGCACGATTTGATAGGAGAATAACAGCCGGAAACGCCAGTCTTTTAGCCAACAATTGCATTACTGTCTGGGATTTTTTGTGCGCGTAATTGGCAAGTTAATTGGAGAAACTGAATTGTGCTAGACTCCTATTTCATTCAGTCACTTACCAGCGGACAGGAGGATGGAGGGCCAATTGTTGGGACGAAAGTATTTGATAAGAAAGACAAAATCCACCAACATCAGCGCCACGCTGACGACGATGCACAGGCACTCCTGCAAACGCTTCCCTGTGCAAGACGAAGCAACAGAATTTTGTAGTGGGATTACGCTTACGCAACGCAATTGCATTAACGCTAATTGACATTCTAGTCCCGCGCCATCAATGCCACAATGAATGTCCTCCAATACCACACACTCACTCGTACACTCACGTTGTACAGGCCAATTAGATCAGTCGATAACCACAAAAACAATCACTACCCAAACCGAAACACATCTGCGAAAAAATTTCGTACGCGAAAGGAAAAGCCTAATTTAAACCTTGAAAAAATATGCGAATGATTAGAAAAAGAGCGGAATCGTAACTCGCAAGTAAATAATCTGCAACAAAACGCCTTTCGCTAGCCTAGCTGACGATGATAGTGTTCTTAATTAATTAATCTTGCGTGCATCTGCTGTGGAAAATTTTAAAAAAAGCGAACCCGACAATCCGCAGTTCGAAATCCAATAACAACTGAAAGAAAATATTTTTCCGGCATGTTCACACTTTTTCTTTATTTATGAGTTCCATGTACTCTGTATAACGAGTTACTAAATTTGTATAAATGATAGAAGCGTGGCGCAGTTATCAATAATGCGCCTTATCTAGGGTGGTTAATTCTCGTATTAAATTGCAAAAAAATCGTAAATTTTTAGAATCGTAAATCGTAAATTTTAGGATCAGAAAGCTGGAGACGCTAAATATGGTATTCGAGCAAAGACAATAATGAAGTCGAATTTCCACTGCTACGACGCTGAATAAAAATTAGAAACACTTATCGACGTTATCGCTACTCAGCTTAGATATTTTCACGCTACAAGGTATTATAATGATATAATATTACAACAAAAAATTATCTTGTTGAAAGTTAATTAAACCAAGTTGAAGCAATCTTTCGTTTGTTTTTTGAAAGTAAATAACTCAATCTTGCATAAATTATCCGAGCAAAACAATCATTTATTTACGCCAGACGGTACACCAGTGCAAGAAACCGTATGGAAAAGAATACTTTCAGTCGCTTCAGGTTGTCAGAGACGCGTACTCACCTCCCGTATAAAGTCCCGCCAACTCTTTAGCTCCGGAATGCTTGGGTCCCCATCGCGCCACCCCTTCCAACAGCCCGCGGTCCACGTTGTCCGTGGGGGAACAAGACGGCACTTCCTCCTTCATGGACAGCTGGCTGATGTCCTCCGCCGTAATGAAGACCATGGCGAAGTGAACGCACACAGCACACTCACCGCGCGTCACTTAGCCCATCTATCTGCGAGCAAAATACTACTACCTGCACTGTAATCTGTACAGCAATGCGCACAGCATAGCAACAACACAAAGAATCAGCTGGAGGGAATGCGGGATGCAGTGGCTACCCAAGCCGGAATATGTGAATGAGGGAAAGGGATGAATCAAGGATGGATGGATAATCTGTTGATAAAATAAACTTTCCACAGCTGTTGCTGATGAATACGCTGCCTGACAGTGTGACTAGCTTGATCGGATGTGACGAAGGCGAAATGAGCTTGGGGCGGTGGATACTGTATTAAACTGTATTTGGATAGACTAATGCCCCATTGGTGGTTGGCGGTGTGTCAGAAACTCAGAGCCATCGCTTTAGCAGACGAGTGCGGTAGCGAGCTTTATGCTAAGGGGTGCAAAAATATGAAACCCGGAAATCTACCAAGAACAAAAATTTTAACATCCATATTTCACGTAAAACCTTTACTTACTTGGTTACAGGATTATGTACCATAAAAAAGTATGCCAATAAGAAAACATTAATTTTTTTCGGTCTTATTCCCATGGATGGATACATTTTTTTTAACCAGGGTTTAACAAGTTTAGCCCCAGAGAGGAGATTAAAACCTCATGAATCCGGAAATCCGCCCGCCCTACTGACGCACGCCTACGCACTGCCCTGCTGATCTAGCCGATTCTAGTGTATTAATTCCGGAGCGCAGACTTGAAATCACAGCGACAGCAGCAAAACATGGCGAGAAATGGCGGCTAATTTTTTTATTCAGTATGGAATGATCAGCTTTCATTTTTGACAACTGCATTTCGGATTATTAGCCTTGTCTGGACTCGTATTATTATTGCTTGTCATCCCAAGTCCCAACCATGCCGCGCGTAGAGAACGACATCAAGTTGGACTTCAAAGACGTTCTTATCCGACCGAAGCGCAGCACACTGAAGAGCCGCGAAGAAGTGATCGTGTCTCGCACAACCATATTGCCTGCGATCGTGTGTGAATCCTGCTGCTTTTCAGGTTGATCTCCACCGTCCGTATGTGTTCCGGCACTCCAAAGCGGAATACCATGGCATTCCTATCATCGCTGCCAATATGGACTCCGTCGGGACGCTGGAGATGGCCAAAACATTCCACCAAGTCGGTTTCCGTTTAACATAGCTGCTAGCACGACACTTATC
Source organism: Paramacrobiotus metropolitanus (assembly GCF_019649055.1). Lineage (NCBI taxonomy): Eukaryota > Metazoa > Tardigrada > Eutardigrada > Parachela > Macrobiotidae > Paramacrobiotus > Paramacrobiotus metropolitanus. Next base: position 695,780 of record NW_026570260.1, read on the forward strand.
ATAACACGAATTCTTGCGAATTTCCGAATACGGCAGAGCGCAATAATATATGGATTTTCTGATGTTCTTTTCTCTTTTTTGTAGTCTGATTTGTTTACTGCGCTGCACAAATATTACGGCGTGGAGGAGGTTGCATCTCTGTTGAAAGAAGTTCCGGGAATTGAGAAGGTTGGTCTTGACTTCGCAGCTTGCATTTCCGTTGACTTGTGAGTCATAAGACGTTTCATTAGTAATTAAACAGCCCTTTTAATTGTTTCCCCTCGGTTTTTCGTACATGTACTGTATTCTTCAATAAAGATGGGTGTTAAATATGTAACCGTAAGTAGAATTTATAGATGATAAATCATCTGCAGCAGCAGTCAAGGACGATCAGATAACATAAGCCAATAAGGTATTGCCAATAACATGCTACCGGGTACCCAATTGTTAATGATAACTTCTAGAAATAATCATCCATTTATGTGGTAGGCAGTTCGTTTCAGCTGATTTCTGGTATAATTATTGACTTAAGCAGAATTAATAATTTAGGTATTCATTCAAAAATTAAGATTGTCGAGAATTATCAGAATTCGCATTATTTTTGCGGCATTCGTGGTTCAGATATTTTAGATTTTAATCCATTATGAGAAGAATGGAATTGGCTGCTGCCTGTTGTACTGCCTTTTGCACTGTTTCCTGTTGACCTCTGTGACAGAATAATTGCGCATAACACTGTCGCTCATTATTTTGTAGAATATTGCGATAAGTTCGGGCGGCACCAGCGACGACCTGACCCGTTTGCAGACCATCAGCGACACCTTGCCGGCCATCCAGTTCGCTTGTCTAGACGTAGCCAACGGCTACACGGAGTTTTTTGTTGACTACGTGCGTCGCGTGCGCGAAGCACTGCCCCACTTGACCATTATGGTAAGTACAGTACGCCTGAGTCGCACCTTGTCTAGCTGTCTTCCCCAATTGTTGCCTTCATGTATGCATTTTTATTGCACAGGCAGGCAACGTCGTCACCGGTGAGATGGTGGAGCAGCTGATCCTGGCCGGTGCCGACATCGTCAAAGTGGGTATCGGACCGGGATCAGTGTGTACTACCCGCACCAAGACCGGCGTGGGCTATCCGCAGCTCAGCGCGGTGATGGAGTGCGCGGATGCGGCGCACGGATTGAATGGGCACATTATTTCGGTGAGCGATGTGGTTTGTGCCGTTCCAGTGTCAAAATATCCAGTGTTCCAGTGTCAATATATATTATATAATATGTGCCAGACGGAGACCTAAGTACTCAAACGACGAATGAAATATTGTTAGTTTAGACATTAGTGATGATAGAGTAACAGAATTGCTCAAATTCTGATTAAACATTTTTTTGAAAATTTGGAAATGTTGCTAGTGAATACCATATTTTGTTTCCAGGTCTATTATATGCTTCTATGGGGTACTGTATTTGTAACAGATGCATCCTGCATATGCGACTTCCCTACGCTTGGTTTGAGAAGTTTTTCCGTTACTTTTCTGTTCGCTGATGGTATATATAAATACTGCTTGTTTGTATCAGAGTTGATTCTTTAATGATTTTAAACGCTGTTGGTATGGTTAATATGTTAACCGCTATTTGCTTATACAATCATATTTTCTGTGGTAAAATTGATGTCAGGTATCGAATATACAGCAATTACTCAGTAGAGCCCTCGGGGTGGTCGGGGGAAATTGTGAAGCCAGTGCACTCGCTATCTTGTGACGGTTGAATATGAATTTAATTTTAGGACGGCGGATGCAGTGTGCCGGGTGATATTGCCAAGGCATTCGGCGGCGGTGCTGACTTCGTGATGCTGGGCGGGATGCTGGCTGGACACGACGAGTCAGCCGGCGAAGTGATGGAGGACGAGAGCGGCAAAAAATTCAAGATCTTCTACGGCATGTCCAGTCGGACGGCCATGGACAAACATTCCACTAAGTTGGCCGACTATCGGTAAGGCGTAGGCTCACTAGTTTTCAGTCCCTTACGCCGGTCGTAACGGCATACGAAATCGACTTTCGTTTACGCCTTAAAATGCGGTTTACGCCATCAGCGAACTAATTGTATTTTATTATTACCTTCCTTGCCCTTTGCGGTATATTGTTAGACTGATTTCACGGGTTGTTGAAGAATGCAGCCAAGAGGAATAATTTAGTTAATTGCTATATAGGGCATCGGAAGGGAAGACGGTGCGCGTGCCGTATCGCGGCCCGGTGCAGATGACAATGCGCGACATCCTGGGCGGTCTGCGCAGCGCCTGCACGTACGTGGGCGCGCCGCATCTGAAGGAGCTCAGTAAGCGGACCACTTTCATCCGCGTCACACAGCAGGTCAACGAGGCCTTCCGCGGCCTGGAAGATCCCAAACTAAACCCGGTGCACTAAAATTAATCCCCGTGCTTTCTCGCTTTTTTGAATTTCATTGGAAGTTTCATGCTCATTTGCCGGCTGCCCTCCTTGGATTCCGTACCTCTCCATTTTGCTGTGTATCTCGGGACAACCGTAATTGACGGTCTGTTATTTGGGTTGACTAATGTGGGTTCTTTTAATCGTCATTAAATCTTCTTTGCATGATGGACATTTGACGTACTTGGATTTATTTTTGATGGCACTAAAATCTTTGAACGTGTTTCTAAAAGTTTTGTTTTATTTGTTGTGAACGCGTTAAATTAAAGCTTTTGATACATATTTGCGAAGTCAGTTGATGAAATTTTTCGACAGTTGGATGCCTGTTCGACGGTTCCGTTTCGTTACGAGTATGAATTCTGAATCTGACTGAGTCTTGCGTAAATTCAGATTAGGCTGTGTGACCCGCAAGGGATTTCTTCGTTTTAATTTTGTCATGGAGGTAAACGTTTTTTTGAAGGCGGCAAAGCGTGCGTGCCTTATCGTACTAGTTTTGGCTCATCAGTCAGTAGAAAAAGAATGCGTCGTCTGGCCTGCACGCTGGTGCCCAGGATAGTATTGAACACCCATTTTTTCATCGCGTTGTAAAGAAGTATTAGAAACGTAGCATTCCTGCACGAATACCGCGCCTAATTATTTCATCATTATTCTTTGTGGAGGAAATGACGGTGTTTCCACTCTGGTGCACATTTGGAGAGAAGAACACAGGTCAACACATACAGACAACTCTTTGTACATAATGTTAGTGGAGGAACTGGAGATAAAGCCTGAGTCATCCTGATTTCAGCCAAAAATAGAGAACTGTCCACAGTTGCAGGCTTGCAGCTGTCGCGCGCCTTCAGATCATGATGCAAAAGACCGGTTGCTTCACATTTGGCTCACTTTGTGCGGTCGCGCCTGTAGGCAGGTAATAAATTTCATGTCCAGATCGAGAGTGGTGCAGTTTACTCTAACTTCCATCGGTATCGGAGCACCGGTTTCTCATTGAGCGCTTCTTTCCTAACCAAGCATTATTTTGTTGCGTGACCTTTCGATTGCAGCTGCTTTGTGCTGGTTAGAAATATCGCAATAACGATGCCTGTCAGAACTGCTTGCTTCACTGTGGCCGCACTTTTCCTTACCACATGTATCGGAGGTTTGCATTACCATTAAATAACTGAGATTTGGCTTTTGTGTATTTGCATGCCTCGAATATACCATTCGGTTCCGCGCGAATTAATTTTAACAGTACTAGTACTGTATTCCTTCCTTGAGCTCTGACTTTGTGCAACAGGTGCGTCCGTTGGCGCCACCGCGACGCAGGCCGAAGAGGACGAAGGTATTTGCACTGTTTTGCTGACATGTCCCAATGCCGCCCACGGGACGCTGTTCAAGGATACCGGCAGTTGGTGTTGTCGCAACCGCGACCGCACCATGTACTGCTGCGACTTTGCGGACTATGTACACAATCGAACCGGTTTGTCCTTGGCCGTCATCATCGGAATCAGCGTTATCGTAGTGGTAATAACATCACTCGAATAAAATCAAAGAAACTTAACACATAATAATGTATGTATAACGTACTTATGAATACAGTATTATCGTTCCGCACTTTTTAATTTTAGCGTTATTTTACCAGTTCTCTTGATAACACACGGTCGCGCTGTTTCTTGTCAGCACCTTTGGGTTCGTTCGTCGGTTACACCCAATAGTCATGGACCAGTCTATCAGCCAGTAGATTTCGTTTGCATCAGTTTTCGTTTGCATTAGATTTCGTTTGCATCAGATTTCGTTTGCATTTTTTGCGTTTGCATCAGTGTAACACGATTGTGTATTCGTCACCATTTGTACCGTTTATCGTAGCTATCTCACTCGACAGTCATTCCAAAAGGTTATGCAAATGCTAATGTGTTATTATGCAGGTCGTGACCTTGTTAGCGGTGCTGGTATTAGCCTGTTGTTGTGGATGCCGCTGTCTGGAAAGCACCTGCGACAACTTATCCTGGGCCACACGAAGAAACGATCCATCTCCAGCAGCGAGGTCCGCGTTTTTCACTCCAAGCCGCTACCCTTAGGCGTCTGCTAGGTGTTGACCCTTAGCCAAATTTTTCTCTAATGAGTTTCAAATTTTAGCTGTTCTTTGCATACACTGAACGGTCTGAACCAGAATAGTCAAGAGCAGTATAAAAACTAGCAAAAAAAAAGCAAAAGGCCCCTTGTTTTTGTTTGTCATGCTGTTAAACAATAAATCATCACCATTCATACAGATGACACAATACTTTGAGACTGCAGTGACGCAGCATACTTCAGCTTTCTCTTTAGCCGACTAATTTTACGAAACAGTTGGATTAACTAAATAACCGGCATCCCAAGTTTACAACAAAATTCAACGATGAACTAATGGTCGTAACTCGACTCGTAAGTACGTATTATAAGCAGCGTTATGCTCACTTTCGATGGTAACACGAATGTACATTAACCGTCACTAGATCCCTTCCAGTCCCTCGATATCCGAACTACAGAGTACATACGTACATAAGATCCGTAAGTCGGTACGGCAAAACCTTCAGTCAAATCCAAATTCTTCCTTCGCCGACTGCAGCACCCGGTTAAATGAGAAAATCAGTCCTTTAGCTTAGACCAAACCATGTTGAATCTTACGACGTTAACAAACTCCCTCATACTGTACATACAACTAGTCGGTTAACTATCATACAGGCTCATCGTTTAGACTGATCTGTCAGAGACCGCACACTCGAGGCGGTAGACACCTCTCGTGGCTTCGCTCTGTCGCCCGCCCGCACATGGCCACGCCATTCGTGCCGCTATATTACGCTGCTTACTCAGCGTCTACTTTGTCTCGCTGACCAATCAGCGCATCGCAGCACTCTTGGGGGCGTAGCCCAGCGCCTACGGGCGATTCCATGCTTTGTGGCATCGGCTGTTGCATACCTGCAGCACGCTGAATCATTATCACGATTCTGACGAGCGCGCTTGCAGCTACTTTTTTCCACAGCTTTTTCCCTATCGGGTTTTCTGTTGGTTTTGTTGTGGCTTTATTGATTCTCAATAAAGGCGATTTGCCCCATTTTCCATGTGCTTCTGTGTCATATCTGACAGATCAGTTATAAATTTGGCTTTTCTTAATATTGCACAAGGGCCCTGCGCTGCCAACAGTGCCGACATATCAAAGGTCACCCTCCATCAACGATAAGATATCATAAAGGATTTTCACAAACTGGTTGAAAACTGACTTGTGAGAACCATTATCCAGTTGTAACATCTCTGCACAGAAAAACCCAGACAGTGAAATGAGGAGCTGTAATCTGGGCGCACAGCAAAGTAGAACTTAACATGTAGCCTTATTTGTCTACCGCTTTGACTAACCTGTTCCAGTTTGTTCCAGCGCAGTTGTAATGTATTTGTTTGGCGCTAGAGCGTTAAGTCAACTGTAACGGAACCTGCACAGCGTCAGGTTTGCAAATTTATAAATAAATTTGCAGATAAATTTGCAAAATTATCTATGGGAACGCAACAAAAATTAGTGCTATTATACTACCGTTAAAAGCTTCCTGGCAGCGTAAAAAGGCAAAGTACACATCGTCGTATATTCCGCCAGAATTAACAAAGCCCGGTATGGCGCGTGTTCTGCTTATTCAAATTAAAGGTAAGCGATCGGCAGTTCATCATGAACCCCATTGCTACTGCATCTTCGAGGATACCTACTGCATCGATCACAATCCGATTAATTGCACGTGTCGGCAAAGAGCAAGATCCGGGTAGAGGGTTTTTCGATACATCGGCCTGCTCCCATCACGGCGACCGGTTTGTGGCGTTCTCTACCATACTTGATGGGCCATAAAGTACGGGTAGTACATGTGTAACCCTTTTGGGTGCTTTACAGCATAAGCAGCTTCGTAAGTTCTACTTACCCTTTCGGTACGTGAACGATCGTAAAGCACAGTCAACCATAATTCAGATTTTGCTGTCTACGGAGTAAACTGTTTTTAGTTTCTAAATTATTGTGCGATGTAACATAGTTAAAAGCCTCCGTCAAAGGATGCAGGCCATACTTATCATCGTCATCTTCTGCGCTTTTTTTCCATCCAAGTAAAACCATGGAAATCCATTGACCTTTAGTCTGGCCGCGAAAAATCCCTTAAAACCGGCTGGGCAGCAACAATCACATCGCGCCTTGCAACCGGGACCGAACTAATTGCCATCTATGTTCATTGAAATGCAAAGCCGACACCAACAAGCGCCAAGCGGTGACCTTTTATCATCGACTTTCTCGGGCACGGCGGAATACGTATATGCAGAACGTTAACTGCTTCTGACCTGCTCATACTAAAGGAAGTTCCGCATACTTTAAACGTTTCGTTTCTTGGAGGGTAGAACACACATTCTTCCGGTTCTATGGCAAGAAATTATTTGGCGCCGTTTCGGCTTCGTCAAAACATGTGTACGTAAATTCTACCTGCCGCGGTCGGCAGAAAAGTGGCAGAACGTATATTTTTCAGCTCCGAGCGCGACATTTTACAGCTCCATAGACTACGTAGTCCAGACGTGGAAATACAACGTCATAAAACAGGGCTTACGTAACTCCACATGAAGAGGTCATCAGGAAAATGGCAAGTTATAGAGCCCTTTTTTACGCGAAATTCCACACGACCGACATACGTGGTCTACGGAAATATACAATGGCACATTCCAGGTAGAAAAACACATGTCCAGACGACAGCTTTCAGTCGACCGCGGCAGGCAAAAATCATATTCACGAATAGACAGAATCAGACTCATATCCAAGATAGCATATTTCCGGTGTTTACTGTTTTCAGTCAATTGCGGCACGTTTTTACTCGGCTAAGATTTGGAAATCACACTAATGATTATCGATTTTTTTCGGTACTTACTTTTAGAATTTTTTTAAGTAGCGTACACTAGCGCTGGCTAACAGTCATCTGAACTGGCTACTGGCGATAAGCATTAACTACTTACGGTAGAAATTACTCACTCATTGCTATAAACTGGAGCTACTAATGGTGAGATGGTGTCGTTGGTTTTTTGTGTACGAGCCAAATTTCATCTGTTACAGTTCCTTTGGGAAATTTTTTAATAACGGGTACTCCATTTAATTTTTTTCAACGGCTTCTTGTATCGAACTGGAGAAGGTTAATACCGCAGTATAAATGTTACTGATTGTGTCAGGCTTCATGGCTCATGCATTCGTACCGTACGCATTGCAGCTCCTACCTCGGAATTATTCAATCAAAATCCTTAGGGTTCACAACTGACACACTGACCACCAGCAACCCTTAGCTGGGAACTGGCGAAATTGTTACTGAGCCACCCTAAAACCGAAAAAAAGCGGTCGAGCGGATCCGCCCATTGACGCTTATTTCCTAAACGTGACGCTTAATACCAAGCTTTGCCAAAATTAAGCTTTGCCAAAATTAAGCTGGTTATTACCAGGCATGAACGTGATGCTTATGGGAGAAAATTAGCTAACGAAGGGTGAGCAAGAATCATCCGTCTGTGGCAGACTGCCACGCGGCTGATTGTAAGTATTTCTGGAATGATGGAGGCGTTAAAATTACTGTACAACTTGTATGGAGCTTTGCAATTGTACGGTTGCAGCGAGGTAGTACTGTACCCTTGACCTGATCTCATCGGGCGCAGGGAACGAACTACAGTAGCTTCGTGTTGCTGCCTCATTAATACCACATCCCACGAATTGACATTTGATCCATTATGATCGCTTTTCCAATCATCATTCTCACCGCCTTCTGCTGATGTTGGACAAAAAGTAAAGTAATGAAGATGCATTTAACGTGGCTTGGCGCACGAATAGAGGTCAACATTTGCAACTCTTTTCTCAATGGGCCTACGTGGTTTGAACTTTGAGGTGAATGGCTGTGGAGGAAATGAACGACCTCCATCACGTTCATATAGTTGTCACTTTCCAGAAATGCGGAAACGGGATCCCAAGAAGCAGCAGACACATCGCACTGTTGTGGCTGGTGCAGGTTGCCTCTCGCCTACAGTGGCAGCTGTCTCCTGTTGCCGGCAGCCAAACAACTCCGGATTCGGAAGGAGCATTATACGAGTATTATCACGCTTTTACAACCACGCTTTACACTTTTTCACCATGACTCCTCTAATACTTGTAGAAGTAGCCAGTTAACCAGTTAGTTAACGTTTTCGCGTTTTCTTGATAGTTTTTAGTAGGCGAAACAGAAGTTTTGCAGTTCATAATTTTTTTGGGCGGTGTCAAATTTCCAGTGCATGTGATGGTTTGATTAATTAACAAAAAGCTGCAGACTTGGTAAATTTGTCATAGAAAACAGCGGTGTCATTGATGCGAGCCCACATAATAACAATTCAGTCTCTTAGCACAGTACTGTAGGTAGACAGTTTCCCGGCTAGTGGCTCCATTGAAATGAAAACGTTGATTACCTGCCAGAGCAAAAATAGCCCAGCCGGAAATAAATTGCACAGCGCACGCCGCACGTGCAGATTATATCTCCGCTTTAAAGGTCGTCCCTCTATTGTGACTGTTGGTGGCAGTGTATCGGGTTTGTTATGGCGGGCTTCTTCGCTGCTTAGTGGCAATTTGCTCCTTTTGAGACTCGATTACTGCACGTTAAAGAGGCGACCAAAAATAAATTCTGCGCAGCAACCACGCGGCGTCGCCGAGCACCGGCAGCGCTCACTTTCCAGGGATGCCTCCAATGTGCGTCATGCAGCCGTTGGAGTGAAGGTGTCGCTGACAGATAAGTGGCAACCATGCGCGCATTCAATTACCGGGATGGCTGAACTGTGTGGGCCAAATGGCCTTGACCGGCACATAGTCACGGGAAGGTGGCTTGGGCACACAGGCAGCGGGCTGACGTCCCCCGCGCTCTGTTGAACTAGAGTGCATTGTCACTGGTTGACGGTCATCTGCCTAATGTGACACTTCAATGACCAGATATGCAATACACTGATCCTCACAACAGCTTACTGTTTTCTGCGGCTTCTTTAATTTTTTAAATTCTGAACGAGCTGATATATGTATGCTTATAAATAAGCTCGTTCTGCTTCATGCTTATATACAGAGTCGAAAGAAGAAAATACTTCGTCATATTAATTTTTTAAAAAGTGTAATCACATACTACTGTGCAAATACACTGATGACTTATCAATTCGCAACGGCAGAATATGTTTTGTACCACATGAACATCATGCGGCCAATTTTGATTACTTATTTACTGATAATTGCAATTACGCACACGGTGCCGTAGTGGGTTACGGCGAAGCGTCCCGCGCCAACGGAATTATAGATCATTCTCGTCATAAAATTCCCAGAAGATTGGCAAAGGTGCTAATGTAGACGGTGTCCTCGGGGGATACTCACAATGCGGATGTACGGATTCTGCCCCAACCCATGCCGGGCTCAATGCGTTTAACGTTCGTCCGGGGGCGTCGCGTAGCATACACCGGCCGGGCGCTAGGGCAAGGTGTGGGCTTCCGATTTGCAGTCCACTTCCTCTGATTATGTGCTCCTATGTCAGCTTTGCATCTATAATTTAGTACAGTCTATACCCTGAATGTATTTATAATGGGTTATTATTGCAACTCCTGATCCGGTCTCAATATGCCAGTTTTGTCCTGCAGAAGTAGATTCCCGGCATGGTCACAAACGACAGTGACTGCTAAGTGTGGCGACACACAGCAGACGTTGGCGTATAAATAAACCAAGGTTTTATGAAGCACATAATACTGTTTCTAATGCGGTGTTTTCTTTTGAAGTGACCATATGCATGGCTTTATCAGTACAGCACAATACTCTAAATGAGAGCTGAAATTTCTTCAGATTTATTATTTCTTCAAAATATTTTACATATTCGCGGTGATAATTGCGTGTTATGTAGCTGCAAACTTTATTTCATTTTTTATACGAGTACATTATTTGCTGTGAAATTTAGATTACCAGATCAATGATAGGTAAAATACGAAATTAAAGTCGGCAAAATATCCTGACCAAGAAATTCCAGTGCATATCTTTACAGATCACAGAGCAAACGTCCAATCGATATACACGTTACTAGCTGTTGTGCAGTATGACAAACATTCAGTAAAGGTTAAATCTATAACAATCATTATTATAGCAGAAATGTCACGCCGAATAATACACGGTATATGTAATCGGCGTCGTTATCCAAACTCGGGTTAATAATTTTAGATAATGAGAACTGTTGTCGTTATGTGAAGTGTGTGGGTTTAACGGCAAGCAACGAGGTGCATGGGGTATGGACTTTACTTCCGGGCATCAAGCGGATACCAAGCAAAGAGCAATACGGACACGTATATATATAACATCATAAAAGAGGCACGTAGTGCCCTAACAGCCATGCACAGAAAAACATCAAGGATGAAAACAGCAGAAGTTAACACATTTTGAGAACAGCAGTTACGGATTAGGTGGTGACGGGGATGGAGGGAGGGAAGGAAAATCTTCTACAGGCGAAACGGGCGAACTAATGGTAGCCGACTGGTGGTCAGCCGCTTTATATAGGCGAGTCCAGGTGGCCAGGGATGGGAGAGCGTTTGCTTTTCCCTGGCCAGGGGAGGAACTACTGACCAATGCGCGCGCGGTGGTCAGCGGATAACTCCGCCTTCATTATAAAGAGATTTCCCCAAAGAAATCTTAATCATAAAGTTTCCGTGTTCCTCCACAACAACTCCTTAATCGCCATTAGGCGACATATTACTAGTGCAATTGCGAATATTTGGGTTATTCCACGGGAAAATAAGGACAAAAATAGAGCAACATTAAAATTGCCGCAACGATATACGTATAAGCATATCATGTATACGTATATACAGTCGTCAACAATGTCATATTACGCGGAAGCGGTGAATGCGAGTATTTACCGCGCGCGGCCAGTTACACAATGCCCTTTGCCGCGGCCCGGCATTGCGGAAAAAGGGTAAACAGGCCTGACCTTTGGACTGTCAGTCACGCTAAGGAACGCTGTGGCGTTCCTGGCATACACAAGATGCGGCCGGATATCTACGTCGAACATGCTAGCGGCAACAATTACTAGGATGGCTTGTTTACACGGTCATTAACGAGTATCAGGATTCCCGGCAAACCGCTGTTTATCCAGGCTGCTGCCTGATCGCTGTTACCGACTGTCGTTCGCGGGGTGGGCGATTTATTAGCAATTTAACCATATTAACCTATCCAATGCCTCCTGAATTTGCAACCGGCAAAGCAGAACAAGGCCAGCGTATAATTATGGTCAATTTCTGTGGTGTCCTTATGGGAGATGCTTGAAAGTTGTGTACATAGTTATAGGTTGCTAGCATTGCATAATCGACGCCATTGATTTCCAATACGGTGAATGTGGTTACAAAACAGCAAACAACAAAGATTAAATATAACAAAGTGAGGGAGTTACGGATTTCTCGATCTGCGCCTTGTACATGTATTGTACACATTTATGTACAGTCAATTTTGTCTTTTTTCTCTACACTTTCTTCGCCACAGAAAGGTGTATTGTCAGCACATGCAATGTTGGCGTATACATGTTCCCGTGAAAAGGTCTATAATTAGCGCTTCCGTGACTGCACATAGCGCAAGGTGCTCCTTTTTCTTCATTCGATCCCACCGCGCACCGCGCCCATATACATACACGGATCACCGGGAAATTGGCCGGCTGTAGCACTGAGCTGGATCAGCGATGTAAAGGGAAAAAGGGAGAAGACTGTCTCAAGACTGCGCCATAGCAGCGGTGTAATACGATTCCCGTGGTGTATGTATTTAATACTGGTCCTACAGTCGCTATTTAACTGTGGATTCCTATATATTATTATACTACCCACCCGGCTGCTGCAGCTTTGTAGCTGCAAGCAGATGCAGAATTAAGCTGGATTCTGTAAGTAAAGTGTTCCCTGGCTGCAGTCAAGCGGGATTACTGCCAATCAATTTCCCATCGATCCGGCCAACACGGATTACATATTGACGTCACCGGGATGTATGCAGCCGTCAGGGCAACGGCGGCGGAAACAACACAGACTGGAAACCAATGATGCACGGCAGCTGCAGGGTTAATTTCAAAAGATGAATGAAATTACGTGAGATTCATGGACACAGTTTTTAAAAAACTTAGTTAACTTACTATGTCATATTTACATAATAAGGGCTTGGTAGATTATATCCGTACACTAGGACTAGTAAACTGTACCGGCACATTACGAGTACTTAAATTCCTAAATCTGCGTATGAAAACTGCAGAGAAATACAGAAACAAGTTCCCCACCATCCACTAATGTTCGTACGCTGTAGGCGGTGCTTGATCATACGCGGAATTGCGGATCGGCCGGGCTTTGTTTGGTTGCGTTGCACACGCAGCAGCGATGAGCCGCAACATTTCTAGAACAAAAAGGGCCTGCATCACTGCCACTCCACTGCTCGTTTTCCATTTACTCCGAAGAGTTTTCTCTAACAACGCACTCGATATCTATCTTCCTCTCTCTGCTACACAAACGCTGTGATGGCTATCGCGCTAGCTATGACCCGCATCGTGTACACTCCCGCCATCGTCCTCCTGTCGCTGTCAGCTGTATCCACTCGCTCCACCGGTGACCTCCTGGATATCTACCGCCAACAGCTGGACCATGATCTGCGCTGGGATGATAATGTGGACGGTTCGTACGACATCGACACCATCCGGACCAAATTCCGCACGGTCAGCAACGGTTTAGGCTGGATTATGACCTCAACACCGTTGTCCACTCGGAACGCCGTCAAGAACATCCACCAAGAGATGCCGCTATACCAGTTCTATAACCACCACACCCAGCAAGTCACATCCACTACAGACGCGCCAGAGGTGGAGATTGTTCTGGGCAAGGAAGACGATGAAGATGACAACGAAGAAACGGACAATGGTAATGACAGTGATAACGACAGTGGTGACAGCGACGAGGACAATGAAGACACTGACGATGAGGTGACCACCAAGACCACGCCCGCGACCACGGAAGCAACTACCCCGCCGCACTTGGTCATCCAACCTGGCCGCGCCATCGACACCGCACCCGCCCGCCTCGCCCACAACTCCGCTCACCTTCCGGCGCCCACGTATGACCTGGCCAAATGCACCGATGTCGAAGATCACCAAACCGAGCAGGCGGTAACCCACCTGGCCGTCCCCATCACCGTGGGCGTGGTGGGCTCGCTGTGTTTTGCTGGAGTCATTGCCTTCTTTCTCCAGCGCCGAGCCCGTGGCCGGAAAGCCAGTTTTGACGAGGAGCACGGCTACGGTTACGGCTATGGGATAAGTCAGCCCATTCCTTCTCGAAAGCCCAGCAAAGGCTTGACCTTGGACCTAACCAATGACCGCCTCTTGGCCAAATCGGCCGAAACCTACCATTACCAGCAGCAACGCCGCAGCATGATATCGTCCTCAGGATCGTCCAGCCGCTCGGGAAGTTTGATGCACGGCCGTGTGCCGGAACACTCCGATTACGACACCGAGGAGGAGGAGGCCGATGAGGGCGTGGCCACGCAGTACGGCGACTATACGGTGTTCGAGTGTCCAGGATTGGCGGCGCCTGGTGAATTCGAAGTGGTCAATCCGTTGTTTGCCGATCAGAACGAGAGTGTTATTGAAGTCGTCAGCAGTGAGGATTGAATTAACGCGCCCGCGATCGATATGGATGTCTTTTGTACATGCATTTGGTAAGTCTCGATGTTTGTTTTCCCGCCAAATTCAAAACCGAGATGCGGGTTGCGTAATGCGTAGTCTGATATATTTCATTATTCTCTTTTTGACTGGGCCAAAAAGGGAAAGCATTAGCCGAAATATGGTACACACGACCGATGCGCGGCACGCTCGAGTTGGGTCATTGCATTTCCGATTGGCAAAAGTGCATACATATATGAAGAGAGAAAGCGACGGTTATGCGCGGTGTGTGATTTGGCCGGGATAATATTCCCTTTCATGTCGGACAACAGTACATTCACTTTGGCCCGGCAACTGTATGTGTACAGACATGATTGCAATGTGGAGCACACTGCTAAGGGAAATCAATAGATATCCATTCCCATTCACAGTCACAGTCAGCTTGATCAAGCAGCCGCAGCAGCAATTTTCCAAGAAATACACATCTTGCGGCCTGATCCCGCTCGACCGGCTATTGCACAACCACACTGCGCGCGCTACACAATCGTCTTTTAATCGAGCATGTCCGTAATTTCTTTTCCCAGCTCCGCCCGAGAAGGAAATGGAGACCGACCTGCTTTTCCACCCATCCATCCATCCATCCATTGCTCGCTCGCGCAGTCCCAATCTTGCAAACACAAAGCGCTATTCAGGCCAACCGTTGCCAGAGATTTGTCAGGGCGGAGCAGATGCAAGCCAGCGTTATTTAAAGCATCTTCAGATCTTTTCTTGACAGGTCTTTCACAATCCGTCTAAATGGCAACGGAGGCAAAATGGTGACCTTTGCGCCTAGCACAGCAGTAGTTGAGTATGACAAGAGTGTCACCCATTGATACAGTTATCCCAGTCGCCGATATTAGATACTCAGACAATTGCGATTCAGCGCAGTTGCATCTAAGCCGACCTTCCACTTTACAGTTGGCAAGTACAGCTACTTTCGATGGTCATTAAATCATAATATACGTATATTATCTTTTAATCGAATTTTAAGTCATAATCTTTTGCTCCAAACGACGCACAGCGTGAGCCCGTCTTCGGCGTAAATGGTAGCCGCACTGTCGTATGACCACCGAAATAATCGACCACAGATTTAATCGGTTTGATAAAGACGTCGGCACTTAGTCGAATTGGCTGCCGCAAGCACAGGTCATCGAATTAACCTTAGCAAATTGAATTATTGTGTGACTGCTCAACACACCCATCAGATTAATTATAAGATTATAGATTATTATACAATTATGAATCAAATTGTCGCAAGTTACAGAACTGGCGATTATTGACCTTTTTAAATTTAATTGTTTGCTTTTACAGAGTGCCTGATTAAGCTGTGAAACCTGGAATTCCCGTTGTATTATTATACGTTGAACAAGTGATGCCGGCGGAGCGCAAAACAATGCAGTGCGTCAGCGCGCTTGATTGGGGAGGACGAGCAGGGCAACGGTTCCCACGGGACACGCCTGGCCGTCAGGGACTGTACATGTTGATGGGCCCATCAGGGCCCCGCACTGCCGTGGCCAGCCGGATCATTTCCCCTTCCTGACCCCGTGGCCAGGGAAAATTCCTCCGCAGACATTAAAACATTGTCTCGCCTAGCACAACATAATATACCATGCAATGCTAATACTTTTTCTATGAGGCTTGTAAACTCTTTCGATGCAGTATTAATGCGCCGCTTTCGCTGTCTGAAATTGTATTACGGCTCAGTGCTATGCAAAATGTACAATCACTGTTGAATAAAGATGTTGAATTGGGAACTTTCCTGCTAAGCGGGCCAACGTTGGCATTGATCGCGGAATGACGATGATCCTGGGTAATTCTTCGTAAAGTGGGAGACGATCAGTCAACAGGATCTGCGCACCGATAGACGCCGTGTCGTATTTATTGATAGACGTTTGTGCATGAATTAGTGGCTGGAGCTTTACGTGTCAGAGATACGCGCAGTAAAAACCCGGATCTTGGCGGATGCGGCTAAGTGGCGCCGGGGATACTTGATCATGCGCCGGTGCACCGCGCAGAGGCATCCTGCTTGAGGCACTGATCATTGAGAGATCAGTTTAGCGCCGGCGAAGTGCAATGCCGTGTGTGTTTATGCGTCATAGCTGGCAATTAGCAGCTGGTATCTGCGTCGGTGCAACATACGACTTCATGGATATTGGATGACGAGGTGCGTTGCACCGGTAAACAGGTTAATTTACCGACAGGAATCGATACATTCATAAAACAATAAGCAAGACGCTGACTCATGCTGCAATGTACTGTATATTTACCTGATTTATAACCATCCGTCATTAAATTATAAAAATAGTCGGATCAGTCAAGAGTGAATTAAAACAGTACGGGCAAACGTACGAAGGAAAAGTAATTGACTAAGAAAGAGGAAACCAGCGCTATCTGCCACACCTGTCACTTCCTTCATCTTTTTATAAGTGGCACACCGGGCAACTTAGCCAATTGACCGACCACCGACTGCGTCATTCCACTGTTTACCGGAACCCGGCATGATTCCTTCGTAGTTCTGTCAATCTTGCACTTTTTACAATAGTTATCTGCAACAATATTTACGGAAAATATTACAAGACTCGTGCTCCACTCTTCGACTAGACTTCCTTTTCATCCAATGCATAACGCGTGTTAACCTGAATTTCAGGACAACTGCTCGGCCGCAGCAAATGCATCTTCATTAATATTTGTGTCGACCCGGGTCAGAATGATGATTGGATGAGTGAGCATAACTGAACAAATGTCAATTTGTGCGATGCAGTGTTAATGAGGCCGCATCAGAACGTCGCAGGAGTTCGTTCGCTGCGCCGGTTGATCAGGTCAAGGCCAGCTGCCCTGCTGTAACCGTACAAAGCCCTGTAATTTACGCCTCCATAAAAGACATCAGCTGCATTGAAAGTCTGCCACTGACGCATACGGACGTTTTGTTCTTTCAACGCTCCTTTTTGGTGTTCTCCAGGGCATCACCTTCACGCCAGCTAACAACCGCTTTGCGGACGAAGTATGACATTAATTAATGAAAAAGCGTCACGTTTAGGACATGAACGGTAATACAATAACCGGGCGAGGTTCGCTGCTTTTTCTATTACCGCTTAAAGGTTAAGGCTTCCCGATTATTGCCCGTTAATTTTTCTTCTTGCGGAAGTGATAATGGGACTGTCCGGCACCGAGCGCTGCGCTTTTTACTAACGCAGGATATTGTTCCTTCCAATAAACAGCTCCAGCTATTGCTATATTTCCCATCCACAGCCAGCGTATTCTTATTACGGTAAGCGTGGATGGGGCCGGTTACGCAACGGCTCCGTATGTGTGCGTGATAGGACGTCAACGACGGCCCACAGTACGGCTCACTGGCGTGACTACCGGCCCAAAGGTCACTCCTGTTTACCCTTTCACAACGCTTCCAACGTGGCTTAAAGCATTGCGTATACCCAGTACAGTAGATAAGTAGTCGTCTGTTTCAAACATAATGGAGGTAATGCAGATTGAATGCAGTGTACATTGTACTGGGGCAGTTTTTACTCAAGTTTATTTTGTGCCGTTTTCTGGTGGAATAACTCAAATAACCCTGCACTTGACAAATAACACTACCTGCCTGCCTCAAATAACACAGTAGTGTAAATTTGTTCTTAATTTTTAGTACACGTTTGATTTACTTGTTCTTGAGATTCGATATGCAGCAAACGAAACTTAACCAAATGACCATAAGCACAAATATTTGTGTGTGCAAGCAGCTCATGATCAAATTAATGGTCGACACTACTGCAAGTCAGAAGACCCATTACAAGCCATTTTAAGCAATGTCGTATTACGTTAAAATGCTTACTGTTTGTCACCCTTTACACACAGCATGTATCATGAGCTTTTAAACTTAGCCCAGTTTAAAAACTATCAGTATAGTATACATGCACTTTAATTTGGGCAACATGCGCACCTGCCCATTAGTCGCACGGTTTGGCCCAAATGATGCTGTTGTTGTTGGATACAGGCATAAAATGATTCAGCAAACGGATAAATAAGTACGAGTACAGAGTATAACCGGCACGTGCGAGATGCGTCTAGATCTATTTTCAGTTAAAATCCTTCTAATTGTCTGCCGGATACCGTGTGATTTGTGTAGTTGTCGCAATGGCTACTAAAGCATATTCCTGCCGCTATGATTGTCTTTGGTAGAAACGCGTTTCGATTATTTCCATCCTTCAGTAGTGCTTGCACGTGAGTATTCCCCTATTCTTTTTTGCTTATAACATGACCCAAGATGTCGTCTCTGAGGGGCGCGAATTTAAAGAATCACCGCGGCCCGTCGTGTCATTGAACTGTGTTTCCATTACATTCGAGAACGAGAGAATTTATGTGATAACCTGTATAAAACCACGCTATGTTGTGGTAACGTTGAGCGCACAAGCACTTCAATATTCCAAATTAGATACTACTCTGGTAAATACTACTACATACTACAAAGTATTCTGGTAATTACAGAACCGACAATTAGCGCAGGATATCTACCCTTCGAAAGGCGAATAAAGTACTCGTCTCACTACAGTATTTGAATCCTCCTGACAACAACAAAGAAAACACCAGAAAAACACTGTCATGGCGCGGTAATTATCGCTCGATTACTAAATGCGATGGGGTTCCACTCTGTTGCACGGATCACTGCACGTTGTACGTTGCACGTTGCACATTTCCTACCAGGGCAAATAGTTCGGAATTAACCATCGGCAGGACGCCGCACATCATCGGCACATGCATCATCCTCACAGGCTTCATTGATGTTGCAATTTAGCAATATCTATATTTAAAGCAGATGTACCTACCTCAGGCTACCTGCATAATCGTATTTCATAATAATATCACTTACCGCATATATGCATTTAGCGCACCATATTTTTTCAGTCGTTCTGAATATTACAAAACTGTAGTTTTTTACTGGTGTAATCGTTGTAGTACTTTGCGAAATATCACACATTAAGGATATAATTAACAGGTGCGCAAACTGTGTATTGTGCACAGTCCCTTCTCATGTTAACTGGGACAAATTTCTTTATCTGATTGTACAACATTTACTGAGTCGTGCTCGTTGATGTGCATATTGAAAAATAAATAACGGTGCGCAAATTAGTGTTGTTCAAACCGGCTAAAGCATTTCGCTACGTTGACCTAGCAGGTCGGTTTCTCCGACGAAATTTACTTTTTCTCCGTTAGAAAGTAAAATGAAACCGTTACAAGTATGTAGATGCCCGGTACATGGTACCAAATTCGTGTACATGCACGAGAACTTTTGCTATCGCGCACTCCTAAACACATTCTTGTTTCGGTTTATGGCATTCTGTAGCCAGACGATCCGTATACACTGACGCGAAAACTGGTTGTGCGCGCAACATCCGGTTCGGGAGTTATGGCTATTAGAAAATTCCCAAAAGTTTAAAAGCATTCAGGTGTACCAAAAGTCTAATTATGGACCGATCTCCCTCGAATTTTGCCCGTAAATGCACATGGCCATGAAGATCGTTTTTACACCAATCCAGACTTCCATGATTTTTTTCAAATTTTAAAATGAATATTAAAATTTGAAAAACATGCTAGAATAGTGGATCGGTGTAAAAACGTTCTTAGAGGTTATGTGCATTTTTACGCAAAATTTGAGAGAAATCGGTCCATAATCAGACTTTTGGTACACCTGAATGCTTTTAAACTTTTTGGAATTGTCCAACAGTCATAACTCCCAAACCGGATGTTGCGCGCACAAACGGTTTTCGCGCCAGTGTACACAAATCTTCTGGCTACAGAATGTCATAAAACCGAAACAAAAATGTATTTGGGAGTGCGCGAAAGTGAAAGGTTTCGTGCATGTTTACGAATTTGGTACCATGTACCGGAAAACTGGAAGGCCGACTCTCGTTTTACCAGCCCATCAACGCACATGCATGGTGCACCACAGTTTATTTTATCGTGGAGCTTACACCGCCTGATTTGGAATAAGGCATTAAATGAGCAAGCAAAGAAAATTGACAGAATAGCGAAATGGCGGCCGTTGCACAAATACATCCACGAATCAATATTCTAGCCAACTGCCAAACTAACTGCTAGCGTATTCGCAGCCCGGCGGAATGCCGTTAGTCCGCACATACCATATTTTTCACATTAGAAGCCGACTCGAATGGAACGAACGGTCATGTTAATTAAAGAACGCGCTTACGATAAAAGACCCTTGTTCGACTATTCCCGTGAAATTAATCGTAGAAAGGAAAATGCTTTAGTGAGCTCCCGACAACGACAGTGGCACCCAAATAACCGTCACCTCAGTGATCAGACTTTTGCCGTTCCTTTTTCTTCTTTTTCTTCGGCTTTTTCGACTCTTCGCTCTCGTCGTCAGTTTCCTTTGGGGCCGATCCCGGTTCCGGCAGCTGAGCCACCCACAAACTAGTCTTGCGGATTACTTCCACAAGGGACTCCTCGCGGTCCTTCTTGCGGCGCTTCTTTCTCTCGTCTTCTCCGCCCATATTCCGCGAAAGGTCATCGACAATCTCCATAGCTGATGCGCGAATCTCCAGTTCTTCCGTGGATCCTGTCGATCCAGTCAGACGAACCTGCACCGCCTCGTCAACCTCCTCTTCTTCGTTAACAATCACCGGCAACTTAATCCCGGCCAGTCCCATCTGTCCCACAAACTGACTGTCATCCACCGGCTCCGTTTCCGACAGGAGACTTACCCGCTCCTTCTTGTAGTTCCGGTACGGCGCGAATCCCTGTGGTCCCAGCATACTCCCAAACAGCCGCGACTGCGAATGCGACGGACCCACATGGTGCAGTCGGTGATGGTCGGCGTGCTCGTGAATGGTGGCCAGTTTGAGGGGCCGGTCGCGGGAACCTTCCGGGTAGTGCTCGATGGTGTAGCCGGAGCGATGGTCTTTCTGGATGTAAAACCCCACCGGTGTCTGGACGCTGAGCTTGGTATGTTTCTGCTTAATGCGCACCCGGCTCTGCGCGGCCCGACCGACATCAGGGACGCAACCGTGCACGATGGGTGGGTACAGTTTCTCGATGTCGTCCAAAGTCTTTTGGTGGCGATAGCGCTCCTGACCCTGCAGCCAGTAGGTGTGCTTGTGAGGGATGGTGTGACGGTCGTCGAGATTATCGACAGTAGTGTAATCGGGGTAAACTTTCAGGGCTTCGTAGAATGCCTCAGTCAAGAGGATGCGATAGGGGGCGCTGGCGCTTTCCGCTAATTGGGCTTCTTCATGTGCAATACCTGTACAGTTACATTAAAAACTTACTTGGAGCTATTTTATCTGAAAATCTTTAGTATATGGTATAACTGAACAGTTACGCGACTTACTATACTTTGGCATATTTTGAAGATAACGCAGGAGGCATGATAGCCGTGAAACTACACATTACACTTTTCTAGCGCCTGTTCATACTCAAGTAACGCTTCGAACTTCCACATATTCAAATGCATCCCATACAATACCGCATTCTGAGGACATTTGACTAGGTATAGAACTGAGCTGTTGACTGACCGGTGACGGTAAATGCCCGGTGGTTATTCCCGTAGATACCCGCCACAGCCGGCCCACACGCCAGTCCAATGCGCACCTCCATACGATCCCAGTCAATGTCCAGGAGATCGGCTTTCCAGGCCTCCACCAACAGATCTAGCGCTAGCGTAGCCATCTTGGCGGCGTACTCCACGCCGCCACTGGGAATGGCCGCCACAATGGTTACACTGTCGCCGTTGGGATGCAGTCGGTGGATGTTGCGGTCCGGCGGCAGAACTTGGTCTAAAATGTGGAAGAAGCGGTTGGCGAAGTACAGTACGGCGTCTCCGTGGGCAACGGCGCACAGGCCGTCATAGTTGACCAGCGAACAGTGCAGAACATAGACCACCTGATGGAATTTGGGTTCGATGCGGTGGCCTTCCTCCTCGGCGTCGTGCACCCACTGGGTGAGGAAGTCAGCCTCGGTGCGCGATAGTTCCTTGATCAGCTCGACGGTCTCCTCGCTGTTCTTGATGATACTGCGCTTGTAATGCTCGATCTGGGTGCGGGTGTTGACGATAGTCAAGTCGGCCAGACGTTTCATCTCCGAGCTGGTAGCGCGCAAGATGTTGCGCAGCTCTACCATCTTAGGTCGCTCCTGGGGATCTGCCAATCAGTCAGCTATGTTATGACGATCGTAACATAAGTTTGCTATTTAACATCATGATTAATTGGTGTTGATAGATGCGCCGCTATATGCAAACTTAACCCACCCGCAGACCAGCCGGCTTTCATGATTTCGATGATGGATTTCGGTATATTGAGAGCTATCTGCTCCGGCTCTTTAAAGTCCAGAGGACGGATCGGACGGATTTCACGTTTAATCATGGCAAAGAGTTGCTCATATGACATACTGTACGGTATATTATTATACTCGTACGGAAGATCTCGCGTCATCACTTCGAAGACGATCACCGCGAAACTGCAAAAATCACCAATCAGCCAAATTTGCATCGCTTTGACGTTCAGAATTTCTGCCGTAGCTCTCCGATGGCCTTTTGTCAAAGCGCTCAGTATTTAATCCAGTTTGAATTACGTTGCACTTTGGGTGACCTTTGCGAGCTATTGTAAATACGAGTTTTACAAGTCTGACCTGTAAACGTCACCCGCCACCGTCGGCAGATGCGGTTCGTCCCGGCTGACCGCAGTTAAGATCTCCGGCGCCGACCACAGCAGCGGCGGAAAGTAGACTTGCTCTTCCTCCGAAGACAGATGGGCGTTCAGGACGCGCTCGCGGTTGCGGAATTTGTGCATAAGATTCTCGATTTCGTTGACGTGCCTGCAGAAGGCGGAGCTGAGATGAGCAGTACAGCTGGTACAGAGGACGCTGTGAATTGCTGTACCAATCGGAGATACGTGTCGTCCAGTCAGCTTCCAGGAACACAACGGAACTGCGAAGGTTGCCGTGCACGAATCCGCGAGCATGGAGATACGTCAAGCCCTCGGCGATGCCTTTCACCATGCCCACTTTGATGGGCGCATCCAGTTCGTTGCGCTTGTTGTCTAAAGCGGTGCGCAGATCACCCAGCGGACCTAAGCAATGTCAGTCTTTGGTAACTTTGCCCATGGAACTTGGTTCGTTGCATAGTTTGTTCGTGCTTGATATTCTGTCTGATCACAAAACGTTTTAATTTTGTACTTGATAATACGGGATTGCGAACTTAGTCACTGACGGTAAGGTAGTGGAAATTCAAAATCTCGCTTAAACAAGTGGCACTTTCTGACAATGTTGGCGGCATTTTGTCGCGCCGAGCGACAGATGACAGTCAGATGTCACATAACACCGCGACATCTGTTGTGCCAGCAAGTCACGAGCAATCGATCGCCTTAATTAAGCTCTATGGGCTCTATGGGCTCTACTTATCGCAACTGTTGCGTAACCGTCGGCCAAATGACAATGGGACAAACCTTACAGAACTGACAGACTGCAAAGCAGACTGACTGGAAGATGGAGTGCTCCGTCAAGCCGAAGAAGTGCACCACGTTGGGATGGCTGATATCGCGGATCATGCGCACCAGGCGCAGTTTAACGCCGCCACCATGGACATTGGTGAGGAACATGTCCAGTCTGGTTAGCATGACCACATCGGCACGGTACTCGCCCACGACGAAGAGAGGACGCGCGTGCCGGCCCTCTAAATATTTGCGGAAGTGCATCATGCAGTGGTACTTCTCGCGCGAGGCTTTGATAACGTGGATGCTGTCGTCGGGAATGACGTACAACTGGCGCATGATGCTGTCCATGGTCTGGCGGCGCCGTTTTAGCACAATGCAGAACACTGTGACGAGGATAATAATGAGGACTAAGGAAAGGACTGCTGCCACTATTGGCCTGAAAGTGTAACACCAGCTCTTTGCAAATTAATTCAGCTGAAAAATATAACTTATATGAACAACATAAATTTGCTATATTTTTATAAACTTAGCAAATGAGAGACCATCCCGTGAGCGGCACATTCGATGTTAAAGGGACCGCAAATTCACTGCGGGCACGTATGCATAGATTACTGAACAGGGCTTAAAAAGCGTTTCTTAATTTTGTGAAGAAATAATTTAATTTAAAATTTCGTAAATGCATACGTACTGGGTACTTAAGATATTAGATACAAAATATTTGTAAAGCATGGCAGATAATTGTCAGGTATGGCGAATTAGATGAATGTTTAATTCATTGCAATGAACTTTACCATGGATCATACGTGTAGACCTCATCCTGCAGCTTCTGCAGAAGCAAATCCCAGACGCTGGTCAGATTGTCGGGACCGCAGCGCATATTTTTCAACTGACTCAGCACTACGTTATCGTAGGCGCTCTCGTTGAGGATGTAAAAGTAGTGCGCATGGATAATAGCGTGGGCTTCCTGGCTAAGGTGCACCCAGCGCAGAAAGCGAGCCGTCTCCACCTGACTAAGGCAGTCCAAGGCAAGAGTGCCGCTGGGTGCCCCGCCATAGACGATCAAGTTCACCACACTGGCCGGTTGGTAGGTGCTGTCCACGCCGTATCCCATACAGATGACGTCACACCCGGTACCCGCCAAGCTAGACCCATCCACCTGCAGTGGAGGGCCTTAAACCGCTGACCTTTCAAAATAATTTTCTAATTGGGCTTCATAAATTTCTTAAAGTAAACTGGTTCTTCGCTGAACCAGCCGAAGAAATTTTAAAATACGAGAAAACTTTTTGGTACGATAAGTGCACAAGTACCGTCTCGGCACTGAGTTCCACAAGATTCCCGTGGGAATCGGGCACGGCGCTGAGCATGCAGTCGCCCACCTCCGGATGACAGTTTTTCGCGTAATCAGCATAGCTGACTAAGCCGATGGAGTTGTTGGCGGCGATGACGCCGCTGAGCACGCCCAGCGATGTCAGACCCGTGTGGTAGCCCGTTTGCGGCGCGGGCGATGAATTGGCAGCCATGACGTTGTTCTTCCATAGAAAGGGATACACGGTCACCTTGGGTAGATCGGCCGGCATGTACCGGTCGATCAGCTGCGTCATCCAGTAGACGGCCACTTCACTATCGACGGTGGTGGCGTCCTGGCGCACCCATACGTTGATGGTGTCAGCCGGGAAGGTGGGCAGGTTCAGGCCGACGGTGCGCAGTGATTGGTCGCTCCAGTTCACCACCTGCAACATGGATGACCGGTTTCACACCTGTTGATCATTTGGGTTGTATTCTTACAAGTCAGGAATGCTAGCCCTCGCAATTAATACGACTGCTGAAGTAGTAGGAGAGTAACGATCCCAGTTGCGGAAGCGCCGGTAATATTGTGAACTGATGGTGCCATGATCAGCGCGATCTCTCGGACTAATGCGCGGAGCTGGGCTCAGCCGTGTCAACCCTTTTTGGCTGCAAGTTTCCTGTTCTCGTTTGAAAGCAGGACAAGCGACTGGTGCGGCTATTTTTTTTAAAACTTATCGTAATCGTGTCGTGATCGCACTGCTATGTGACTAAGTTTATAACCATGGATTGCGAATTCTAGTGGGATAAGGTGGCGATATTCCGCCATGGCTAGTCTCTAGCAGCTCGGCCGCTACAATATTTTATCACTTACACCCGCACTGTACTGCAGCAATAAAACGAGCGTGGGCTAATGCGATCCTACACCTCACAGAGGGACTATAGACTGATGTCTCCTCAATGACGTGGTTTATCATCTACATCGATTAGGCCTCACCATGGTCAGCCACTGCTTTTCGTTTCCTTCACCACAAGCACAGTATATGCAACGGAGTTTGGGGCAAGCCACCCTGATTTGATTATAACTGAACTGATGTTAAAGCACCGCCTAACGTTGACCTTTTCATTTTTTTTAGCCAGTAATTACATACTATCGTGTATCGTCGTGCATGTCCCCATCAACCGTTAGAGCGATCAGCGCCGCCGAGGCATTCGGCACCTCCAAATCGCCAGCGCCGACTGATCATCGCCTTTCCCTATGCGCTTTCTCCTCTGTCTAATTGTGTCTATCGATTCATGAATTCATGACCTGTGTCGATAAACATAATATACCGGTAACTGCAACGATTCAGTTTAACGGTGCAGTGGCTTTGGCGACGCAAATGCGAAATACAGGTCGAATAATGACGCATTATTGTAAGATCGTGGTTGTGTAAAACAGGATGTGTGCGCTACCAAGTGAGCACAAGCTCCTTCGATAGAGAAGGAGATAAGCTAGAGTCAGTGCTGCTACTTATTACCTAATGACCCGTCTGCCCGTAGGGACTTGCTGTCATGACCCTCGTTATTTCATACGCCAGCAGCTGTACATATCTCACGGCGTTGTTCGACTGGTAATTTTCCAGTGCTATGCTATCCTACGGTTAATTGCGTACTGCCATTGATGACCTTTACGTCTATCGTCGTGGCGACTGACCGTCAGATTGAAAATGCCGACAATCTGCTGTGCTGTGAGGGACAATTGCGGGGTATTGCGCAGCGTGTGCACCAACGCCATAGCGTCGACGAAAAGCGGAAAGACGACGAGATGTCGGTTGATGCTCATGTAGGCCTTCTCTTCCGTGGCAAAGAAGTAGCCGCGCTTAACCACAAAGTTTAGCGCTGCGCTGGTGGTCGGACGGGACGGTGGAAACATGATCTGGGCAGCGCCGCCGTTGCCCGTTAAACACTCGTAGCTGGTGTTGATGCGGTCGCGGACCCCGCGGGCGGTACGGTACGCCGACAGCAGGTCGTCCATTACCAGACGGTACACGTGCTCGCCGCGGCCCCGCAGTGTTGTGTATGTCGTTGTATTGAGTGTCATCATGGCGAGGACGGGGACAACGAACAGGCTAAGGATCAACAACTCCATGGTCGGACATTCCGCGCGCTGGTTAGCGCAATCCTCAAATAATTCCTTTTATCGGTGGAATGATTCTCTTTCGTTACGCTAGCCTAATAAATTTTCAGCAGCCAACAGGGTGAATGGCAGGAGTCAATAACGCATATTGTAGTCATTTGCAGATTGCGCCAGAAACATTATGTGATGAACACGCAACCTCATTTTACACTATTTGCAATTTCTTATTATCGACAGTTTCAAGATACCAAATAATGGCCGTTTAGTCTTGAGAAACGCATCCATTTTGTTCTTATTTTTGTGCCAGTAATATTGCTTGCGTAGTAATACGTACTATATTCGAGCTGTTCATACTAATGTTAACGTTAACATTCAATACACAGGATGACAATTAACATTACTTTAACCCCCTTGCTTTAATACTCGTACTCGTACGTCTTCTCACTGAGTTACCAACTTACCATTCAATAATGATAAAGAGCGTGAGTACAGTATAAAATTACTTACTTAAGCCGAATGGTAGAAGGACTGTACGTACGTACCATATTTACGTACTAAATAAATATCGATTATTTTCCATGCTAAGCATGATAAGTGGTGAATGCCAATTTAAACTGTGAACATCAGGAACCATAGAACAGAACATGTGTTGCCATGGTGGAAACAAGAAAGGTTACGTATAAGCATAATATTACTAAACTAACAGGTATCCAATCGAACTTGCACCGTGTACGATGACGTCACGGTAGGGGAGACGATCAGTGTGTCGCAATTGACCACCCCTGCGGGTTTTGTGTTTATCAAAACTTTCAGTTTCGTACAATCCGCTCGTACTATGGCTCAAAAAATGCAGAAAAAATTTTAAGTTTGTGAAGTGAAAGTAGATAAATAAAAAATTGTCAGATAAACGAAAATTTTATGACTTAAGTAATTCTTGTTCATCATAGAGGTCTACGAGACAGTTTGCCCTATAATTCTTTGCTAAACAAAAATCACTTGTTTTAATCAAAATATCCTGCTTAATGGCTTTGAATGATTGATTAAATTTTAATTGTTTTGTTTGTTGAATGACTGATCAAGGTTTTGGTCGTTTCGTTTGATCACAAATCAAAAACCAACGAATTCCGTTTAGCATGGAGGTCTGTGGCAACCGCCCCATAGACCTCAATGCTAACGAGAATCTAAAAATTTTGTTTCCCTGACAAGATTTCATTTCCCAGTTTTCATTTCACAAACTTAGAAGTTTTTCTGCATTTTTTGAGCCATAATACGAGCGGTATGAGGGAATTTGAAAGTTTCGATAAACACAAAACCCGCAGGGGTTGCCCACTGTGTCGCACTGTGCGTCTCCTCTACCGTAACGTCACACTAGTTGATTGGATACCTGTTAGTTTAGTAATATTATGGTATAAGACTTTGTCTTATTTTGGCGTTACACGTGCAGTAAGTATTTTGCGGACATCAGTCCTTTATTGAAGTCGCACTTCGGCACAAAAGTCAGAAAAAACATTTCCGCAACAATAACTGCGATAATCGGATTGCTAAAAAACAATAATAAAAATTCCTAACTCGTTACAGAGTACGTAGGTAGTCAATATACATTTACAAATATCTGATATATAAATATATGTTCAAAATCAGGCTAAAAACAATGCACACCGATCAGCAGAATCAGCGCGGCACAATGGACCAATAGGTTAATGACAACAATAGTACCACAGACAAGAACAAATCCACACTGAATAAAGAACCAGTACGGGCAACACCAATTACGGTTAAATTACTTGAATTATTCACTACAAGGGACTACTTGTTGGCGGCACGAGCAGACTGTGTGCGGCGCAGTCGCGGCGGATGCCGATAGCCGGGATGGGCCTCCTGGAGGAGATACTCCTCTAGGTACTCCTTCTTCCGCCCCACCCCCGGGTATCGCAGCTCAAAGGCCTCCGAGCGGCCTTCGTCGTTGAAATCGTGCAGAATATGCGTGGCTTCTTCCACCGTAGCGCTGATAATATATAACAAAAGCGCCGATCAGATATCCTGTAATTTTCGAGCAGCTCGCAGTCTCATGAATTCTTAAAATTTAAAAATTGTAAAAACTTTAATTTGTTTATTTTTATTCACTATTTTCATAACTGCTGACGTGTTTCATTTTTATCTAATAGCTGCGCGCCTTCCCGTCCCTGCACCTTCGTAAAAGGCTACTTATACGAACGGGTTTTACGTGCTTCCAACTGTTAAAACAAACTTATAATAAAACCAATTCTTAAAAAAATGGTTGCGTGGACAGAAGTACTGTTGCAAGACATTTCAGTGCTTTGTGAAGTACGTAATAAAAGGCGATAACTTACTCGGCGGGCAGGATAGTGGCTCCCGCAGACTGCAGGCACCGTTCGTAGGATCCCCGGCGCTCCGTCAGCGCCTGGGTATTGACACGCCAGCCGTGAAATGCGTGCAGGCCGGTGCGGATTACGCGGAGGCGCCAGTAGTGGCAGGCGGTGGCCCAGCGCAGCTCCGTATCCGACAAGCTGCCCATCAGTCGACCGGCTTTGGCGTTGCCCCACTCGTAGTCTTCCTCCTTTTAACGTTCCAACAACAAATATCACATCCTCATCTTAACATCATATCCCGTCCTTCTAGGTTCGTTTTATAGTTTTTTTAATTGTTAGTACTACTTAATACTACTTATGCCACTGACGCGCACAGAATGTGACATCACGATCAACATAAAATGGATCCTTGTATTACTATCAATCAGGGAAATTACGTACCGGTAGCAGGTATCCTGCGCGCAGCGAATCACCGATATACTGCGGGTGAAGCACCCATTTGCCGACAGCGCAGCACACCATGAATTTCTCAGTGAGATAAGGCCGGCTGCACAGCAGGTGCGTCACCTGGGGATCGTAGGCCGAGCCCTTAAGCTGTTTAGCACCGAGGGTGGCGATACTCTGGACCAGATACTGCGCCAGCCGACTGTCCGCCTCTGAGTTGGCCGGTCGGCTAAACATGAAGAAGAACTGCGACGGATCCCGCTGCAAATGAAAAAGAGCATTTCCGATCAATAACAAAATGCCTTTCGGAAAGCCGGTGCCTCAACTCAAGACCACACTAACCACAATCTGCGCAATATTAATAACCAAATTTGTCCAATCAAGTTAACATAAGCAGGGAGAAAGCAAAAGACAATCCACATTTTACTCATTAGATTTATACGACGAAGTCTAACAAAATCAACGGTCCCAAAAAAACAGACTGCAAAGAAAACTAAGGGCATACTGACGTGAGAAAAATTGTCTGGCTAAATAAATCCTGGCAAAATATAAAAAAGCAAAGCAAATACAAATAAAATTAAACTGACAGCACAAGGAATCAATGTCGAAATCATTACCATAGCGCAACTCAATTTTCTTAACGAACCTTGTGAATCTCCACAGGCGACGCCTTACCCACTCCGTTGACTTGGCTCTTACTGGCACTCCGGGCCAACGCCACGGACGGTCTGTAAAACGCATTCATTAATCTGATGTCAGCGATCCCATCCACCCTCGCCTCACCGTGCATCATCCCACGTCACCCTGGGAGCACGGGGCTCACTGCGCTGGCACTCATCCAGCATTTTCTTAGCCAGGCCCCGACCGGCCGGCAGTGCCAACCGGTGGTGGGGCCGTTGGCTGGGGTCATCGCGAGCGGTCTTATCGGCGGCGGCCGAGGTATCCCCACTGGAGTTGGTGGTGCGGGTGGCGTCCGGTTGCAGCGCCAGGATGCGGCGGGCCAGGTGGGAGGTGCTGGATCGGCGGGGCGAGCGCTGGGGACTGGTCACGCAGCTCTCGGAGGAGGAGCGGCGGAACATGTGCGGGACACGCTTGGATAGACTGCTTGGAGTAGCTAGACATAGGTAATACAGTTTAGCGAGGAATGATAAAAAACATCATGAGCACCGAAAGATGATTCTACTTATGAAATCCTTTCACTTCCATAGCAAGGACCTACCGGGTGGTTCGGGATATTGGTCCAACTGCGGCTCCGACGGTCCGGTAGGAACCTGCGGTTTCTCATTGCGGTCCGATTCTTTGATGGGACTAAGATCGAATTTCGCAGCGGAAAAGGCTAAAGCGTAAAATGTCGTCAATAACTCAACGACATCCCAGCGTGCAACGGAATACGCAAGCAACTTCAACACTGCGTTGAACGTTATCTGAGATTAATTACCCAGTAGCGATCACTTTAAAAAAATAATACTCAAAATAAAGTACAACAATAAACATTAAGGAAATAAAGAGTAAAACAAGGACAGTTCGGATAACTAAATCAGCATTACAGCTCAAAAATTAAGGTGATTTCAATGGCAAAAAAAGTAAGTAACAAAGTAACTATAGAGCAGAGAGATAAGGAAAATGGAACTTACTGCGCACAGGTTTCTTCGGCGTGGAAGTAGCCAGTGCGCAGTCAGAGTATGTGCGCTTGACACCGGCCCGCGCCCGCTGCTTGGGATCGGGCGAAAACAACAATTGCGCACCGCCGACACCTTCCCCTTCCACCTCCCCCAAATGCGTGATATTTCTCTCCAGTTCCGCGATGGTGCGCATTGTGGTGTCCGCCGAGCGTGGCGACTCCAGAAGGTATTGTTTCCAGTTCAGACAGACTCCTGCGAAGGAGCAGATGAAGTTTAAACACAGCGAATAAGTATCGACGGGCGACGCATGTTTTACGTTCGCGGGCGGAATCCAGCAGCCAGTCCAACCGGAGAAAATGGCATCCTGGGGGGTAGTTTTCCGTGTCCTCCGGAAGACGATTGCAAAGGACATGGGTCAATCCAACAGTAGGGGCGTCAATGTACAGGCCACCCGCCGCGGGATCAGTGACTAGATCGCGACACTAAAAGAAATCCAACTTTTAGGTAAAATCGCCATTTGGAAAGCAGCATAAAATTTCCAAGGTAAACTTAAAATTTTCATATCAAAAATTCTGGCCACATACAAATAAAATCTGTGACCACACAAAAAGATATACACGGAAGGAGGCTTGGCAGAATCGATTACGTACAGAGGGCAGTAGGACTTCCAGCACTACTGCGAAACCTTATTTTCAGTAGATGATCCATGAACATACATCGGAAACGAGAGTACAGAAAAAATGAATGAAGTTGCTTACGGCTTGGAGTTGACTAGCCGGCATGGAAGT
The DNA here is from genome assembly GCF_019649055.1 of Paramacrobiotus metropolitanus. Classification (NCBI taxonomy): domain Eukaryota; kingdom Metazoa; phylum Tardigrada; class Eutardigrada; order Parachela; family Macrobiotidae; genus Paramacrobiotus; species Paramacrobiotus metropolitanus. The sequence goes on from NW_026570260.1 coordinate 727,910, forward strand.
GGCCAGCTCCGCAGCAATATGAATACGCAAGCCCTGGAAGTAAGGCAACGCGGCTTTCTGCTGGTGGATGTGGACGAATTTGGCTCGCTGGGCGCAGTCGCCTTCCAGCATCTGCTGCCAGAGATCCCGCACCCACGATGGCCGGACGACGGCCATGCGTTGCTCCACGGCTGCCTGCGCCAGAAACCAACAAACGATCAACGACGTACAGCCAACCAATGGAAGTAAATCAATAACAATACAAGAATAAAAAAGCTATAAAATCTAGTAAAACGTTTGTCCATGACCTAAAATACTGATAATGAAAACGAATGACGGAAGCACTTACGAAGTACTTGGGAGTCCCGGCCTGCGCTGCCACCAAATGCGTGCAAGAGCTACGCAGGTGACGGCTAACGCGGCCGCCCATTATCCGGATCATCTCATGCAGCTGCATCTACAAAAGCATTTCATCAACCACACTGACCGTGAGTTCAAGGAAATTTTTACTGTTGGAACTTGGAAAACTGAATGAATCGGTGCACAATATGACCCATGCCGACTGCAGTCATTGACGATTATTTCAACAAAACAATTACAAATTTTCAAATGACATTCCGCGGCATACGATTTAATCGACTGTGACCTACTTTTATCCGTCAAGCACACTCAAAGGCGGAAAATTTATCAGTTAGACCAAATCTAGGTGTACACAGTAATTACATGCATGTTTGATCAATAAAAATTAACTGAACGACTCCAACAGTGGGAGAGCAGGTCGAATTTTTTTCAATCATTTCTGCTATTTTAAAAAAAAATATTTCCAGCAATAGATAATGAACCCCAGAATAAATCACTATGGCTTCTTTAAAACGCATTCTCAATTTTTCAACGTGAACGCACCTCTTCGGATTTGGGTAATCCGGACAAGCAGACGATCATCTTATCCATGATCCCGCTGTAAACAGGAAGATACTCTTGAAAAGTCAGTTTGGACGGCAAATTGCTCAGACTCTCCGCTCCCCTCATCCTAAGAAAAAAACGGAGACATAGTAATAATAAACGAAAAATTCGGCGGGAATCTCAATTCTACCAGCATTTTCCCTCCACCAATTGGTCGAAACTGGATCCTTGGAATTTCTCACAGACAAACAAGGCCTCGGGATACTTATGCAGCATATCCCCCACATCCTGCGGCAGCACCCAGCGGGCATTGGCGTCCTTCAGCGCAGCGCTGCGAGGCGCTTTGGTCACGGACCCGGGGCGATTCCTGCTGCTTTTCGGAGAGTTTTTCTCTGTTGGTCGATTCATACTCTACAAACAAAAAAAAAGTACACCATCTTTCAAAATATGCCAATTCGCCCAGGACATTACGCTCAGGCTTTTCACAGCATTAAACAGCTGGAAACTAAACTGAAAACTCAAAAACGTTGAGAAAGCTTACCGTGAAGGCGTCTTGGAAAGATTTGCGGATCTGGGCGTCGGCAGCAGACTGCGCCGTTCCTGGTATTTCTGCAACAAAAATTACATCCATCGCCAAAATAAAGCGGCCAGGAGGGAAAAGCAAGGTGAGTGCGTTAGAAATATAAAAAATTTAATCTAAAAAAGTGTGGAAAAATTAAAAAACCAGAAAAATGGTAAAATGCGAAACGAATCTAACTTGCTTATATGCTATGCCATGCTTATCGCGGACGTTGAACTGGAAACGATGCCAGCTGCTTTGTTCGTTGGACTTCCGGCCTTCACCCGAAATTGGCATTGGGTATGCCAGTGCCAGGCGTATCACAATAAACTGGCGCAAGTTTTATACGGTGAACACTGGAGTGGAAATGCAAATTAATGGAACTGGAAATTGGCACCCGCTCTGGTAGCTTGCTTCAGTAATCAGTCGTGCAAAGACTGATAAATGGCGCGTTTTCGTGTTTTATTCGTTTATTGTCGCTTCGATTTTTGAAAACTGCCACAATTTTCTGAAAAAAAATGAGACTTTAGACTAATCGCGAAACTCCGCTATGGTCGTCTTGGACAACAATTTATGCGTTTTATCGTTCTCATAAATTTTTGAGGTTGCTGTTATTGTTGATTGCGGAAGGAATGAATTAGGTGTTGCCGTGTCGGATCAATTTCTGTTTGCAACTTTGCGTAGTTTGCAGTTTGCAGCAAACTGTTTGCTGTTTGCTTTTTCAGTTTCCCTGCACTGCAGTTAAATCATTGTGAGCTGCTAAATCAGGAACTAAATGAGCGTTACCGTGAGCGTTCATAACTTACTGCAGCTTACATTCTGATTGCCTCCGTGTGAAATTTATTGAGGCAACATGCCCCGTACAACTCGCACGCAAGAGAGTGAAGCGAGTTCCTCCCAAGCTACCGCAGGCACCCAGCGCACGCTGCGGGGACGTGTGCGTCCGCAGGAAGCTTCCGATGACGAGGACGCAACGGAGACCGATTCTACTCCGAATGTCGTCCCTACCGCGGCCGTGGAGGTGTCGGAGATTGAGCTGGAATGGATGGAGGAGGGCTGGATGGACCTGCCCCCCATCCCCGTGGCAGGGGGGAGGGCGGCCGCGGAGGAAAACGAGCTGGAGAGCAACGCCACATTACTGGTTACGCTCATTTTGATGTGCCATCACAGCCGCGGCGTCATGACCAATAATCGTGAGTTGCCCACTACACACATCTGTCATGATCTGTGTGCCCAGTATTTTGTATTTTTTTTCTTACTTACGAAGTTACGAGTACAGTACCTGAGTACCAACAGTGTAATTTCATGAGGGGTATTAAAAGCTCTGGTACCAGTATGTTATAGTGTTAGGGTTAGCGAAGTCAGCTGTCAGCATTTAACGAATCGGCGGATTTTTCTAACGTGTTCGTTTCGAAATCATAATGGAGACGTTTTTACAAAGGACATACCAAAAGTTTTTTTGCCTATTTTGCCTGGTTTCCAGTTGATGTGATTCATCAGCGATATATTTTTTGTTGCATAGCCTAATCTCTTACCTATCGAAGAAAAAAATAAATCTAACTGTCGAAGAAGAACGAACCAGACGAAACATTATTTAGACGGTGATGCTTTGGGCAGCCTAACCACTCCCTTTCCAAAAATTCAGTTGTTTTATTGCCACTTCTCTCCCTCTCAACCTTTTTACCTATAATTTCTAATACTGAAAGCTTACTATGCCTTAGCCATTATCGTGATAACGAAACGTTTCTAAACTTTCACAGATTAAAATAATAATTTTATGTCTCCAAGTCATCAAGTTTTTTGATTTTCCTCTTTCTTGCTATCCCGAACTTCGGATCCGTTTCCTCAATAAAAACTTTACCCTCGACCCACTCCAGCGCATAGTAGCCATGATCAAATTTATTGCCAGTTGGTAAACCGCAAATTTTTTTTCTAGATTTTCCATATTTTTGCCATCTGGAGACTGAGAAGTTTCTTTTTTTGACAACTGGTAACTGACAGTTTTAATTCTTTTTTAAAACTGGTAGGGGCTGCCTTTTTTCGTTTTTGATTTACACTGCAAGAGCGAAGAATTCTGAACATAAAAGCGTTTTTTGCTTCTCGGGGAATAAACGAGGAGAATTTTAATAATAGTACAATGCTGCGAGAAGACCAGAAATTAGGCTGCCAGAAGCCGCCAACAGTCTTTGTGGCGAATTCCCCAACCCGGATTGAGCAAAACCTAAATTACAATTTTCATTAATTAGTTAATGAATGACATCAGTAAAAATATGGGTGGAAAGAGTACAGTGAGTTTGTGGGGGAAGATAAAAAATAGAGAAAAAAACTTTTGGTATCCCCTTTGTATTAGAACTACGAAATATAAATTTTATTATTAAAATAAAAATTGCATATAGTCGATATAGATATACTTCCGGTCTTATTAGTTTCCAGTAAACTTCAAAATAGTAGGTGACTTCAGACTTGATGGTTAATTCCACTGAATTTAATTAATTACGTACATTATTACATAGCATTGTTGACACTTGTTATACGCGTTTACGATCCCGAAAACATCGTAATGCTGTAATTATGGAAAACCTTCCGAGAAAATGCTTTTTTGAATGTTTTTTGTATTTCGTGGTGTTATTATGTTGATCGTTTTCACTAGGACTAAAGAACGAATGGCAGAAGCTGTCCAACCGACCGAACGTGGACTTTGAGGCGGTTTTCAAACGTTCGCGTAAACTGTTGCGCGAGGACTTCGGCTTCGTCCTGGCGGAGATCAGCCCCGATCAGCCGGTATTCCCCATGGACAACGCGAACCTGTACCTGGAGGAAGGCGCTCAGGAAAATAAAGGCCTTGCGGAGGACGGGCCGGTTGACACACAGGACACACAAAAGTCCGGCAGACGACGCAAGCATACGGCGATTCATTACATTCTTATCAACAGCACCGATGCCGCTAAATCCTTCCATCGCTGCGGACCTCGGACTCTGTTCAGTGCAGATGCGGTGGAGGAAGTGGAAGCGCTGGGCGCGGCACGACATACATTATTGACCCTGACGCTGCTGTATATTTTCATGGAAGGTGGGCATATTTTGAGTTTTCTTCCAACCCTTGTGATGACTTTGTCTCATTTACCAAGAATAAGCATCACATGCTTCTTGTGTTTAATGACATTTTTTAAATTCATAAATGCAGTTAAAAATCTACGTAGTGGAGGCTGTTGCATCAACAATACAAAATGTTCGACAGAATGAAAGTGATTTATCGTTAAACAAGAATTGAAAATGCGGTAGAGGAAATTTAGCTGATGAAATTTTTCCAATCTCAGCACTATATAGCAGTTCCTATCTCTGTGTAGGTGGAGATGTGCTGTCTGATTTAATCTGGAATTTTCTGAAGCCCTTCGGATTCGACGTAGACCTGGTTCACCCTCATCTGGGGAAACTGAAGGATTTACTCCAGAGGGATTTTGTCAAACAGGAGTACCTGCTGCAGGCGTCGCGCCCAAACGCCGGCGGTGAGCAGAATTACTACCGATGGGGCGCCCGGGCCGATCTGGAATTCAGTCGACTGGCCATGCTGGACTTGTACGCTACGTATACATACTTTGCACAAGTTTACTGTATATTGTAACTTATCAAAGCTAATAATATAAGATTTTATCGCCATTAAATGCCGTTTATCTGTTGCTTTACTCGACTTTTGAACATTTGCTTACAGTTTGTACCCCTTTTGAATGTTACTATGCTCCTAGTTACTATCTGCAAGAATTGTTTTAATTCGAATAATGATTGACTAAATTACGTTTCGGTTCTATTAGGTGCGGACGGATCTTCGGTGTGGATGCGGACAATGTCTCGTTCGGTGAGCGCTATAACAAAGCCACCGTGACAGAAAAGCAGCGTCGGGCCCGGATTGCTGCTGCCCTGGAACGTTGAAAACTTCATGTGCCTTTATTTTTAATTTTGATCTTCTTGAATTTTTAAGCGATGGTGCATTTCTTCAGTTTATTCCTAAAACATCGTTAGTATATTCATGATGTCTTTTTATTGTGTTGAATTTCCCTGTCAGATAGAACTTTATTCTGCCGCTATTTGTGGAAGCGGTTGCTTGAGTGACTCCGTGATGTCAACAAAATCCGCTTTTTTCTCCTGATTGTCCTGTTGTGTCTGAGGCTTGAGAAGAATCTTGATGGGACGTGGTTCGCATAAGCATTCACCGGCATCATTTTGCAGGGAGAGCGAAGTGTCGGCGGTCAGCCGCACACAGCACTGCCGATTCAGGAGGTGACGCTCATATGCCGCGGCCAACGGGTTAATGACACTGCGCTCGATCTCGTGACGGATACTACGCGCTCCTGTAGCACATAGTATTAGAAAATAAAAGGCTTTGGGGAACCGTTAAACTGACGTGAACGATAAAAAACTGGAAAATTGTTTTGTAATCAAATGAGAAAAGAAAACAATCGTTTAATAAAATACCATAGTGGATGTTGTAGCCATCCGCGATGGCTTCGACTAAACCGGCATCCCATTCTAACTGAACGTCGTGTTTTCGCCGGGCGCGATCTTTCCAAAAGGTCAGATCTTTGTCGACCAACTGCAGGAGTTCCCCGTGCGAGAACGGCACAAAATACACGATCTCGTTGATGCGGCCAAGAAATTCATCGCGCCGAAAGTGACGTTTTAGTTTCGGTTCCACCACTTCGTCCTTGAATTTCCGGGGAAAGTGAATGACCTCGGAGGACGGCCGGAGATCACTGGCTGCGCCTATCAGTAAGTAAGGATGAATGCACAACATAAAATACTGCAATATTTTAAGCGGTAATAAACAGTAATATGTTCATAAGCAGCATATAGGTAAGCGGAAGGGAGCAGTTCAACTGGCGAGACAATTTGACAAAAAAATTAAGTTCGGGTGAAAGTAATAACCAACCGCGCATTGCCTGGTCTTCCTGGCGCATCCTCACCGCGAATTCGGCAATCTCATCGGTGGCCAGATTGCTCGTCATAATGAAAATAGCCTCCTTGCACTCCACCGTCTTGCCGCGGCCATCGGTCAGGCGACCTTCGTCGAACAGCTGCAGCAACACTGTCAGAACATCCGGATGCGCCTTGTCCACTTCGTCGAACAGGACCACCGCCCCCGGGCTTTCCTTCAGTTTCTGCGTTAGCTGTCCGCCCTGTTCGTGACCCAGATAGCCCGGCGGTGAACCGATCAGCTTGGACACCTCTACGGACAGTCGAACACGCTCGCGTTAACTGCAACCTACGTTTCGCTGTATATAGTATTTTTTAAAAACTCTGGGCAAATCATTTTTCACATGCTAATAAATTAACAATTTAAAGCTGGTACCGTGCTTTTCTTGATACTCGCTCATGTCCAGTCGAATAAATCCTTTCTTCTGGTCTTTGTTGAGATAGAGCGCGATCTGCTTAGCTAGCTCGGTTTTGCCAATTCCCGAAGAGCCGAGAAATAGCAACACCAATGGGTGATCGTCGTCATACCTGCAAAAGGTTATGTCCAATGACTTCCGCCTCCGCTCGATCAGTATACTACGGCTATTACGATTAACAACAGGAGGATACTACACAAAAGAGCGCTCGATATGAAAAAGATGAAAATAAAACAAAAATCAAAGGATCATCACTTCCTTTGTTATTAAAAAATCATAAAGCTACCATCCGCTTTCGCGCCGGCGTATAGCCGCCGACACAGTGGCGATGGCGGTTTCCTGGCCGACCAGTGTCTGCTTGAGGCGCTCTTCCAGAGGGAATTTGCTGCGCTCCTCCGCCTCACACCGCCGCTGGAACTCCTCTCCTCTAGCCACCGCCTGCTCCAGCATTTCTTTAATCCGCGGTTCCTTGGCGTATTCCAGACAGGTGTGACCTTTCTCGTTTATGATCAGCGGATTGCCGCCCGCTTGCAACAACAACTGCAGCCACAAACATGCACAAATTACTGTAGATGCAATTCGAAGTTAGGTCAGCGGTATAAGAAGCCATTAGCTATAATGACACATAATTATATATATACTCCGTACTCGTAATCTGGAAGCGTAGTCTTCAGATATTACTAACGATAAATCACATTGACAGTAACATGCTTTCAATACGGTGAATGACAATGAATTTTTGCACACCGGATAGCAATTTTCTACAAGTGTCTGTACCAAATAACCACGAAAAAATTTGTAAAAATTCGAGACCGGAAAACACTCCACTGACGATGCTGAATTAGTTAACAAAACACCTACTTACCGTGGTGTGGGCGCACCTGCACAGTCTCCAGATCATCGGCCAGAGCGGCATAATGCAGAGCTGTGCAGCCCTTAAAACTAGCTCGCGTATTCAATCCCCCGCTGAAGTCCTCTTCCCGGATCAGAAGAATCTCCATCGGCTGCGACTTCCGGGCCTCCGATACGGCGTAAACATTGTTGAACTCATCCTGCGCATTGGGATCGGCGCCCGCCTCGAGAAGCAGTCGCGTGGCCGCCGCGTTGCCGTTAGCGGCGCTGACGTGCAGGAAGGTCCAGCCAAGAGGATGCACCGTGTTAATGTTCAGTGTTTCGTCCTGCAGGAGCGCAGCCGTCTCAGGCAGACTGCGTGGTGATTTGCAGCAACGGAAGAGAGCGCATTCGGACGAGGCGGGCAGGGAGGGATCCTTGGGGGCGTTGCCGTTGTTGCGGCTGCTGCTGCAGTGAGCGTAGACGATACCCGAGAAGGCGAGACCATATTTCAAAATTGTCAGCGTCTTCTTCAGTTTCTTGTACCAGCGGCTATCATCTAGGTATGTGCACGCAGGATAACTTTCGACTTTCTCAATAATAAAAAAAACTGCCCGATGTCGCTCAAGTGTTAAAAGCAGGATCAATTTTGTATAATCTTTTGTCCGGTGGTTCCTGATTTCATTTTAGGATAATTTTGTTAACTTGAGGTTATTATACATGATAAAAAAAATTACAAAATCAAGCAAAGTTCAAAAAAGATCGCAAAAAATCACTTAAAAGGACGTAAAATTAAAAGTCAGCTTAGAGGAGTTCTACGATGTAATCATGTAAGCATAAACAAATAAATATGATAATTACATAAAATAATACTGATTTTAGCGAAAATATTCCAGAGATAAATAATTAGAGTAGTTCTTATCTGTAATAACGTTCTTGTTTGCTCTAATGTATTCCAGTATCTGTAATAACGAACCGGTTTCGCCTTTGAGCCGCGGAATGACATGTTTGAAAGCGGATGCATAGCCGCCCCTCGTGAGAAACAATTTGGACACGGGCCGGACAATATGGACCGTGCACAAGCGGAGCCGTTGTTGGTGATGGTGGTAGAAGATCTGCGAACGCATCAACGTAACCACCAGTTTGTCCATAGGCGAAAGTGCGTAAGTCAGAGGTAGAAATATTACAGGTTAACAGGTAGCTGGATGGACTGCATATCGCGGTCAGTCAACTTAAATTCTTTAACTAAATTTATTAATTGTTGCAGGAGCGTGACCCGATCGAGCGTTGCCGACATTTGTCGCTACTTCAAAGCCAATCGGCCGCAGTAAAACTCAGAATATAGAATACCGTGCTACCTATTGAAAATCGTTGTATGTCTTATTAATTTTATGTTCATAAGTTGGCATAGTTTTTAGTACAGTACGAGTTGCAAGGAGATCCACGTGACCGGAGAGTGACCCTGTCCCAGGTCAGTAATATTGATTTGGCGGCGGTAATTGCTGCCCGTTGCCAAGAATCGCACACCTCTGAATTAAGTGCAGATATGTAAGTACATAACTTATAATTAAAAATTCAATGTAAAAGCACAGTACTTACCTTTTACAACAATATCGAGGAATTAATTAGTGTCTAAAAATTGCGACGTCTTCAAACATACGTGCACGTCTACTCCGGGCTACTCGTACATTACACAATATACAATAATTCGAATACTTACGTAATCGATACTTATTTAATTACTGTACTTGTTCAAATATATTTAATAGTCGTAAATATTAAAATCATCAAACTGGAAAGAATTTATCGATTTTTGTTATTCTTTAATTGTATAAAGCTAAATTTGCAGGCGTATTGTTGTTCAAGTGTAATTATAGATCAAGATTAAAGAGAACACAATTTTTAAAAAAAAAGACCTTTTTTGCTGAATTAAGTTTTAATTTATTTTTGAACAAACATGATGATCAAAAAGGATACTTCGAAGTAGCTGTACTTCATTTTAGTTGTCCTGTGAGAGTGAGACCGGAAGCGTCGGTCTCCTTTTCAAACGTAACCGCACCGTCAAGTCGGCAGTTCTTCAGCAGCCTCGAAATGGCTGGAATGTGTTTTTGGATTTCAGTTTTGAATTTTCTTATACTGTTCGTCATTGGACCATTAATATGATCTCTCGGACATTTGACTCGTTTGAAGCACTTTAGAGTTTAGCGCAAAGTTTATATATAGTTGGATGAAATTTGGAACGGTGGAAGATTTCCCAGCGCCGCTGAGAAACATTCTCGTTTTTTGACTTCGAATCGGTTCCAACTGGAAGAAACGTCCGCAACAACCAACAACGACACACAGCGACAGGACTCTTGCGAATCTTACCAGTCTGTTGAAGTCTCTTGGTCCTTCGACTGTATCACTTTCCACGCTCGAATTCCTAAGTTATTATTGTATGCCTGCAGTGTTGCGGGGTCCTCAGCGAAAGAAACGTACAAAGTCTGGAAGAGGTAAATACGGGTTACACCGTTACAGTGCCGTTACACTGTACAGTGCTGTTATTGTGATAAACTTCGATTAGCAGATGCATCAAGTCTGCAAATGCTGACTGTAATACAGTAATACAGTAGGTATTGGCTGACAGGACCGATTTTACAGTTTGTAAAATCAAGGAGCCCAGACGGATATTCCCCGGAGGCTGCATTACCTTGCTCCGTTGTGTTGTTCATTACTGTAACCCGTAGCATAGTCCGACGATGAGCCACACCATCCTGCTGCTGCAGACGACGAGCAATCCGGCCAGTCGGACGTACTGCGACTACGAGACGGAGGATGACTGTCTGGAAGGAATCTGTCGCATCTTCGAGCTGAACCTGCGCAAGTCCATGCCGGGCGAGGGCTCCATCACCTACGACATCCGCGATCTCTACGAGTTCCTCGACCGTCTGGAGGACATCAGCATCATGGTCTCGCAGGCCGCCAACGGCTCCCCGCTCTACATGCCGCGCGGCAAGCAGTTCATCAAGGAGGCCATCTACGAGCTCCTCCTCCGCCATCGCAACAACCCAAACAAATAAACTGAACACCAGGTCAGCTTGATTCTCTACTGGATCAAAACATAATTGCCCTAATTGTTATTTTTATTATTGTTTCGTGCAAAACGTTTTTGCCAGGATTTTTTAAATTTTAAACGGGAGGTGTGTGTTCTGCTGGTGGCATTTTTTAATGCCGAGTTTTTATCCTTGCTTGTTTTTTTTTTAATAAATTGCTTTTGTTTTGCCACAGTTGGTCCACAAACGTTTAACTTATTTATTTTTATATGTACTTTTGTGGGCACGCTTACTTTGCTGCCTTTTCTCTGTATGGATATTCCCATTCTTAGGAAGTGAAGTACAAATTTTACAATTTGCCCGATATCATCGTCATCTCATGGTTGAATCATTTACTGTACTCTGTAATTCAGGTTTTCCTCAGATAATGTTACGCGTCCCTTGTTATATTTTCGCTTTTTTCGCATAATTTTTTTTCTTTCAGTATCCTACAGCTAAAAAAATTTAGTGTACATGTTAGAATGTAAGCTTAAACTTTGTACGAGTATTTTGTTTGTCGTTAGTTGTGTGCAAACGAGTACAATACATTTTCGAGATAGATCTGACTAGTTTGTGGTATTTGTATTTGTACTTTTCGCAGACCTAAACCAATGCGGGAGATCGCTGGATGGATGCGAATGGAATCGTGGGCTGATCTGTTTGATGAGGCGTAACCAATTCTTTTTTATCTTGTTTATTTAAGATGCTTTTCTACTTGCATTGACGATCTGCATTGCGATATTGTTCAAAGTTCAACACTACTGGAGCAACCCGAATAATAAGGATTCTGGCGACGAGCGCCTAAAAGCTAAAACGCTCTGATTGCCAGTAAGAACGAACAAATCGAAGTAAAGCAAAATATTAAAACCTAACACTGTGAAACTGTTTACGGGCAGGTCTTGTGATTCCTACATCGACTGTAAATCGTAATAAGTTGTGAACTGTGAAATTTCTCTCTTGCGAATTCATACTAATAAGTCAGTCTTAGTAACAACCAAATTACGCAAACAATAGCAAAATACAACAAAAGTGAGATGCAGTAGGTAGATATCGGTATTAAGTATTATGTGTTAATTATTTACTTAATGTTTTTGAATAGGTATTTAGGATTAGTACCGATTTTAAACGATTGTAAGGAAGGAGCAACCATTAGGCAAGGCTGCAAAGTTGCGCACTTGGAACATGCACTTGTAAGTTGTAATGCGGTAATAGTCGGAGCATCGGTTATGTTGAACGAATTGTTTTATGGAGTTAACACGAGATTTCCCCATCAATTTCCTTTTCTGTCCGATCGCTTTATACAGCATATGAAAATAGCCATTGATTTTTTTATTGCTCTAGCGTAAACGTTTACTTTCCGTAAATTGTTGGCTGTATGCAAGGCACGCCCATTGTCACTGGCAATCTGAATCGATCAAAGCGCAAATGCTGCTTGTTTCTCTGTTCCATAAATACAATAAACACAACACTGTACAGGAGCTCCTTGCATTGACCAGGATTAATAAGTAAATCAAGTTTATACCGCATTTTTCGGTTTTATCCAACAAGTCGCCCGCATGAGCTACAGGAAATATCTCCTTGCGCCAGATTATGAGCGCCTAATCATTCATGTTCTCCGCGCTTCGATGGCACTTCCGACTGGATAAAACATGATCCGTTGCGGTACACTTCCTTCCGTTTTATCTTCAACATGGAGAAGGGCATCTTTTGATCCGTCGCCAATCGTCCATTCATCAGATGGCACGAAACTAACGGCCACACATTCGACAAGTTAATTGACAAGTTCAGGCGTGCGTTGTTGCATCACACACCCCGTAAGGCTCGTACGTCGCCGTCCTGAGTAAATTTGAATACGCCGGTTTGGCAACAACATTTCGTCACGCAATTGTTCAAATAGCAGGCAAATAAAAACGTTGTTTCTTGGAGATTTAATTGTCCAGTTTCGAGTTAAACTGTTCTGCTAACTTGCTCGCCTGTTGTCGCTTCCCAGGAGCGGCACAACGGCCGGTTGCATAAAAAAGTGCGGTTTGCTGTAAGTAAGTGTCCTATTCACGAACTGGACATCGTCTCTGACTCTCCAGTAATTAACAACACAGATTTATAATTGACTGGCCCGGATTACCATTTACTATGATACCACTGAAAGCGCGTTTGGCCAATCCACAGGACCTGCCGCGCATTCGGATGGACCAGGAACAAATCCTCATGGAGTTTTTCCGGAAAGATAAAAACCCCCAAGTGGCCGATATCAATATTATCGCGGCTGAACTAGGATTGCAGCCGTATCAAATAAGGGTAAGAAATACTAACTAACAATAAGATTTGGACTACTTTCGCGATAAGTACGAGGTTATAGTGCCCGAGCTACAGCACTGAGTCGCAGTCACTGAACAATAAATAAACTGTAAACGGAAGCTTTGTGTAATGTGTAAAATGGTCCCGCAATGGATTTCAATTACATTATAAAACATTATAATTATTAACACAAGCACAACATGTACAGGTCTGCGTTATAATGTAACAGGCGAAACATTAACATTTCTCCATCAACCATCATTCATTTTGTGATAGTATCATACTCGTACCGTTTGGAATTAACTTTCATGGAATATTCTTTCATTTTAATTTTCAGACATGGTACCAACACCAACTGGCGTACTGGCGCTTGTCTCAAGGACTGCCGGCTAATAACCGTAAAGTGTACGACATACCGCAACCACGGACAGATTTCGACGTAGCCGGCAGTGGAAATTACTGGGATCGCTCTAACAAATTCAGCTGACACTTATTCCATACCATTTTTTCAGTATTATTACTTGCATTAATGTTACGATATCACAGTAATTACTTGTTAGTACCGGGGTGTTGATATTTGCCGGCAGGTTCTGGTGATCTGAGATCTCGATCGATGCTAGATTATTCCGCAAACAAAAATCCTAAATCTGTTCGCTAGCATTTTTCTGTTCGCTAACGTACAAATTTTATGAATAGAAGTTATATAGATATTTATATATATAGTTCTGTATTGTGGAACTTCCGTGAATTCAGTTAACGATAAGTAACAGTACATCGCGTACTGTAACTGTCTGTAAATGTACACGAATATCTGGGTACAGTACTACGAGTAGCATACTTTGTGCTGCAATGTTTCCTATATGATTATTTTGCAAACCGCGACAGTTTCAAATGCGAACTGAGCAAACAGGCGAACAGGAAAAAAATAATATAGACACATCGTCGGATATCCAGATTATACTGTACGTTCGAGTGCTTACTGCTTACATTAATTACTGGTGACCCGACAACACAGTAACTACAGAAAGTAAATACTGTACGAGATTATAAAAGTGTGATTATAACACTGCTTCTAGTACTACTCGGGCAAGTGTCAGTTTTAGTCGTATTAGCTAGGGTAGTGGCACATTAATAAATACCCGCGCGGGAAATTACCAGATTACCGTACATGGAATACTATATAGATACGAAGTATAGATATACTCGTATTCTATGCACGTACGAATATAGATAAACTCGTATTCTATTCTATGCACATATTTCTATATATAAATATCTATATAGTTCGACCCGTACTCGTGGTCAATACAATATAGTTCCATTGCCATTAATTTTGCCGGTTTCTTGTGATGTTAAGAGCCGCAACAGCGGCGCTGAAAGGATTTCCGGTAGTGCCAGATGGTAAGTTGACCCAATCATCCCACATTTGGCCGGCTTCCGGCCGGGCGAGACTCCGCAGCCATCCATGCCAGTGCAACGGTTTTATGTAGTGCAGTACAGATTTTTATATAGTACGGTTTTATATAGTAAAGTTTTATTTAGTACTCGTAATATTCTATAAAAAATGTCATATCCATACTCGTATAAAATATATACAACTGTACAGTAAAACCGACCGCCCAGAGCGACAGTTTGGCCGCCAGCCTTTGACACCAATGTAGGCACAGGCGCACAGATGATGGTGAGAAAGCAAAACAGAGCAGATACGAACAGATGACGTCGCAGATTTCGTTCGAAATTTTTGAAGTGCCTTTCGTCATTCCCGAATCCGAGGAGAGCATACTCTCATCCGAGAAGATTTTTTCTAAGCGCTTCAGCCAGTTTGGGCAAGGTGTCACTTGCCAGTAGGAACAAACCTTCAGGTCAGCTTTTTGATTTGATTTGCGATTTGTAGTGTCGGAAAGAAGATGGCTGGTTGTTGTGGCGGCGGCGATGGAATGCAGGCGGTGCGTTCGCCTGCGCAGTGCATGGATGCCCCACGGGAGAAGCTGATGTACGTCTCCTGCATCCAGTCCCCTCAGGGACTCATCGCCGGGCTGGTCAAGGACAAGAAGCCCGATTATCTGGCCACGGTGGATATCGATCCTGCTTCGGCCACGTTTTGTCAGGTTAGGATTTTAGGTTCTAACAATCTAACTCCAAACACTAACAGGCTAACCGTTAGAATTGAATAGGTAATCATCCCCAGTCTTGTTATTGCTGTAGCTTATCATTTATGGTTATGGTCCTGGAAATAACTTCATTTGCTTACTGCAATACGGGCACCACTGCCTAATGCGCTTACAGTACTCGTACAGAACACAAAACGTGACATACACAACTTGTCCGAAAAATAAAAAGTCACTCCATCATACTATCATAGCCATACAGTGTCTCTGTTTTTAAATTAAAATAAGCACGGCACTTATGGGTAGTTTGCAGCTTCCTTGTTATTTTTCATTGAAGTTTTGGTTACAGTTTTAATTACAGTATGTCTAAACAGTTTACGTGTTTGTACTGACTGTGAGCTTAAACTGTTTTACGGCGACCGTATGAAGTGTGCTGGCAGGTTGTGCATCGCTTGTACATGCCGGATGCTGATGATGAGCTGCACCATTTCGGCTGGAATGCCTGCGTCAGCTGCCCCAACACTCCACGCCGTTACATTGTTCTGCCGGGCTTCTTCTCGGGCAACATCCACATTGTGGACGCCACGACGGACCCGTGTCGTCCGCAGTTGATTAAGGTACGCATCTGCGTCTGTTGACATTTTTCTCACAATTTATCCGAATTTTGCGGTAAGGGTTAAACCATTTTCCAGTCAGCACTTCTGTATTGTTTGTGCCTTTAACCATTTTGATGGCATTTTTGCAGTACTATAATGCAGTGTAAATATGTGAAGTAAAAAGATGGCACTGTTACATTGTACTTATCTGACTTCAAATACGCGGCTTGAAATTAGTCGGTTTGTTTAACCACTAATTTCATCCATTAATTTTACCGTGATGATTAACCATTGAACACTACCGGAAAATTAGTGGATGAAATGCTCTGGAAGTAAAAGTTGTAGAACATAAAAAATGGATAGGTAATGCTGAGTTATTGACTGTAAACTCCTGCTGGACTTCGTTTGATTATTTTCTTTGATTGGTGCAGCAAATCAAAGGCAAAGACATCGCGGAGAAGTACAACGTCAGCTATCCGCACACGGTGCACTGCATTCCCAGCGGCGACGTGATGATCCACACTCTGGGAAATGCCCAAGGGGACGCCCGTGGCGCTTTCTACCTGCTGGCCGGGAACACGTTCGAGCCCAAGGGTCTGTGGAACTCCGGGACGGAGGCCATTAAGGGGCATGACTTCTGGTATCAGCCGCGGCATAACATCATGATTTCCACCGAATTTGGAGCGCCCAACAAGTTCACCAAGGGATTCGACATCAAGGACGTTGAAGCCGGTTCGTAAATTAGAGCGGTACTGACGCTGTAAGCCCGTAATTGTACTTCGCCTACTATAACTTTTGGTTTGAATCTAGTTATTTGATTTCCAGATTTAGTTTCCGATTTCAATTTGCAGTTTTACTGAATGCCTGTTCGTTTGTGATCGTGTTTTGATTGTGAAGATTGATGAGCAAGTATTGTTAGGTTAATATGATTTAGCAAAACTGCAAAAGGATTATAAGTACTAACATACCTGGGTAAAGGATTATGTTGGAGTTTATAAAAAAAATCTTCTGCAGGGTATTATGGGTCGAAAATTCATTTTTGGCGGTGGACGGAACGAGAGCTTTTCCAGACCATCGATTTGGGCGACGACGGCCGGATTCCCATGGAGATCCGCTTTGTGCATAATCCGCAGGCTACCGATGCTTACATTGTTACCGCATTGGGTGCTTCCATTTTTCACGTCCGCTTGAACGAGGTGGGCAGCGGTAGTGACATACATTGTGATGTAATGGCTGGGCGGATGCCCAGACGGAAAATTTTGAGAGAGCGATTAATAATGTCTCGTGCCAAGAACTCTGGACTCTTGCTCGTGCTCATCTGTTCTTCGGAGCAAGAAAGTTGCCAAATTAAGATTTCTGACTTCAGAACGACCAAGATGATATTAGTTTTTTATTTAATAATCGGGGCAAGGCAATAGTGTTTGTACTGTTTGCGTTTAGGATAAGAAATGGGAGGCCAAAGCGGCAGTGAAGATCCCACACAAAACCGTTTCCCACTGGGCGCTGCCCTTTGTCCCGGGTAACTGAGCACTAATTGACTATAAATCTATAATTACAATACCTTTGGGTTTGGTCACCTATTCACATACAACAACTTGAAAACTTCCGCGGTACGTGTTCTAATTATTTCTCAATCTCAGCTTTAATTACGGATGCGCTGATTTCCCTGGACGATAAATATCTCTTTGTGACCTGCTATCTTCACGGAGATGTCCGCCAGTACGACATTTCCCAACCGGATCAGCCGCGTCTTGTCTCACAGGTGCGCGGCGGCAATGAAACTTTGTATTTTTGAAATTATAAAAATGTCCTGGTAGATTTTCTCAGATTATAGAACCTGTAAATTGCTGATATTTGAATTTCCTGAAACCTTTCACTGTTAATGCAGATCTTTGTGGGTGGTGTTATCGTGGATGATACTGGTGTCAAAGTGGACCGGGACGAGGAGCTTTCGCATCAGCCGTCGAGAACGGTTATTAAAAACCGCAAAATTCAGTAAGTGATACGCAATGGCAGTGGGTGATTTCACAGTAATGATTGTCGTGGTGTGTAGCGGTGGTCCACATATGATCCAGCTGAGCCGCGACGGAAAACGCTTGTACGTCACTGTGTCCATCATTACGCCGTGGGATGCGCAGTTCTATCCAGACTTAATCAAGTGAGCGGAATATTATTATTGTCGATAACTTGATACTGAATTGTTCTTTTAACGACTTACTGTATCCGTGAGTGTATAAAGTATCTGTTTTATACAATACTTCGTATCTGTACAGACGTAGTTCATATGCTTAGTATGCCATTATTTTTCTGATTTTGTTCTTGTTAAAGACATGGCGGTGTGATGCTGTTGTTGGACGTGACGGACCAGGGGTTGACGCTGAATCCGGACTTTTTGGTGGACTTTGGCAAGGAGCCGGATGGAGCTGTGCGCGGCCACGAAATGCGCTATCCGGGCGGTGACTGCACGTCTGACATCTGGGTGTAGAATTTTAGTTTAGTTTGTTCTTTAGAGTATATATCACTGTTTAATAAAATTCGACTTTCTCGTATTCGACTTTCTCGTATTTTCCGGTGCCGGAAGTTGTTAGTTTTGGGGTGGGTATTCGGTGGGCGCGTGATTTCCAAATCCGCGCAATAATCGAGAAACGTATGGGCTGTGTTTTGGATTCTGATTATTATTATTAAACTTGTCGTAACTATGAGTGGTGTCAAAAATCAGTCATGAAAGAAAACTCGATTTCTGTCTGTGATTCTGTGTGCATTGTGACTGTGTTCCGAACTTCCGGTCAGCTGTAACTGTAAGTGAGCCTGCGTATGGTTTATCCGAGTTCCATTGGACGTTTAGGTAAATGGAATCACAATACAAAACCCGTACCGTAGTGTCAAACACATCATCCCGGTAGAGCAGGTTAGAAATAAAGCACTATCGACATGGATTTGGTGATCTCGGAGCCGTTTAGAAGTTGATGCAGTAATTGCACGCATGCGTCTGGGCGCTTGAACGCATGCAGATGTCCTCGATAAATCAATTTTTCGTTTCCCAAATCCAGTTTATCTCATTGTTGTGTATGAGGAGGTATTCCTGCCACATTGTGATCGTCATTTCGTGATTCAGGTGAGAACGTTCACTTTATTGTACACATTTGCCTGCATAAACATGAATGAATCAGGCTTATCGAAGTTGGCAATGGTGGTATGTCGTCTTGATTGCAGCCCGTCGCGATGGAGTCCCGTTTGGGCCTGATAGCTCTGCGCAGTCCCCTGGTGCGCAGCATCACCCTGGCTTCGCGACCAAATGCAGCCAGTGTGCTGGGGCGGCGGACGGTGTCGTACGATACGAGCGTGAATCCGCAGAGTTCTCTGGACAAGAGCTTCGAGAGCGACGGCGGCCGCTTCGACCCCGAGGCGGGTCCGCCTGGGCCCGTCCACCCCAAGATCAAGCAGATGCAGAAGTTCTATCAGGTACGCAACTGCACATGCACCAGCCATATTCGACTTGTCAGGTCCCGTTCAACGAGTTTTGATCCACGTCAACGTTGCACTGCATTGCCATAATTTATTAAGGACTGTAAAGAGTTCGATCCTTTCGAGATTGTAAACATGTCACGTTGCTGCGATGCTAAGATCTCGTACATGCGTTCAACTTTCCTACCAGAACATTCGTTTCAGCGTAACTTTTCAGGTTAAAACTTTCAAATAAGAATCGTAAAAAAACAGTTTTCTTTGCCAGAGTCTCATGAGGATATTGCTTAAATGGACACATGTTTCAGCTTGCAGTAGCTGGGTAGAAGACTAGAAGTATTTCAGATCTTTGTTTCGATTGTTCATAACTTTGTTCTTAATTATCTTATAGATCTATTATCTATAAGTTAGAGTTTTACCTTTTTATTGAAATCATTTCGTTTAATGAATTACCAGACTTAAGGAAAATGAAACCAAGTCGCTGAACAAAAATTCAGAAATAAGTACTTGCAGCACTCCTGCTGTATGTTTTTGTAAACAGAGAAGAACTAACGAACTGAACAATAACTGAACGATATTTTTCTGCTGAATAAATTGATAATAAATTAATAATGATATGTTATGAGAAACGTTTACAACGTACGATGTCATAGCAATGCTACATACAGGAGCGGTAATAAATTAACAACAGAAAACAGATAGCGGGCATTGTCAGGGAATTGATAGAGTAATTATTAATTTGTTGTTTGGCAGTGTTTTTTTTTAGTTTAATTTGTGGATAACATGATAAATAATTGAAGAGAGTGTTCTGTTTATAGCTGTTTATTCTTCCTTTGACCTGCAACATCTAGCATTGATCCGGTAGCAAGAGATAGACGGACAGCTTCAGGAAAATAACTAGTAGGAATTTGGGAAACTCGTGTTGAGTTTGCTGGACGGTGTTGGATAAACGTTTTGATAGCAGCGTTGGATAAACATTTGTTAATTCTGAAGTAGCCTCTGACATGGTTTTGTGTTCTCTCCTCGCAGACGAACACGGGTAAGCCGCTGTGGCGTAAGACGCCGCTGGCTGAATTCCTGTACCGGCTGACGTGGTTGGGAGTGATTGGCGGGACTTGTTTCTCCCTCTACTTCTCCTGGACCCTCATTAATCCCAAGAAGAAGAAGACATAAGGACGCCCCGTCCCTTGTCCAGTCACCAACAGCATCCCCACATGCGATGGTTCGTTAGTTTCCGTTTCGGTCGACCGTTGGCTGTTCGAAGAATGGAACTGCAGTTTTACCGAAATAACCCTTATTGCAGCCGCTGCATTTGTAAATGGTTCCGTGTTGGCTGTGTGAGAGCCGCTTGTGTGTGTTGTGTTCAGAATAAAGTCAAATGTCATCATGGATTTTACTGATTTTTAATTGTAATTCTTATTGACCTGAATGGTATTACAGCCTGTAGGTGGCAAATAAATGCGTCAGAGATGTGATAAATTAAGTACTACTTGTAAGTATGTGGATTCCATGAAATACGATACGTCAAATACACTGTGACACAATTTCTTCTATTGACAACCTGGCGACAGACCTATTAATCGGTTAGCCAAAATTCGCGACACAAACTTCGCTGATCGTTGTTTCTACTAAGTTTTACTTGTAATATTTTACAACATCTCTTAGCTACAGGTAACTAGTTGCGGAAGACTTGAGCCTTCACCGTTAACGGGTAAAATAATCTTGACTTTTTTTAATGCCGAATGAACTCTATTATCACCATCATCTTTAATTTACTCAATAACAAACCACTTTAATTCCATAATTTCCACCCATTTTGCCAATAAACACACACAGGCACGCAGATGCTGCAACTGTTCACGCTAAAACAAAACTGCTCACAAAAATCCCCGAAATGCCCTTTTCAGTTTTATCCTCACCCGTGCCCCTCCCTCGCGCACAGCTCTACGAATAATTCACGCCCAACCCGAAGGACAGCCGGCCGGCTTGTATCTCACTGTCGTTGGCACGCAGCACCCGCGCCCAGTTGATCTCCAGCCGGGCGAACTTGCCTAGCGCCACGGCAATGCCGCCGCCCACCGAAGCGGGGAAATCGCTGAATAGAGTGCGCCAGTGATGATGCTGACTGCCGCCCACACTGCCCACGTTGCCGGTGTTAAAAAAGCCGTGCAGACGGATGTGCCGCAAGAAGGGATGGTAGGGGTCGCCGAAGGGCAGAGGCGCGTACACGTGCGCGCCCGACGTCCAGTACATGTTGCCGCCCAAGGCGTAGTTGCCCGAGTGCGGACCCACGTGGTTGTGAGCGAAACCCCGAAAGTTCAGCCCGCCTATGCAAAACAAATGCTGATTAATGAAATACAGAGGAACAGACTTCAGCAAAAATAGATAATTATAAGAAACAAATTCAAAAAATAAAAGAACCGAAAAAATGGAAGCAAACATTCGGACGCAGTTGGAAAAATTATTTAGGTGGACTAAGTTGCCCAAATTTTTACTTTACAAAAAGTAAATAAGCAAATTTTAAAAAAAAACCGGCAAAAAGGAAATACTTAAAATAATGTTTCAAACATACAAGACGTCATCGCATGCTACTCAACATAAATTAATATTGACTGCGCTCATGATATTAGCCATCAAACTGCAATACGCATCTGTTTAACTTTTTATCTTTAGATTGTAAAAAATACATGAAACCTTACCGAGAAAGTAGCGATCGGCAATATTGACCGGTCTGGCTGTCACCGGGGCGACGTAACCCCACCCAAACGTCCCCTGGACACTGATCCCTGCCACCAACGGCACATTGACTTCCAGCCGCGCCTCCGGCTTAACATGCCGCACATCGCCGCCCACTCCGGCTACTTCACAACTGCCCCTGACCAGAGTGCCTGATTCCGGGAGCATGGGATGATCGCGCGTATCCCGCGCCACTTCATTGATCACTGCTGACTTGAGCGTGTGCCCAGTGTACTGGCGCACGTCGTAGGGCGTAAGGGGAGAGGCGGAGTTGACGAAACGCCACGCGCCTTCCCAGCCCAGTCGGTGGCGGATCCAGGGCGACAGCTGCGTGTGCAGATCCACGGAAACGCCGTGATCAATGTTAAAGAGCCCGCTGGCGTCTAGGACGAAGTTGCGGCGGAAAAGAGCGCCAGTGATGTGCTGGAGAGGGGACAGCTGTATAGGCTGAGTGAAGGATAAGGAGAAATGCGATTTCGTTTTCGTTCCGAATCCTGTTCAGACGCAGAAACATGTACTGTAAAGTGTAAACATACCAAAAAGGCAAAAAGCTAACAGCCTGCTTTACAAAAATAAGCCTGCTTCAGTCAGATAATTATAATAATCACAACAGAAACCGTAACAACCTAAACAATGGGCCGATTCTAATTTCAGAGAGACATCAACTGCAACTAAAAAAATTCGTACCTGACTGTAACTTTATTTTCTGCACATTTTAATGATTTTCTGGGTAACACAAACGCTTGTACAAGTTGTCCAAATCACAGAAGAATTATGCTATCGCATACGAGTTACACTACTGTATATGAAATCCTGGGCACTCGAATAACAGAAAAATGCCCAAATGACGCACAGTAAAATATTTATAACAGAACCCACTCAGCCGAAAACTGTCAGAGTAGTGAGCAGTCACTCAACATGTTAAAAAGAAAAGAAATGATACGGCAAACGAAGCACCAGGTACCAGCTCATTAATACAAAAACATTACAGAAACTAAGAGGAAACCAGACTTATGCCGTAAGCTTAGAACGACAAAAACACGAGAAAAATTCAAACCCTCCCGAGGAAAATTAGTTGGCAGAAAAAATTCTATGCATTTGGAGCTTCCCTGCTTCCGGATAGAAACATTTACAATTAAATAAAGCTAACAGTATTACAAAAGCAGCAGCCAAAAAATACGAGAACATCCTAAAATTTATATGATTTGATGCAGAGCGGCACTGAAATTTTGCTAGCCTACCTTCCTCGACGCGGATCCGCTGGCCCGCCCCGAACGTATTGGGCATCTCGACGGCCACATTGAGCCCCGTGTCGCCGCTGCCCGACACCGTCGTCTGCAGCGATCCCAGAATCCGACTAGGCTCCTTAACGAAGAAGGACACTTCATAGTTGTGCTGCTGCGGTCCCCCGCGGCCCACATCAATCAGCGCCCCGACAGCACTAAACAGGCCCAGACGCTGAAATTCGCGAATGGTGTGGTCGATGCTCAGCACCAACTCCTCGAATGTCGCCGCGGCGAAGATGCGCTGGCACTCACGCTGCAACACCACATCCTTCGTCCGGCCCACCCCGTCAATATTCACCTTCTCCACCACCGTGGGGATGGCGGCCAGGGCATCCAGATCCAGGGTCTGCGCGGGGAGGAAGCTGTCGGTTGAGGAAGCCTCTTTGGTAACACTGCTAAAAAGTAACACGACGCGTTAGCCCATATTGCTAGTAGTTCCGCACTGACCTGTACGGGTGGCCTACGGGGAAACCATCGCTTGAGTCATAGTGTTTGGAAATTCTTACTCGAAAAAGTTGGCCATGGTTTGCAGAGCGCATCCACTAGATTGCAAATCGTCGGAGACTCGAAGGTGCAGTGGATGGCAAGGATAAAAATGCGGGATTCGACAGATTCAGTGAACTCTGCAAGACCAGCCAGATTTCATGGAGTTCGAGGAAGGGAACATGAGGATTCAGTCGGCTGATGTCATAGCACGAAAGTGTGCAATCACCGATCCGCCACCCGCTTTCTACACAAAACCAGTTCTTCCAAATAACAACTGCATTGAAGCTGCGATAGAAATACGAAGTTTTGGAACTGTGCACCGGTATAACGAAAACACGATCCCGAATTCCGGAGTAAATAAAAATTATAAAATACTCAATTTTTGAAAAATTATGAACTGAAAAGTAAAACAGATGAGCGCGGAGCGTTGCGAGCATGGTTATACAATAGTTCCTAACGACGTACAGTAAGGCGTATTAAAGCGGCCGTAAGTGTAACCGCGAACTGAAAACGTGATTTAACAAAATAGGACACAAGTTTTCCGGATAAAATTATTTTTTAACATTTTTTATAAATTTATTATATCTTGTTGGTTGCAGTCGATAATCGATATAATCTCACGAAATGTCATTTTTCAGCTTTCAGTCTGGTTCCGGGGTGGGAGTATGGGCACATCCTGCTAGGCTGCAGCTTTTATTACTTCCGGCTGCGGAAGTGACGAGTTTGAAATCAGAAGCGAATCGGAAAGTTTTCTCGCAACGCGGCAACAGGACGCAGTCAGCCGCATAAATTGATAAATACCTGGACACGCTGGTTTTCGCTGCCGCTTTCGTTGACTGCTCCTCTGTGGTGTTCCTTGGATTCAGAATAACTATTTCGTGTACTTTTTTGCAAGATGCCGTTGAATCTGGGTGAAGTTGTGCCGGATTTCGAGTCAGAGACCAACGAAGGCCCCATCAAATTCCACGAATGGCTGGGAAACAGGTGATCAGCTGATAAACGTGCGCATATGGCCTTTGTGCCTGTGACATGACCATCTTTCTCCATAGTTGTGGCAGGGAAATTCCGCATTAAAAACATTGTGTGTTTGACATGTTACTTTGTCGCCTACTTGTACCTGGTTTGATACTGCTTATTGTTTGACTTGAATAGTTGAATCATTAAGGTTTCTGCACTGGATTTGAAATGGCAGATCTTTGTCTTGCACTTGCAGTTGGGCCATTTTGTTTTCCCATCCTCGCGACTACACCCCAGTGTGCACCACGGAACTGGGGCGCGCTGCGAAACTGGCGCCGGAATTCCAGCGGCGCGGCGTGAAAATGATTGCCCTGTCTTGTGATGATGCTGAATCGCATCGCGGCTGGATTAAGGTATTTAATTTCCCTGTGTCTTCTCGTTTTTATTTTATTTTTCACCATTATAGTACCCGCGTTTGCTGCTGCTTTTTCAGAATAATTATTTTGCTTACTGACTTACAAGTTATGCCTGGTTTTCTGTTATCATTAATTTTCTTCGCACTTTTTTTCCAGTATTTATGACAAAATAATGCTTTGTCCACGTAGATTTTTCAGAAAATACTGCCTGAAAGTACGTGACGGTACGTCATGCTATATGGTGTTTGTGATCTGTGTAGGATTTAGAGGCGTACTGCGGCGTTGGCAGCGGGAAGTTTCCTTATCCGATCATCGCTGATCATGATCGCACGTTGGCGGTGAAGTTCGGCATGCTGGACCCGGATGAGCTGAACAACGAGGGCATGCCACTGACGGCCCGCGTCGTCTACGTTATCGGGCCTGATCACAAGGTCAAGACGCTGATTCTGTACCCCGCCACTTCTGGACGCAATTTCGAGTAAGTGCGTAAAATGGTCACTGAAATCATCGCATAGTGCTTTCTTTTAGGCACACTCGTGCCTTTTGTATGAAACCATCAAATCGCCAATGCCGGCGCTGATTTCTGAGCGGCCAGTTTTGAGATGGACGGCAAAGATTTGTATACTGCACTTTATCAGATAAATGCAGATTCAGAAATTTATTGAAACCCGCCAGAAACCGCTGTAAAACGTATCCGTTGAGGAATTACTTCCACAATGACAGTAATAAGACTTTAGCTGGCTACTGGAGTTTCTAGTGCCGCTGTAGCATTTGTGGTGGTGTTGCAGTGAGATCCTGCGCATTATCGACTCCCTGCAGCTGGTGGCCAAGCATAACGTGGTGACGCCGGTGGACTGGAAGAGCGGCGACAAGGTGATCGTGCCGCCCACGGTGCCGGCCGCGGACTTAGCTAAGAACTATCCCAAGGGCGTGGAAGTCCAGCCGCTGCCCTCCGGCAAGGAGTACCTGCGCTATACGCCACAGCCCTGAACTGAACGAACGCTCAGCGGTCTGCCGTGGACAGAGTCAGCCGACAATCCAGTGTTCCCTTTCTTATCCAGTTAAAACTTTCATTTTGCGATAGTAGTTACTAGTTATTGTTTGGTTAAAAATTAAACTGGCTTTCATTCACACTGGTAACTGCACAAGTTTTAATAACATTTTATCTGTTTCTAATTTGCTTGTTTATTCTTTGATGGCGATTTTAGACGTGACATGGCTTAATAAAAAACGTTTCCATGTCGGACTGTGGGCATAAGCTTCCGGGAGATCCATGGGAAAATCGTACACCTGTAGCGGAATTAGGGTATAGCGTATCTGTAGAAACTGGTATGAAAAGCGTCTGATTTTGTCAACTGGAAATGGCTCTTTGCTAGCTGCCCCTGAGTGCCCCAATATATAATTCGCATTTTCCCTGGAACTTATTGCGATATTAGCCAGAATCGGCAGTACGAGTACCGTAAATAAAAAAATAGCGAAAACGTGAAATTATTTAAAGAGCTAACTATAGAAAGAATTTAAAGAATTATATAAATGTTTAAAGAATTATATAAATGTAGCCAACCTGTGCAATTTTGTTGAAGTCAGATAATCTTGTGAGGTCCGAGAAAGCGAATTCTTGGCCTTTTTCCTGAGCTAAGAGACTCTCAAAAGCCTGCATGGAAGGCGAAGGCACTTGTTCGTTGGCCGGAATAATCCACAGCACCACCACCCATTCGCAGTCGGCTTTGAAGCCCAACAATTTCAGTGCGTCCGATATCTGAAAAACCGTAACCTCGAAACCTTCCCGACGGAAATTGGTCTATGTCATTTCAGAGTGGGTACTCAAAAGAGTTGTCACTCAAAAGTGTTGTCACCCAAAATTCTTGGTTAATTACACCGTGCAACTCCAATAAACTGCACTTCTTATAACGAAACTTTTAATTTGTAAAACTGCCCGTATCCTAAAACACTATTAAAGTATTGCGTACTCTGCTCAGGTTCTTCTGGTTCTAAACGAAAACTTGGAGGTAAAAGTTAAAACACACTTTGCAAGACGAAAAAGTAATAAATACTTCCTGAATTACCTTTTTTCGAGACAACCATATTCATGATATATCTTGTTATATCTTGTTAGCCTTCCACCAGAGGAAAAAATACATACAAGTTAACAAGTACAACATATAATAATAATATAACTTCACTTTCATGAATACGATGGAAATTTACAAAAGCATTAAAGTTTCGAAACTATCACAAGCAAGAGGCTTCAGAACTTAAATTGCGTATAAATCGGCAAAATGCCTACAGAAAACTGAAACAGATTCAAAATTACCGAAATCAAATTAAATCAACTAGCTTCCTAGTTCGTATGAAAGCCTCGAAGAATTCCGAAAAATCCGAAAAATTCACTGAAATCATAAAACGAAAAAAGGAAAAGATAGAAAAAACTGAGTGGAACGGCAGCATATACCGCATTTGCGGTGAAATAACCATTGCGCATTACGCTAATTATAGAGAAACTTACACCAGTTCGCGGCGAAAGAGCGTAGAGCATTTCCATCGGAAGGGATTTGGTCAGCATACTTTGACGGGAATGACGAGCCAGCGCCTTACAGCAGGCAATCTGCAGGTCCAGGATGCTGCCTGTCAACTACAATAACCACCCGATCATCGTACACGCAGAAGGAGAAAACAAATAAGAAACAGAAGGGAAAGGTAATATAGCAGACACACCATGCGAGCGTCGAGGAACGCGGCCGGGAAGCGCTGTCGCACGACGGCCTGGTAGACGCTGGCGGGATGCGGCAGGCGGTACAGTTTGGCCGTCATCCGATGGGAGGGCTGGTCAGGGGATATGGACCAGGTCCAAGTCGGGCTCGCGAAGATGTTGCCACGAGGTTCGCCCACCGTCTCCGATCCCATGGTTCAGTTACACTGTTACAGGGTATCCTATCTGCCACTATCCTGAACTTGGACCCGTATATTTCAACAGTCAGACGCTGTCGGCTGCCGCCGTCTTGGTCACGGCCAGAGGAAATCTTAACATCCGTTAAGTGGTTATTTATGACCAGTTTTGATTACAGAACATCCGGAAAGATTGTTATACAGTATATGAAACAAAAGAAGAAGACAAAAACTTTTCCCCTTTGAAAAGTTACAAATCTCATCTGTACCTAAATTATTACTAGTACTAGAAATAAACACTGATGAAACACTAGTACTAGAAACTAGTACTTACCAGAAATAAGCACTAGTACTAGAAATAAACACTGATGAATACAGAAGCGTTTGTTTCGTTTTGGCCCACTTTTGGACGAAAAGTTTGGCTTGGCTACGTACTTAAATTAACTGCCGGTAGCGGTGGTCAGCTCCACCTACAGAGTGTCGAACGCACTGTCGCCCACTTGGGCAGTTTGCGACGTAAACTGGTTCACTGGGGAAAATCCGGAAATCCACATTCCGTGATAAATCAGACGAAATTGTGGTTTTCGTCTGTTGTTTTGCGCTGACAAAGTTACTTGCCATAATTCGCAGATCGATCAGCTCATTTTTACTCGTACAGTACCTCCTTCTCTTTATATGTAGTTTCATCGACTGGATTGTCTTTTAAAGTACGTTTATTTTGGAACTGCAGAAGCTGGAAGTTTTTGCTAACTCATAATCCCATCGTGAGACCTCTTGATTTCCTCGTCAGTCTCTTGTTATTTTGGAGGTACAGTAGTAAGACCGTAAGATTTAAAACTTCAGAGTTTAGAGTCTAGAGTCTAGACCGTATGAATGCTCTCAGTCTCTACAGTAGACTTTTTAAAGCTTTCTCAAGACCAGAGGTAAGAACTAACTACGTGCATAGCTTCATTAGAAAGAAATGAGAATGCTCGATTTTAAGAAGAACAAAAGATTATCACGGTACATTTATCATTTAGGTACTCTCTATGAATTATGGTTATTACAGTAGTTTTAAAATTTATGTATTTTAATTAACCGTGTCAGTGGCGAAGCTCTAACTTTCGAAAACGAAAGAAACTAATTTTAAATTTATAGTTCTTGAGTACAAATTAGCCATCTCACGTGAGTACAAATTAACAACACGACTGTCATAATTATTTTATCATTAGGATCTGTAGTATGCTGTTAGTCTAGTTGTGTACATTTTGCAGTTTTACTTCATAGGAAGCCGAAAGAAAAATGGCCAAGGAGGAGTTGCGCCAGCGACAGAAAGTCCAGGACAAACTGCACGCCACCGCCGTCGAAGCAGCCAAAGCCTGGGATGGTAAGCTTTGTGATCCGCTACGCTTCCCCACGATACTTACGAACTTACGGTTATTATTTACAAAAAATCCTTAATATTTTTACGCTTTTCCGTTCTCAGTTCTCACACATTTGCATGAATTATTGTGTACACTACTGCACTAATCTCTTCCTATGGTAGTCTTTTTCTGTACTTCATCATTAAGTCATGTGGAAGCAAACCATATCGAAACCCTTGGAAATTCGTTGCATGCTTCTAGTGAATTAGTTTTTGGAAATCGATAACCCAAAATTTTTTCTGAAGAAATTTATCGAAGGTGACAGCTTAGCTGACCGACCTGTATTCAATGGATTAACCGTACGAGTTACGGTGGTTATTTTATTTTCCGCATTGCTCGCACATTTTTTGTGAACTTTTTTTATAAAGGTACTCGTATATTCTAGCAAGTTGATGAAAACTAGAAACTGTTAAGATCTGCTTTTCGCATGAAACTATTTCTTTTCCGGTGTAATTTACAGTTGTATATCCTTGTAAAATAAGATATAGATATCAGATTTTAATGCCGAATAGCTGCACCGGTAACAATCCCGGTGGTGAATAATGTACAGAGTAGTACACAATAGCCAATAGGCAACATATTTATATTGTGCATAATATCTGAATTACCTGGTACTTACGTCAAAATTGCAGTTTGTGTGCAGTTTAGTTATCTTTTTGTAGGTCAGCCGGCGGTGATTGAGGAGTACGAACGGAAGGCGTACAAATACGTCAAAGCGCCCCAATCGTGGCGGTACGCATGCCAATACGGCGTGCCGGCAGTGGCCGGGCTGCTCTTCCTCTTCGCCGTCCTGATGGGCTGGTACGACTACGAGACGTGGAAAAGCACCTGGGCTTGGTTTCTGCGCATGATCAAAGCCATCTTCGTCTGGGAAGACTACTGAACCAACGGTTTCTTCGTCGTTGCTCTTCTTAAAGACAATGATGTAATGCTGGCTTCCCGCTTACTCGGGTGTGTTGATTTAAGTGTCGCTCACTGAGTTTGCCTTTTGTGCAATTTTAATACCGCTTCATTTCCTTATGTTAATAATTAATACCATCATTGTCGCGATAGAAATTATTTTATTATAGTGTAAGCGCAGTATGAATACTGTACTGTATTTTATTATAGTGTAAGTATTGTAGTGTTCGTTTGGGTCGGAATGCCAGTCCACCAATGCTTAATGTGCATAAAACGTCTAACGTGAGCTGGGACAATTTCTTATCCTGCTGATTTCGAGTGCTTGTTTATTCGGCGAAGCAAATGCTGGTGCAAATGCCGATAGCCACTCGTTTGCGAAGTGCCAACCTGTTGAGAAGAAAAGATAGTCAGTAACTTTAAACTCCGTTAATTTTCCATAATTGTATTATAAAATTAATCATTTATTCTGAGAAACAAGACACCACTACAATGTCATATCGTCGATATCGATCGCAGCCACACAACTGAATTGGCGACATAACTAGCGGCAGGTGACCGGGTATGATTGGCAAACTCGGCACGGTCTTCGTACCGTACTGACCTGCTGGGCCATCAAGGAAGTAGGACTTAACTTGAAGTACTTACTATTTACCCAAAATTAACGAACGTTTACGGTACTAGTAGTAGTGATGCTTTCAACCACAGCATGTTCATTGTCATTGGCCCAGCTGGCAGGATGTTCCAGTCAGTCTAGTGGTTCTGATAGCCCACCGTAAAAAAAAGTCTTTTCTACAAATAATTACCACGATTAATAATCCCCACTCGCAACGGATGTGGTTTGGCCTTAAACCAGCTGCTCAGGATATACTCCAGTCATGTCTAGACAGTCTAGTGGTTCCTGCTACCTACCGTAAAAAAAAGTCCTTTCTACAAATAATTGCCACTATTAACGATTCCCACTCACTGTAAACGGATGTCATCTGGGCCTCAGCCCAGCTGCCAGGATGTTCCATTCGGCCTGCTGATTCTTACACCTTACCGTAAAAAAGTCCTTTCTACAAACAATTACCACGATTAACAATTCCCGTTCACTGTAAACGGACATTTCAGTTGCTGAGATTTCCTTTATATATGACGATTTATTCTTCTTCAGTTTTCAAGCTGGTACTGATAGTCCTACACAACACCAATATGCATCGCATGTTCACCTTTAGAAGTATACTTGTAATCTTTTCCGCAGCATTCGCCGTGGCTCAATCGAAGTCGGCAAAGGAGATAATTCCTCACCGGCATCATGATAGTGATGCTACATCCAAACTTGTACAATGTTCCACTAAAGTTGGGGTGCCGTGCAGAGGAGTCATTAAGTGGACCAACGAAGATCTTCCTTGGCTGTTTGAAATAGATGTGCGCAGTTGCAGGACAACTAAACTTGTTGTATCACCATCCGGATCAAAAGATTGTGAAGAAACATACCGCAAAAGCGGTCATTATCCGTTGTTGAAGCAAGTAAGAATGGCGTAAATGTCACGAGACTCACGACGCCTCCTTGTTATCGGCTGTTGACCTTTAGTTTTCCTTTCTTGCTAGAACCAATGGTCGCTTAAAAGCTTATTGCATAGGGTATCTACATGCTTTGTTTCTTCAAGAGAATGCATTCACAAGCTTTTAAGCGATTAATAAGCAGTGTTGGTGGGGTCTTGCCGACTTGGTATCGCAGGTACACAATGGCTGAATCGTGCCGTAAGAATGAAAACCTTACCACTGTTACAGTGCTTTTTATATGCACTTTATAAGCGTTTACTGAGCGTGACGAATTCACCGATGGATTTTAAACTTCAGTGGTGCGTTAACATTACGATAGGGATACACCGCGGATTTTACTGTACGTTTTGCTGTGACGAAGTTACCTGCAAAGTCCGATTAGCTCAACTGGACGCCAACAGACGATACACGGTAGTCTGGAAACAAGACAAGAAGCACATGTCCTACTTCCAATGCGGTAAGCCAAAGCTATGTTCCAGTGGTTTCTTGTATGCAACGCTTACAGTAGAAGATATAGAAATATTTTAAAATTTTAAAATATGAATGTGGTGCCTTCGCGATTTATCAAGCCCCGTACTTATTAGTATCAATACTTTATAATTATTATGATCTTTTGTGTTGCTAACTATTTTGAATCGTAACGCAAAAAAAAGAAATTTGCTGCTACTCTGACCTTTCTAGAACTTGTTAAAACATTCTACAATGTCACAGTACTAAATTTCAAAAAGTTTTGTGTATCTCAGACGCTACAAGACTTTTTCAAAACCACTTATGGCGCACCTGCATGCCATAAACTATTTTTTTTAAAATTTATGATCAGTGCTAAACGTGATTCTCGAATTAGGAGTTAATTGTCTTAGAATGAAGATGGTGCGATCTATGAATTTAATAGATATAGATATCGTACATATCTCTATCTCTAACCTTTATAATAATATTCGTACAATCCTACCGTCCAGAGCGTATTTACTTCTCGTGGTTTATAACGGATAAATCAACCAGTAATCGGCTTAAGCCAAGCTTACCGGTTAGTCGTCTTGAAAAAAATCTTATTTTCCATATGTATTTACGCTGAATTTTAAATGTACCTTGAACCATCAAGTTATAAAACTCTCCTGTGCATCACTGGTAATTATTTAATTACTGTACTTAATTATGTATGCTCATTATTATGGCATGGTACACAGTCAGCCGTCACTCTATTATGCAAGGCTTGTTGTTGACTTGATAACGTTGTTGCACAAATGATAAATGTATAGCGTAGTCCTTACAAGAACCGTTGCTCCACCAAATGAAAATTAGAATCGTCAATGCAACAAAGTATGTACAATAAAGCATGTGACGGTGGCAATTAGTCGCTATATAAAGTAGCTAAACATTATTACCGGAATTACGTTTTTAGCGTCCAATTGGCGGCACATTGTACCACAGTATATATAAATCACCCAGCACGCTATATGAATAACATATTGTGAATACCATAATATGTTGTGAATAACATAATATGTTATTCATACAGATTCATATATACTATAGATAGTATATAGATATTGTATGAACAACATATTATTCATATTATTCGTAGTGTAGACTGTAGTCTATTTATTATTATTTATATTATTCGTATTATTATTAATGACGTCGCTGAAATCTCTTAGGAATCTGTGATTTTACAAAAACCAGCGACAAAAGCCACTTTCTGAGCAAGCTAACCGTAATGTCCTTTAAACCAGCATGCTCTAGAAACTGTGTAGGTTTTAAACTACGTGTACTGGTATGCTAGTCAAAATCATAACTGCAAAAAGTTTGACAACAATAGCAGACCGGAAGGAGAAAAATGACTAATTCTGTAGAATGCACAGGTTACATATATCTGTACAGTACTGTACTACCGCGGTCATAGTCGCCTTTCAGCGCGAGCCGTTGTGTTGAAACCCTTGGCGGTTGAAATGAAAATTTTAAAATACTGCGAGATATTTTAGATATTGAGGAAACATGCTCCGTTGTTAATACTGGTAATAATCGCTCAACCTTTCAGATGAAGTCGCTGCCATCTATTATCTGAAAAACACTGGTGTCCTTCTCAGCTCTGTCGATTCGGATGTTTTGAAACTCCTGCAACATGTGCAGTGGTGCGCCAGAATGACGCTGCAACACTTGGCGAGGCATGGATGTACTCTATACTGGGCGTAATCGTACATTTAACGTGCTCCCTGTTATGCACGTAATTTCAACATGCGCGACGTTGAATACTTGTTTGAGAGTTCTGCGTCTGCCAGTTGACAGTACGTACTTTATTTTATTCTAACCCTTCATGGTAATTTGTTTCGGTATTTGGCATAATTATCTTGATTTTCAATAATCCTCACTTTCGTAAACAAAACCGTAACAAGGCACATGTTCTTAAAATTCAAAAGTTTACCGCAGAATATCTCGTATCTTACATACTCGTTTCGACGTTCTAATTACAGACTGTATCTGTACTTACTGCAAGTTAGTATAAAACGTTAAAACTGCTGAAGAAGGTATACTCATGGTCAGTAGAATTCGAAGTACTACAGACAACCGAATCGTGGAAACTTGAAAGCCTTACCGGCTAGTGTAAATTTCAAGCGCAGTGGCACTGCATAGTTATATGAATACTAACTATAAGTTTTTACTACTACTACTACTAACTATAAGTATCATAAGTTTTTTGGAAAGCCCAATCCCCACAGTCCAGTGGTCACTCAAAAGCTTGTTGCCACGGTGGCCATTAGCTTAATATGGGCTGTTTGTAAATCCTCAGATTGTTACTATGTGTTATTATATCGAATTGTCATTGAAACTAGCGAACTGCGAATTAGCAAAAATAACAGGTTCTGCTCACGCCTGTTTATTTTGTTCGTGCCTCCTTAATGTAATAAACATCGTGCCATTATTTAATACATAATATGCAGTTAACCTTTTCACATGCTCGAAAACCAAATACATTATTCATCCGTGCTGGGCTTGTACCTATATATTTGTAGATATATGTACGTATCAAGGGAAACAACCCAAGGAAAGATGGCTGGCATGTACGTAATAAAAGAGGAAAGATTGAATTGCGCATTATGGCGGCACAATTTAAAACGCATTATGAAACAAGATCATGTGATGCCAGTTTTGGATGACGAACGATCTAGTGGTAGTGTCAACTTTTTCCCCCATTTTTTTAGCGAGATCTCAGAACCATGGGAATAAAAAAATAAGGGTGGTTTGCAGTTACTATCAGATCTTTTTCTTATTGTTACTGCTGTACCGGTAGGCGTAGCCACGTGGACAGAGTCACTGTGATTGTTGCACGTTACAGCACGAGTATCAGTCAAATTTTAACGTGTGCGCGCAGTATTATTTAATTGTAAGTCACAGGCTTTATTAAAAATAATCCGTAGCATCCAGGTGACGGTGTTGTTTATTTGGCGTGAACATCCAGCTGTACCCGTTAATTATGCGACAATTTTGCTGCTGGTCCACTTGCGCATACCAGGGATTGATGGTCGATGGAGTGGCGCTTACAGCCAGCAGCGCTGTCACGCAGTTCCACTGGAGACTCCACATGGAGTAGCGGAAGAAATCCTCCATGTTAAGGTAGAGACTGGCATTTTCGTGGCGAGCGCAACATGTTACTGGGCCTTCATCGCCATACGAGATGTCATGAATGTTCAACGTTAGCTGATGCTGGGCGCGGTCGTAGGTGGCGAGGTACCGATGCAATGACCCTGATGTCCTGCTGCTACCGTCGACACGGATCGTGTCACCGTATACCAACTTGTAATTGTGCCGCCATGATGTCCAGAACGTTATGGGGTCTGTGTCCGAAAAATTACCTTGGTGTGATATGCGGCAGATAAAGATCGCGCTGCCTTCCGGCATCGCTACGACAGTGGGCATGTTAGCCCGGAAGTAATCAAACGGGGCATCATCATCCCGGTCTGCAAAGCGTAGCATACAGAAAGCTACAGTGGACGAAAACCATTGACGTTTTAAAAAAGGTTTTGCGGCTGTGCGGTTTAAACAATCACTCGTACATTAAAATTAGTCCAAGCTTAATTGATCCGAAAAAGAGATAAAAGAGCTGGGTTGATGCCATTTCAGTTTACCACGCGCGGCAGGGTGTAAAAGGTGGCAGTGGCACCTGCCAGTGGCAGTTGCCAGTGGCACTGGCAGCCTACTGGCAAGCGATAAAAGGTGGCAACTGGCAACTACCGAGATATAATGTTCTGAGGATTTGAAAAGCAGCAAAAACAGCTTATAAAACTCCCACGACCCGAGGAAAGAAAATGCCGTCTTTTTCTTCAACATTTGCTTATTGGTCATAACGAGATCTATCTCCGCGTGGCTACCGATCACTTCGGCAGTTTTCACTTCGGCCGCAGTTCATTTCGGCCGACGCTTATTTTGGTCAAATTTGGACAAGAAAAAGATACGTTCGATGTAACTACGTTTTGATCGTACCATAACCTTTCGAAGAATCTAAGAATAACCCGAAAAACCTAAGAAAAATTAAACCATAAGAATAAAAGTGCCTAAGAAAGCCAAGCAACCGAAAATACCCTAAAAAACTAAGAAAACCTAAGTAGCCCAAGAATTACCTTAGAAAACCTACGAAACCTAAGAAAACTTAAGCAACATGACAAAAACTTGGAAACTTGTGAAACTGAAGATGGCAAAATGTCCTGTTGCCGGAATGAGCGGGGGCCGAAATGGATGCTGCCCGAAATGAACCTCGGCTGGAATGAACCTATGCCGAAGTGATCGCTTGCGGCCGAAATGTAACGCGGCCAAAGTGATCAGACATTATGCTGGAGTCCGCGTGGGACGTGATCTATCGTAATCGCCCCAGACCACTTACCCTGAAAATAATTTCCAATAAGCATGCTCGGATGTGAAACAAATACTGTACTGAAATTTAACGCCCTGAGGCATAACAGATCAGCCAGGCATAGAACTGATGTTAGCATCCGTGCAGAAATTTCGCAATTAAGAAGCACTCGATTTACTTCGCATAATAAAACATAAGAAAACAAATAAAATATAAAAAAAACGTAAGAAAATCATGAGAAAACATTGAAATCGCAAGAAAATCTAAGAAAATTTAAACAATCTAAGAAATCTTAGAAATCCAAAGGAACTCAAAAAGTGATTATGCAGACAATAAGTACGAGGGTACTCACATTATTTGGAAGGATTGTCCCTTTCATACACTATTTGCAGGACCCAGTGAGTGAGAACGCTGTTAGTGCTCAAACCGCCATCCAGCGACGGTAACATCTTAACAGCCAAAGTTACTGTGTTGAATGGCTGCCGTCGCTGGGTCGTCGGGACAATCCTTCCAAATAATTTAAGCACCCTCGTTCAAGTAACCATGCAGACTACGAAGCTACAACTGGCTACTGAGGAAACAAAACTACCTGACGTTGACGCAACTTACTGTGCGACCCGAACTGCAGTCACGTTTCGTGCGCTACGTTCTGTGCAGCATAAATCCGCTTTTCGGCATTTCAGCGTTCATTGCACTGACAGGCACGGTTCAGATATTATGCTGGAGTACTGAAAAATCAGTTTTCCGAAGATTTTTGTTGTTCATATTAAATTTTGTTGATGGCAGAATCATTTTTAGCTGTTTCAGTATTTCTCAAAATTGCCATGTTTTACCGCTTGCCAGTCGCGAAATGGCACATGCCATTGCCGGTGGCAATTGCCAGTGGCAGGTGCCACTGCCACCTTTTACACCCTGCCACCACGCGCTGCTCAAGGAATAAATAAGCGGGATTAGCTCATTGCATTATTTGCATGCGCAGCTGCGCTGTACATTCATAATTCAGTTTAGAGTCAAGGTCAACGGATTTTCGTCATCCGATATATATATTTTTAGGCTATGGCTATTTTGCCGCAGTATGACAATAAGGGTCTAAATAGCCCTCAGGCTATTTTGCCGCACACTGCGTCAGAATAGCCAGTTGGCTATTTTGCCGCACTATGGTTGGCGAAATAGCTTGTTGGCTGTTTTACCGCACACTGCCGGTTAAAATAGCTCGTCAGCTATTTTGCCGCACTCTTGCATCTGCAATGAAGCAAGTCGGGGGACCGAAACATCTTCCCGCGTGTATGCTATTGCCAGAAATCACCTTTAAGCGCACCACTGGCGCAACTGGGGAACGAAAATTGTACATCACAATTGTATTCATTCATACCACAATTCGTCATTTACCAGCCAGGGCGACAACAAACACAAAGAACGCAGTGCCGGACTTTTGCCAAAAACTCACACAAACAGTAAACAGCGGCACCAAAAGAGCGCGAAAAACAGATGCAGGGAGTATGCTATGAAACGTGCATATGGTCACTGGTCTGTGGTCAAGCAATAAAAGCGGCAGTCCGTGTGAACGGCGTCTTGCGTGGGCACCCGGCCGAAACGTCTGGGCAAGCAAGCACGTCCGGCGGACGTGTTCGTCATTAAGCCGACCAAAGCGCCGGGACAAAACAATACCACTAAAAGTGTTGCTAATTTCAGAGACCGCATACTCGAGGCGGTAGACACCTCTTGTGGCTTGCTCTGTCGCCCGCACGCAGGGCGCCACACCACTCGTGACGTAGAGCTAATCGCAAGACCACTAAGTTCGTGACGTCACACTGGTCAGTAACGTAGCAGAGGGCCATAGGGAGCTAGTGCTAAACCTGAACTCTAGCGCACCTGACCAGCATCGACCCGCGATCTAGATCCGGTCCAGACCCGAAAGAAGTTCCGGTCCTGACCAGGACCAAAGATTTTACTAAACTCACAGCGCCTTGGCCAAGGTGATGCCATACACCAGCCATGAGCAACTCCAACGGAGATTGCTCAGTCCTAGGGACAGGCGCCAAACCAATGAGTACGCCAAATTCCGCGGCAATAACTACGCCACGCGCGAACCAACGGGGCCATACGGTTTTTGTTGCGCAAGGCGGACCAGTCCTGACCCGGACCAACCAAACTCGACCGGCTCCACGGGTTAGGTCGAGGCCAAAGCCAGGCGGGACAACCAAAGCCTGCCGGCCGACTTGGACACAAGTGAGGAAAGTTTTTAACGCCACCCAGGGCGATACATTCCTGGAAGCGTCCGAAGGGCTGCTTAGGACTAACCAGCCTCAAGACAACCAACCTGGCGCCGAGAAGCCGGCCTAGGCCAACAGTGTCCCCCGGGACTTGGCGCGTCAACCGACTATACCTGATCCGGGCCAAGCCCAACCTGCGGCACCAACGGTGACCACAGTTGGGGACAGGACACGAGACAGGGGGCCCGGGCCAACCTTGTCGCCCAGGATCCGATAACAAGTCCAACCCTACCGGGTCTGGACCGGATCCAACCTGAGGCATCAACGGTGACCACAGAGGGAGACAAGGCGCAGGACCAAAGCCAAAAGCTTGGTCCAAAGGCACATGACCAGGGCCAACCGCTCATGAGTCAGTCGCCAGTCATGTTTGAAGCTGATGGCTCAACTCATCCAACGCCATCGCCCACCAATGACGTCTTCGGCGCGCCCGGCCGGACCAAACCGGGCCCAATAGTGGACCTGGCTAACCTTATCAGGACCAAGACCAAGATTGACTTGAACCAGTCAGCCTGGGCCCACAGAACCTGATACAGGCGACCCGGCCGGAGGAAATCAAAGAAGTCGAAGTCCTCAATTGCAGAGTGCGGGACCTGACCAAGAAACTTGTCGCAGCAGCCGAAACGGCCCTCACAGCTGAACAGCTGATGAGAGAGGAGATCGACAAGTACAAAACCCTCGCAACCAAAGCGGAAGCAGAGGTAAGACGTGTCTCAGCCCAACAGCCCAGACACAACCCGAGTTGACTAAACTCAAGTTGGCCCCATGTCCCAAGGCTGAGCGAGACCAGCTCGACAGAGACGTCCATGGCCAATAAGTGGCGGAAGCGGGACTTAAGTCATTGCTCGCCTCAACGAGGACCAAGCTGGCCACAGCCAGGGACGACCTGGACGCGGCCCGGACCACAATTGACGAAGCTGACTCTGAAACGGACCGCCTACAAACGGACAATGATCGTCTAACCAACGACATGGCCAAACTGCAGGACAAGATCAACCGCCTGCGCAACGGATATCACCTGCTGTACCAGAATCACCAGACTCTGGTGCAGGCGATCCAACAGGGAACGCTGTTGGACCAAACGGTCCAACAGGAGGAAGCACAGATCCTGCAACTCCAGCAGCAGATCGCGGCCCTCCAGAACCATCTTAGGACCCAATTTAACGATTCGGGTCCAACTTGAGCAAAACAGTGCCGTTGGACAACAAAACTTTGTCCAATTGGAACAGGCCTTTGCCCAAGCCAAACAGGTGTTCCAGGGCAAACATGACCGGATCATCAAATTGGAGGCCAATAACGCCAACCTGGTCGAAAACTACCAAGTGACCACCCAACGCATTACTGAAATCAAAGAGAATCGGGAAAGGCTAAGCACGGAGAACGCCCGCTTAGACGCGGAAAAATCACATCTCGAGAATTTACATTCCGAGATGTCCGCAGAACCACCATCC
Organism: Paramacrobiotus metropolitanus; assembly: GCF_019649055.1. Classification (NCBI taxonomy): domain Eukaryota; kingdom Metazoa; phylum Tardigrada; class Eutardigrada; order Parachela; family Macrobiotidae; genus Paramacrobiotus; species Paramacrobiotus metropolitanus. Next base: position 768,280 of record NW_026570260.1, read on the forward strand.
TACCACACCTTTCCGGACTCGGATACACAACTTCAACAAGAAAAAGCCGACGACGCTTTACGGCAGGACTAACGGTTCTACCGTCAGCCCGTGTATTACCAACAACATTACCACGTGAACATGGCCGTGGGGGACCCATCAGTGGGACATCGTCCGACTGGCCCGACCATACCAGGGTCGTTAAGTCCGGTGAACCAGGAATCATCACCGGCGACAGTAACGATACCGCCACCACCAATTCCGGTCACCACATCAGCAACTATAAGTCAGTCGACCATGGTGACGCCCCCAACACAGACTCAACCGTCTGTGCCAACTAGGCCATTCTTTGGCCCGAGCCAGCCGACGTCTCAGAATCAGACGCCGAGCCAAGGATACTTGGGTCAAGCCCAATGCACCTATCCCTGTTTCCGAACATGAATTTCCACCTGAGCCCACACCTGGTCTCAGACCAGGCTCCCATAAGCGGCACGGATCCAAACCGGACCAATCCGCCGAGCCCGATGTTCGGACCATCAGCAACACAGGGACAAAGAGGAGGCCAAAGTGGCACACTAACGGTGCCACAGCCACTCATAGGCCAACTAAGCTTAACTTGTCCTCCTATTAAAGCGGCAGCCCAAACGGACCAAGCCCAACCACAGTCGGGCCAGAATGTGCCCCACCCACCCGGCGCACTGCCAGCGGCGGCGACGCCACCCGGACCTGCAGCTCAGCCAAACCTGGGCCAGAATGCGCCCGTGCTGATCCAGCTGCCCAATGAAGCATATGGGTGGATGGCGTTCAACGGAGCCATACAATACGCGCCTTGACTGTTGGTGGACCCTCAACAGGGATATCAGCCAGGCCAAGTGCCACAAGCACTGCATCCACCGCTACAAGTAGTGGTACAGCAGATAACGCCTGCACCATCGCCAAGGGCCAGCCCGCCAGTGCATGATTTGGTATACATGCAAACGGTTGCCGATGCATATGCAAAGGCCAATGCAAAGGCCAATGTCCGGATCACTCTATTTACCTTCGACGGCGATAAAAAAGCCGTAAAAGGGTAGATTACCCAGATCAGAAAGATTTGTAAGCAATCATCCGACTTAAACAAGCCGGATCCGGACTTCATGAGCCGTATCTACGCAGCCTTGTCCAAACCGGTCAAGGACTGGTACACCGGCCAGGCCAACCGCGAAGAAGGCGACGGTAGGACAGTCGACGAGTGGCTTCTGAAGTTTGCCGCTTGATATGATGATGAGAATCAAGAGGCTAGTGCTCTTGGCGTCATCTCGCACCGTAGCTACCGACACGGATTCGAGACGCCAGAGCAATATCACGATGCGATCCTTACCCTCCAGGCACGCGCTAACCTAGATGACACCATGACTCTCCATTTTTTGAAAAGCAACATGAACGAGTCAGAATGCGTCGTGCTCTGGACATCCGGTTGCGGAAGTCTCCGACAGAATTTCGGGACTACATCCGGCAGTTTACGGCAGGCAAACCTGAATACGACGGGAAGGCGGGTCAAGGATACCCCGTTGTCCGGGCGGCCGCACCAACGCCTCCTGCTCGTACCTCAGCAGCCAGCATCACCAGCTCCACAGACGCTCACACCAACCCAAGCTCAGGTCGAAGCAACATATGCCGCTATCGCGGCTATGAAGCTGGGCTCCCCACAATGGGGTTCCACACCGCCTAACGGTGGTGGCGGCGTCTAAGGCTAGGCCCAGAACCAGGGCAATTTTGGCTATAACCAGGGAAATGGTGGTGTAGGACAAAGTGGCGGCTATTCCGGAGGCCAAAACGCCAGCTTTAGCGGAAAGCGAGGCGGCGGCAACAGTGGCTCCGGACGTCGTAGCCAAGAAGGCAGCGGAGGCCAGAGCGGCCAACGCCAAGCACCAAACTCCGAAGAGGCCCAGAGGTTCCCGTTCCCGGCGAAAACCAACGGAACCAAGATACAGGCAAAACAACCAGTTCAGGCAATGAACATTCGAAAATGGGATACCTTGCGGCAGCTTCATGTGGGGGAACACCTAAGCAGTACATGCGCGTACGACGACCGGCAAGTAACCCGAATCGGGGGTTTTTTCAAGAATTTGCATAAGAGTCTTGATATCGGTGGCCCAATAAGTGCGGCAAGCGCGGACCGCGCAGCCTAGGTTGCACCACCGCGCCCACGAGGCGCGGTAGACTGCGAGTTGCCCCTGTCTTGCCTCCCGGCAATGAAACGCAAAGAGCCTACCCGTCCTTGGTGGGTACTACCATCGTCGTGGGCCATGCTAAACCTTCTCCGGTCAAATGCAACAGCTGATAGCTCAGCAGCCCTCAGGCTCATACCCTGGACCGGTTTCCTCTCCCACCACCAACGGTGGTGGATTGCCCCCGGATTGCTCGACGGGAAACTTGTATGGTCCGTGAGCACTGGTGGCTCAACTGACCTCCTGCCAACAACCAAAGCACCGGATAAAGATAACCCTGTGCGTCAAAAAACAGCCACGGGACCTGATACATGTGCCCAACATTGCGACAATGACTTTCCGCCCGGCAAAAAGTTAAACACTAAGTTGTCTTGTCACACTAAAAGCCCAGAACGGGACCGTACTATTCGTAGAAGTCGGAACCTAGCCATAGCAAGATCGGCTTATACTGCCAAGAGTTGCGCCGGCGAACTACGACCCGACTAGAGAACCCAGGACGGAGTGCACAGAACCGAGTTACCGGGAAACAATAACGCAGCCGGCCGACCTGAACGCAAGATACCGTTAGACTGACTGACGACGATAACGCCGTCGCCTCGCTCCGGATATGGTCAGTGACCGCCCGCGAAAAGCTTGGTTTACCGGACGAAGCAACCACACCGGCATTAAGATTCACCAAGGTAGTCTAAACAGGCTTCAGTGGGTCTGAACATGATAAGAATATTATAGCGTATGTGACTAATGATGTACAAGTGTTGTATGAGTAAACTGTGTGAGTGTAAAGTGTAAACTTTGTGAGTGTAATCTTATATCAAAAAACCTATCCCATCTCATTTAGCCTTACCTAAACACTCATGTTTCTCCGCCTATAAAATGGCAGTCTGTTACTGTTTACGGGATTCATGGAATCTTATTCTTACGACTTCTAACGAAAGAACGATCGACCGACCGTTATTAAACTACTGCCAAAACCTGTTGTTCTTACCTTCCCGTAATTCCGATTATTCCTACTTCATCAGTTGAATACAGTTACGGATAGTTAGGCGACTGGGGCACCGGAAAGGCAATCCAGTGTGTAGCATCTAAGACTACGTTGTAATATCATAAATTCACCCATAATGGAGTCGAGTTACCCGAATGCAGTAACGCTTCCGCAGCGTCTGCTGTCAATAACGCCACCAGATCGATCGGCGCCAACAACGTCGTCTGACCAGCCGGTGCCAATGGCGACGCCGGGCCGACCAAACCGAAAGGCGCCAAAAACATCGTCGGGGCAACCGGAACTCGTGGTTCAGCGAGACGTTGCGCTATTAGTCCCCAGGACGCAGTAATGCCTTCTGGGCCATTCACCATATGTACAGCGGATATAATGCTAGTCAAAACCGCGGAAGGATCTCTCGGTAAAGCCTTAGATGATTCGTCTGCATAAACCGCGGGCATGTTCGCTTCCCACGGGCCCAGAAAAGGAAACCCGTCAACGGCAGTGACAATCGCTGAATGCAAGGAGGCTTACGCTTGAGTACAATGGCAACGGAGCAGTTACCCATTCCATTGAGCACGCCATAACCCAAACGGCCCCGTCGGTCACCAGCATAACGGATTTGTTGCGCAGAAACGTAGGGCACCATGCAGAGTCCCGATGGAACAATCCGCCAACCGGACTCTAGATCCTCCCAATCCGATGGTAGCCTCTGTCCCCATACCAGAGGCAGCCAGCAATGTGTGCATACGGCTAAACTGGTAAAAACCGTCGCACCATTCACCGAGTGGATAGCAAACCGGTTCTGACCCGACGGACAAAACCTGAGGACCAGGAACTAACCTACCCGATTAACCCATCTGACAGTTATAAGGACGCCAAGAACAGAGCTTCCTCCGAGCCAATCGAAGCTCAGCCGAGGATCAGCTTGCTCTTTAGGCGAGAGCGCGGAGAACCCAGTGAAACCTCAATCCGGTCTTGAGCGCCCGATAGGTGCCTGTCTGGTGCCACAATAGACTGATTTCTTCAGGGACGAAATGCTGCACAAAGCGCAAACTAGTGCCGCGGCTTCGCGAAACTGGGGGGCTTGGTGTAACCCCCAACAGCCGACAGCTGGTGGCAGGTAACGTGGTCAACTTAAGTCGGATATCAACCAAAAGAACCACTAAACGGTCCCAGAGGACGACTTTGCAGTGAATGGTCTACCGAGGAGGGTGATGTCTGTCAAAGAACAGACTGGATTTATGCTGACTACCTTAAAGCGGCGAATTTTGTTCCTCTTGTTTCAAAAGATTAATACTTATTTTGTAAAAAAATTATTTTGATAATTAATTTGTCCAAAAAGGCGTTTATTTGCTTCTTTTTGATTTTCTGGACGAGTGCGAGAAAATGCTATCCAGTTTTGATTTTCTCCGGCTTTACCGGAGAAGAACCGGAAAACCCCGGGTCTTCTGAACGCTGTTTTAAGCTAATAACGCTGTTTTACAGAACTTCCGGCATTTTAACGTACAGAGTGCACTGGAAGTGCGCCCGAGCGAGACAGACTGCAATAATGGTGTGGCAAAATAGCCAGCTTACTATTTTGCCGACCATAATGCGGCAAAATAGTTGAGCAGCTATTTTAACACAGTGTGCGGTAAAATAGTCAACAAGCTCTTTCGCCCACCCTAGTGCGGCAAAATAGCGAACTGGCTATTTAGCCGCAAACACTGCGGCAAAATAGCCACTTCGATATTTTTATACCCACACGTGCCAATGTAGCTCCGCTGAGCCAATACTTTTCCGGACTGTACCATTAATACTGCACACTCAGCCCAGTTCATCTTCTCGTACACTTTTGCAATGGTGAAGTTGTACAGCGTGAAACCGCCTTCCAGTTCCGTCCGGTTGACGGTGAAGTCCCCATTAGCGGCTCTCCATTTTACGCGTTGGGTGGATGGCTGGATTTCCAGGTGTAATCCGAAGGGAATGGAGGTCCACTTGAGCAGAACGAACAGTTTAGCTGAGCCGTTGAGCAGCAGCTGGGAATCGATGGCGCATTGGAACGAGGCTGGCTTATAGTGCCGCACGCGCACATCTTGCATCTTCCCGTGGAATACTTGGTCACATTCCGCATTCACATTGTGAATTGGCGGTTCCTGTGCGGCATTGTGCGACGACAGTGAACAAGCTAGACCAAAGTCCACGTTATTAGCAAACAACCGGTATAATGTTAGCATAAAAGCAATGCGAGCCATCAGTAGTCAGAGTGGTGGTTTGGCTCGATTATAACGAAACGTAATAAGAACAAGCCGAACTGTCTTGAAGTATGATGAGTATTGGTATTTGGTGTGATCTAGTGAGTCAGTTAATTCGCCACAGCTCTTACGAGTGTTGCACGAATATACAGCGTAATCCGAGTGTGTGTAACTCCAAAGTCCGTGAGGAAATATCGTCGCTATGACGTCGGGATTTTGGTATTTAGGAGGGACGGAGTAGTCGTGGCAAGTTTCCCGATTTTTGCAGTCGAACTCTCGGCCATTTACATTTACTTACTATTATTGTATTGTGTAAATGTATTACTAGTATGTAGCAGCATGCTGGCCCATAAGAATATTATATGAGTTTCAATTATTCTCAAACACGAATCTGTTTTCCTGCTTCCGCGCGTTGATTTGTGGTCCCCTGAAGCCATCAAATCCCTGAAGCCATCAAATCGAGGTTCCTGACCAATTTTAAAGGCATTTGTTCACACAAGCACAATGTACAGTTTCCATAAATAATTCTTAGGTGGTGAAACATTTCCAGGTTGTCAAATTAGTCTGCCGATGTTCAGTGTTAAGAACTCCCTGCATGGCTGCATGCCTAGTTACAAGGAAGTAGGAAATGATCATGGACCGCAGTTGTTACAGCCTGTACTCGCACTGTGGAAAGCCTCGTTTGTACCGCGAATACGCAGGTATGTAACAATCAACTAGCGCTAATTTGGCTCTGCAGCCAACCAACCTGTGCAAATTGAGATACGCTCAAGGCAAAACGACGATTGCGCTGTGTATCGCCGGGATTCGGAATGCCGTGATTCCCATGCGTACCTACTCTATGTGAATGCAGTTTGTGCATAAAGTCATAAACACAAAGGACTATTAGTGTACCGCCCGCAAATAAAATCTGTCTGCCGTGGAGAGTGGTCGGAGAATTTCCAACCTGTAATCGATATTCCATTACAATTCATTCTATGCAGTGAATCGTTTTCCTCCCTTTGGCTATAATGCGTACTAGATAGGGATCCGCTTCATGACAACGCTACTCGTTCATCCGTAGCAACCATGCTTCGCAGCGTATACGTCGTGCACTGCCAAATGCTGTTGAATTCAGTGATGTATAATGTTCCCGAATTTCTAGTACTATATCGACTTCTCACTAACATGTCCCATGGACGAGGGGCCCCGTCCACCACCGGATCCGGCCCCTCCGCCAAGAGCAGTGTCGGATCCGTCGCCAAAACCGCGAGTAAAGCGGGCGCTGCGGCCGCCGCTGCAGTAGCCGCTAAGACCGCCGCCAAGAAGTCCTCTCCTGCTTCGTCTGCCTCCGCCGTCCCGTATCCCATCGCCCTGAAGAATGCCATGGAAGAATACATCCTCAAAGTACTGGATACCCCGGAAAAGCAGTTGGCCGCCAAGGTGGCGCTGGGAACGCTGGTGGGGGCGGCGGGGGCGGTTATCGGAGTGAAGATCTATCGTAAGGTCAGGGACAGCACTAGTACCACTATCCCTACGGTGACGACGCCTGAGGCGCAGGCGGCCATTAAGTTCCACGGAGAAAAGAAAGCCCTGACGCCGGACACCAAGCGCTTCCGCTTTGAGTTGCCCTCGCATATGCACGTCTCTGGAGTGCCCGTCGGTAATTTTATCATGATGACAGTGACGATTAACGGCAAAAGGGAGACGCGCTGTTACACTCCGATCTCCGATCCCAACGAGCGAGGTACGCCTATGTTAGCTGCATTTCCTAAATCATACTCTAGGTCGCATGCTGCCTTTTGTGCCATAATTTATTTAATAATTTATGATTTTTTAATTTCAGAATTTTTATCGTTAGTTGCTTGTGGATTTCACCCTATTTGATTATTTTCGGGTTGATCAAATAAATCATGAGTAAGCTTAGAGTTGAGCGTTCTGTGTTGGTGACTTAGGGCAGTTATGGGTTTTGCAGAGCAGTAGTCAAATTAAAGAATCCCTTTCGTAAAATCGTGCCCCTAAATGCCGTATGCAAAGGTCACCTTACTGGTTAGAGTGGGTGCATATAAAAATATGGCGATAATAATCTTATACACGCCCACTTGAGAGTGGCTTTTCCGGTTATAAGCCGTTGTGCATGCTTATAATTACGCACGGCCTGGTATTTGAAAACTCCATGGGCCTAACTACAACATCTCTATCGTTTTCCCAGGTTTTGTAGACTTCGCAATCAAGGTGTACCCGCCAAACGCTGCCAACCCCAACGGTGGCGTCGTATCGCAGTTTATCGATAAACTGCAAAAGGGCGACGAGGTGTCCATCAGCGGACCGTACGGCCTGCTCAGTTACGACAAGAACGGCATATTTATGATTAAAGCTAACGAGAAAGCCGCTCCTGAGTCGAAAGAAATCAGGCGAATCGGTACCGTTCACAACTCTAAAGCAGTATCAAAGGTCACATGTGACTAATTGCAGGCATGTTAGCCGCCGGTTCCGGGGTGACCGCAATGATTCCCATATTACGAGCCATGCTGAAAGAGAGCCTGGAAGCACCAAAATGTAAGCAGCTATCGGCTACGTAAGCAGTTATCGGCTATAGTTCACACTGGGAAGTTCACAGGTTCGCTGGTGTACAGTAATCTGACAGATCAAGACATAATATTAAAGAGCGAGCTGAATTATATGGCTTCCAAGTACCGGAAGCGCTTTAAGCTGTGGTATCTTGTGGATAAACCTACTAATCCCAGCCGATGGAAGTATGGTATCGGCCAGATGTCGGAAGAGTGGCTGAAGGACTGGATGCCCAAAGCGGAGAGCGGTGTTTTAAGTAAGAAGCAATCGCAGTTGTTCGTATTTTGCCCCCTGTACCAGCCAGGCGTCAAAGCGATTCCTGATATATACATGTATACATGCTTATTTCTAAGACGACTTAACGTATTTTCCAGATAAACCCATATCACATAATTATGTGACCCATAGCTGTAGAAATATCCGTACGGTCACATTACGAGCTGTTGTTTTTGTTGCAGTATTAATATGTGGTCCGAAGGAGATGGCGGACAACTGCAAAAAAATGCTATCCGGCCTTAACTACACCAACGATATGATATATGTCTTTTCCGCCCCATAGTGTGCAGTTGCAGACATTTTATTTTTTACTTGTTGTTATTAAGTTGTGTCTGATGTAGTCGTCGTGGTGGCTGTGTGTGTGTGCGGTGGGAGTGCTTCGTCATCGGAGACAATGAGTGCGTTGGGCTGGCAGCAGGGTAAATTTAACCGTTTCAGAATGATATTAGTTGTGTGCAGTTCTTGTTGTAAAACTGGACGAAAATGTTGCATTGATAATAACTTTTATCAACCATAAGGCACGCGTAGTATGATAATTCTGTGGCACTCGATAACGATTTTAGAGAAGCTTGTCGACAAGGCTTTAGTGACAAACTTTTGCGGCTATCCAGGCGAAGAATTTCTGGCCTTCTAAATCGTTAACTAATCAGTGGGTAAGCGAACGCTGATACGCAACGCTGATTTATCTGATACTTTGCTTAACAATTTGCAATACAAAACTGTCATGCAGATTTTATCAGTACTGCTGACTATTTAAAACGGACATGCAGTACGGTATGTATTTAATTTCTTCAGTTGCTAAGTTTCGGCTAACCCCAGTTGAGTTGGAATTGGTAAGTACAACAGTGTACCTAACTTGACAAAACGTGAGCAGCGTACAATACAGTAGTTAAGCGTAAAGGGGATGTCTGCTATGCCACAACATGAGTTATGTCCAGAAAGCAGGAAGCATGTCGGTGTGCGAAGATCTCCCACACCGTCCTGGCCAATCTGGTACGTCATCAGCAGGAGCGTCTGCAGGTCATGGACGGACTGGTGGCGGCTGTCAAGGCCGAGCATGCCACGCAACTTGGCCTCCGAGAAGAACGTCTGCGTCTCCAGACTGCCGTGGTCGACAAGAACAGCTCGGTTCACCAGTTATACCAACGGCAGGGATCCCGTCACTCCAAGTATCCTCGCAGCGCATCCCCACTTTCCGATTATTCCCCAAAAAAGTTCAACCTTCTCAAAAATTCCCGTTCAGAACTCCATGTCCCCAATTATTCCCGTCATACCAGTCCTTTAAAGCAGGAAAACAAAAAATACCGATCCCGACGACCTGAGTCCCTTGCCACTTCCCGCTCCAGTCGGGATGGCAACGCTAGATGCTCCCGCCGGAGGTTTGCCGATTGTCCCATTGACCATATACCGGGTGAAGGGACAATGCGTCGGTCTGATCAAAATGATCTGCGCAGTTACTCTGGTCTTCCGCGATACTCCGCTGGGGACGCGGGGCTGACCGCCAGTTCGGGGAGTTTGTTCAGCCGCTCCCGTCTGCGCTCCTCCAGCACCCAGACGGAAGTAGATTCCATGAGTGAAGGTCCCTTAAGCGCGGCGGATGAGCATTCCCTGCGGTTTGCCGCAGGCCGGGCAGATGCCGCCGGCAAGTGGTCTATTTCACCGCGGCCTTTCCTGGCGTCCCAAGTCAATCCCGATGCGCCGCGAATGTGGACCCGCTCCCACTGGCATCGCAACAAGTACACCAGGAGGTGGCTGTGGGTAATTTTAGGGGTGTTGTTGGTGGGATGTGGGGTAGTGGGGGGTTTGTGGTGGTTTGGCCTAATGCCTCGCTGGGTGTACACTTACACCAATAGGGTCACGGATAAGTGCTCTTACTGCTGGTTGTTCAGAGACAAAGGCTTAAAATAATGTTGTTGTTAAAATTTATGTTGTCGCATCGAAATAAAATTTAGTATAAATGTGTCGAAAGGTCATCGGTTAGAGGTCGTAGTCACTAGGTCATCGGTTAGAGGTCGTAGTCACTATAAGGTTATGATTCGTGCGTAACAAGTATTTTTTACACATTTGGGTATTGACCTTTGGGTATGCGTATCTGTATCATTGAGTATGGTACATATAAAAGGCAAACTGAGGCCGCAGCATTAATGCCAATGACATTAGCCTTCCCATAGTGTGTCTGTAACACGCCTGCAGCAGTTCCCCCAAATTGTATATCTTGATTTTTCGATAGTGTTAGCCCGGTACTGTACTCTGCATCGGTGCACGCAGAATTCAATCCAGCAAAAGTCAAATTACCCAAACTGAACAACTAGTAACACTATCTTTTTGCCGACTACGAAAACAACACATAATTTATGACAGCCCGCCACGTAAGACCTTTTCATCCTGGGCCTCTTGCAAGCAGAATGAATCTTCCTCACAAACTAAAATTAATAATACAAATACGCAAGCAGGTAAAACTAAATAAACTTTAACAATTTAAACTGCATCAAAGCGAACAAAAATTAAATATCTAGAAATCGTTAAATGGAATTCCCGCCATCACACTGGTACCACAGAGGCATTCAAGCAATTATGTAAAACCTAGTCCCCTTAAATCAAAATAAATTACTACACGAAAATCTTCCGCTCAGACGGACGGCAGAGAACGATAGCAACCGCCGTCCATATACGGTCCACGCCATGGCACCCGTCGATCTTGCACCATCTCCTCGGCTCTCTGCCGCAGATCCGACAGACCCAACTCGCGGGCCAGCGTCGCATAATAACTGGCATTGTCGGCATCCACATCCGCCGCCATGATGTCCTCGCACTCCGCCCGCAGATACCCCATATCGTACCGATCAGCCACCATCCACAGATCTTCCACCCGATCCTGCGCCGATAGTCGCCCGCGGCCATACGTATATCGTAGCAGTGTTTCCAACAGATCGCCGTCGATATCCCCCAGCCGACAGACACCGGTCAGTTTCTCGGTTAACTCGTGCTGGAACGTGGCAGCAAAGACCGGTGAGAGGGCGGCCAGGATAGCGCGGTGCACTGGGAAAGCTTTGTGGTCGCTTGACACCAAGATGCAGTCGGTGAAACGTCCAGATATTAAAAGCGCTTCGAGGTCAGCGCGGGGCGTGGCGATGTCGAAAGCCAGGGTCACATAAACCAATTGACCGCCACGGAGGGTGTACCCGGTGACGTGGCCGGTTGGCTTGTGCAGGATAGGGGCAACGAGGGTGGAAAGATCACTGCTGGGCTGGTCAGGGTATGCCTCGGTCCATCCGTCTTGGCCAATGGCCACGGTGGACGAAGCACCGCTGTTGGCTCTGCAACCGATAAAATATTGGTTTTACTCGCTTGAGTGCCAATGACTGGTATTTGAAATTGACGACAAAAATAACAATAAAATCTCGACAAAAATAAAACTAAAATTCTAAGTTCGCTTGCTCGGTTTCCAGATTAAGCGGACTAACGAAAACGTTTAAACTAACGTTCAGAAAGAAAACTGATGAATTAACATACCGCACGGTGCACTGGACAGTTAGCTCACTGGTCGCCTTGACGTCTTTATGAGCGTCTTGTGGCAGAACCCGGGCCGTCACCTGCTGACCGCGCTGCTCCACGGTTAACTGCACTGTCCACACCGCCTCCGGGATCTGTGGGTAGTCCTGCTGGTGGTCCACGCGTACATTGGCCACATACCACGCCCGGTAAACGTCACTATCTGGGGCCGCCCATTGATAGTGACCTTTGGTGAAGCGCTCCGTGGGGATGGTATAGTGAAGGCTCACTGTCAGACGGCGTTGCTGGCGAGGAATCGGCTGGGAACAGATGCTCATGATCACGAGTGAAGGTTTACGATGGAATATGTCCAATGTCGAACGTCGTTTAAAAAATTTGGAAAATATCAAATATGTGACTGAGCTGCCTACTCTAGGGAAAATGATTCGCATAGGACCGATCGAGTATTCACCGCACACGGCTTATTTGCTTTTGTACAACCTCCTGGTGAGGAAAACGGTATCCTGCTTGTACCGTGTTGTGTAAAATTGGTAAAGTAGATTACGCCACATTATTTTGTTTTGCCGACTGCATTACGGCTAATTCTAACAAAGGATGGCATTTTCCAACCTACTGCAGAGGCGACGCCGCAACAAAGCTTGACGTTAGCGCATACCATTGCGACAATGCGAATTGACAGTGAATAGCGACTTCTCAGAGGCGATTACACCGGCAAGGGCTGGCTTTATGCCGCCCCCTAACTGAACAGCAGATTTTCTAATCATCTTACCAGTTGGTGGCTACGGAAATTAATAACGGAATGCGGATGTTTTTCCAGCTCCATGTTAACGGTTTGCTGCAGCGGCTGAAACGCGAGCGAGTGAAAAGGGATTTTAAAAATCAAGCTACGAGTAACTACGACTTACAATACGATAAAGGTTGTTAATCGTTTTAATTTGCAGCCAAAATGCACGGCAGGAAATTGCATGCTTTAAGTATCGGATTATGCACTGCCCACGAGCAGAAAACCTACACTTTTGGCCCTCCTGAGCGGCGATCAGTAATTGCGAAAACACAGACTCAAATAGTTTCATCAGCCTTATTTTATTGATAATTGTATTTTAGTATTTTCTATGTGTACATGAATATGTGTGCATGTGTGCTTTTCCCATTTCGATCCGAAAAAATAATATTACGACCTTTTAATATTAATTAAATCACGCATTAAAAATTAAAAAGCCGGTCGTCGCATAATTAAATACAAGTATGTACGAATAGCTGCTTGCTCAGAATCAACTGTTTTTATGACTCATATCAAAAGGTACTTAATTGATAAAGTTTACGTTAGTCAGTATTTACTCTACAGATGTTTCATATTGTGAAATTCGTGATTCGAGTCACCAAATCTATCAACATCACGAGTTGACACTACCACTACGTAGTTTATACGGCGCGCACGTGCGGTAATTGCAAAACTGCGTCTGAGAAGATCAATCAGTGCGATGCAATTATGAGATGCAGTTAATCTCGATTTACGATTTGCTTCAGTATTTTCCATAAATAAAACGGCGGTGACTGTTGACTTTCTGCAAACATGGCAATCCGTAAAGGCCAGCGTGTTCTGTACAACGAGCCCTGGGTGTGGGTACTGGAACCCGCGGTCTTCGCGCACTACTGCGATTTCTGCTTTGCCGCGTACGTGCAGATACAATCCACTGCGGTCCTGTAACTGCCACAGTGCCACTATATTTTCAGGTTAGACCAGCACACCACTGCCGCATTTGAAGAACCTAACGCCGAAGAGCGCGACAGGCTGAGTGAAGAGCATCCCAGCAAGATCTATTGTCCGTATTGCCAATGTGCATGCTATTGCTCCAAAACGTGCTTGGTACGTTTGGGTTGGTTGTTGCAATCAAGACAGAATGTTTTTAATTACCCTTTTAAACCAACTGAACGGCTTTCCAGGCTAACCATGCTGCGTCCCTTCACGGTTTGGAATGTGCTTATATCCAGCGCGTTGGCGCGAGTAGCATGCGGATGCTGCCGCGGAGTGCTCGATGCGTTTTCCTAGCGCTGCTGAAAGTTACCGTAGGTTACTTGCTGTTTGTGTTATTCATCAATATTTGGGCAAGCGTGTTAAGTTATTGCGGGAATTTTTACTGTGGAGCCACTGTTTACAGAAAGGTCAGACCGACGAGTCTAACATCATCGCTGAACCCAAAGCGCAGCGGACATGGGAACGCTTGTTATCACGTTGGTGTGGTGTTTAGTACAATAAGGTCGCGCTAGCGCCTTTCGATCTTTCCAGATTGGGAGCGTTTCCGTCAGCGAACCACCTTCATGGAACACGCGTGCACCGTGCATGGGCTCATTCAGCTACTGCGCACCGAGCACCGCTTCTCGCTGGAGCAGATTTGTGAGGCGTTGGGCAAGTTCGCCGTCAACGCCTTCACCATCATGGACCGCCAGCAGAACGAAGTCGGCTGCGGAATTTACCTCTCTGGCTCGCGTTTCGACCACGCCTGCCGCCCCAACGCCTCCAAGTACTTTAGCGGGCGGGATCTTGTCGTGTATGCACTGGAGGATGTTGCCTCACTGGAAGACGTACGGTCTTCCTGAACATTACTTATTTAAGGTTTCTTGATTTTTGCAACAAGGCACCGGCTCCTTTTTATTGTTCGAATATTGTATTAAGCACAAAGGCTCGTTTGACTTCAACAAGGGTAAACTTCAGGTACGCTTGTCCTATGGCGTTCTGTATGAGCATCCCGGAGTGCGCCGTGATGAATTACACGAAAAGTACCATTTTCGTTGTACCTGCGCAGTATGCGGCAATCCACAACAGTTTCGGCATCATGTGCGTATACGTTATAGTATACGGTATCTCTGAATCAGACACGGCCTTAAAATCTTTAGATTTAGGAAGATCTCATGAACGGTTGGCGGTGCCAGAGAAGGGCTTCTGACGGTGCGCAGTGCCAAGGCTTGCTTACCCTTCAAGCTGAAAACGATGCTAAAGTTTGGTGTACCGACTGTGGTTGGTGTACGGCAGATTTCCAGATATTTTACGAAAACGATCGCACCATTAAGGAAGTCAAGGAGCAACTCCTGGGATGCGTCAAGTTGACAGACAACCAAAGTACGCATTCACTTTAAATCGATTTGTTTCGCTGTCGCTTAATATCGTTTCCTTTCTGAGAACGCATGGACGTAGTACGAATGGCATTCGCCGTACGCATTGACTCTGTTCCTTTCCTTTCACCATCCAACCGGCATCTGCACGAGCTCAACGAACTCTTGACCATTGCCGCGGAAGCCTCGCAGCACCTAGGCCTGGCGCTTCACTGCTGTGCGGAGACGCTGCAACCCTATTCCATAATCTATCCAGAAGGCAGTTTCGAAGTGCTGCAACAAGTAGCTAAGTTCATCCATTTGGTGTCACGGTACATGGAGAAGCACGATAACATCCCGAAGAAGACAGCGTCTTTTTATGCCGGTATTGCCTGCATCTTTGCCCATAAATGCGAGGCGCTGGGAGTTAAATTGCCGTTACTGCCACTAAAGGTCATGAATGTTTTGGACAGGTCGAGTGTTAAGAAACATGTTGATGTGGTCTTTAATAATTATCTCAATCAAAGTGATATTTACACAGTGAAAAAGCTAATCAAAATTGTTACTGCGCACGTGCAGAATTCCAAAGATTTCAGTTTATAAATAAAAGGATAACATGCTTTTTAGATTTAGAACGGCCTGGCAGATACACTGGTACGTTCACATCCTAAATCTCTCAAGAAATCTTTGTAACGAACTGTGGTGCTCTTCAAACCGAAAAATCGATTGAAGTCAAAACCGGCATCCATCTGTAAAGATGACGATCATTAAAGATTAAACTGCGCTGCCTACTTATCCCAGAAACAAGGCACTTGATGGTTGTATTTGTATCTCACCGTATCAGGAACAGGACAATGGATCACCGGGTTTCGCACCCAATTCAGCCCATCCACTTCCTTCCGATAAGGAACGCCCCGGTCTTCCACGACAAGCTCGACAAAATCCTCCCACACACCGCCGGCCACCGGGATTTTTGTGGCCCGACCGGCGCGCACCATCTCCTCCCGGGAAATGTATCCACTATTGCTGACGTCCAGTTTCTGACAGGCTACAAGCAGCCGGTGTTTCGGCTCGTACATCTCACGCTTCATGGCACGCTGTAAAAACGCTCGGTACACGTCGCGGCGAGTGTCCAACGGAATGTGCGGGTGGATTTGATAGGCACGAAGGATGGTGGTGTATTCGTGGGGGGTTAAGGCGTTGCCGGTGATCTCCATCAATGTCGAACTGTTCAACCGAACCACAGAATATTACGAAACCTATTGAAAAAATGCACAACATCGTACACGAAAAGTTCGTTAGATGCTGTCCCATTTTGAACCGCTTCGCTCGAGAACTTTTGCTGCAGCCGATGACATGCATCTTGCTGTGATCGCAGCAGATCCTGGTACTTCTTCATAACAATCTCCATATTGGACATTGGGAACTGCAATAATTTTTTATCGTTTAAACTGTGTAGCATTCAAGCGCTGAACCTGATGTGCACTTGTTTGGGATGCTTCTCCATAAACTTCAATGTGGCTTCGTCGGCCTCGGCAATCACGTAGCACTGTTCTCGCAGCTGAACTACTCCACCGACGTATAGGTCTTCCGGTTGGATGTACTCGGGTAACGACGAGTTCTGGTCACTGCCTTTGCTGACGTGCTTCTTTTCCAAAAACTTCCCGTGCCAATCATCTGAAAGGTCATAGGTCGGTTAATAGTTAAAGTGCAGAAAATATGTTTCAGGAAACTAGCCGCACACTGTGGAGAATTGATGGAAATGCTGTTGTCATTGAGATGGTACTTCATAATGTACGCACGCTCCGCCGCGATTGGATCCTCGGTGAGGGCGCGTAACCGAAAAGTCAGCCATATTGGATCCTCAGGATCGCTGCAAAATTAATCAAGTAACACAATGTAAGTGGTCAATATCGATAGCAAGCTATCTGTGAGAGGCCGGACGAACCGATCGATAGCGAGATATTTTCTGGCGTCGTTAACCAATGTTTTAGGTATCAAGCGGTACACATTCTGAACCGAGTCTTCCTGCAGTCCGAACCCGTTATGCGGCGGCACAGTGATCTCGGGAACTGGATCTGCTGGTTCGCTTATGTCAATGGGCTCCATTATTTTCCCGTAATGGGTCTTGTAATACCATTTGGTGTAGCCGTCACAATCGTGCATGAAGAGTAACCGACCAAAGACCCAGATCGACTGACCACAACCCAGGTCCTTTTCCGTATATACTTCCACCTTATCTGGCAACTGCGCAAACGGATCTTAGCCCATCTTACTTCCAGTTGGAGATCGTTGAGCTACCTGAGCTTGATCAAACAGATGATAATCTTTGATGGGCTGCTTCGGATGGGGCATAGTCTTTAGTACCGGCCATGGCGAACCGGCATGCAGTTTGTCCAAATCATGGGTTCGCTGCAAACATTTTAGGTTGCGGGTTCGCGACATTCCGTGCACGAAAAGCGTTCACAAGCGAGCAAAGACTATGCGCTGAATAAACTGAAATTTGCTTTTCAGGTTGAGAACTTTGCGAACCTTGGGGATTTTGCCGCGGCGCACGAAGGGCACCCAGCGTGGCTTCCCATTGGCACCTGCCACACTCTTCAGCACTTCCATCGTCTGATCCCCGAGGTAATAGTGAATCAACAGGCAATGGCGGTCCCCGTACATGGCCTGCCGGTCATCATGCACTGCGTAAAACCGCAGTACCTTCCCGTCATTTTTCAGGAAGTGGGCGAACTGGAAGTCGGGATTGATATGTCGGTGCAGCGTCTCTACCATTCCTTTGTTCTACAATATTACCGTTATCGCTTAGAGCGTGTCAGGAAGACGGGCTCAGAAACGCACCGCGTTATTGGCAATGGCGAACTGGCTAACCGGTGCCGGGAGATCATCGGGGACCTCGAAGCCCATATGCGTCATGGTGGCGCGGGTGTAATCGTCGCATTTGTAAAACATATGCTGTCGGCCGTAGATCACCACCGGCTGACCAACGTTCAGGTCATAGAGCGTCAGGTGTTTGGCGGGGTTATCGGTCTTGGGAACTCGCTGACGGCGCAGGAACTTCTCTGAAAAAATAGCAAAGTTAAATAATACCATAGTTCTCTGAATAAGAACGCTGTATAAAATGAGCGTCTTTTGCTCAAAATAATTTTTTAGGCGATGTACTGCTTGTCAGTTGTCACGTAATGGTTTCTTTCATTACTGTCGTAAAGGTGGGGACTGTTAGGTATTTGTTCCGTAATGGCGATGGTGTCGTCCTCCAGGTGAAAGGCCAACTGGAACAGTCGGATGCGCAGCTTCTCGTCCAACCGTCCGTGTACCAAATCCTAACGGAACGCCTGTAAGTGTATGGGTGGCTTTGATGTATTGGATACTTTGTGCATCATGCAGAGAAAGAATTAAATTATGGGGTAATAGAATCTGCGTACAATTTTCCGTAAACCGATGACGTTGGCCCTGACACGCAATCAATCGTCACGGCAATTCACCCTCAAACTAACAGCATTCAGCGTTTTTGTATTATAGCGTTGGACATACCTCGTAGACATAGGTGCCAAAGTGGAAGACGGCACCTGAAAGGTACTCCCAGGGACTGGGTGCGGTTAGGGTCGAGAACGCGGAGGAGGCGGTAGAGTAGTCTGTGTAGCCAGTAGACTGGGTTGGTTTGTGCGCCGTTGCTCCGGGTGGCAGGGCGTATGGTTCATGGTTGGCGTAGCAGAACTGATGGGCTTTGCGATGATCCTGCTTCGTCAACTAAGAACGACCTTTCTGTTAGACAAAATAAGAACCTCAGAGCCTGATTGCAACACTGTTACTAGTACCTGATCCAGGTAGGATAATCCAGCAGCACAAGGTAAAGTCATTATTTTATTACTCTTGCTGTTCCAACGTCAATCCCAAAGTTCTGAGGACTTGCTGTTCCGTGTACGGTAGAGACTGCACCGCAAGCGAATTACGAAGAGAATAAAGCTGCAGCGCTAAAAAGTTACTGTACACTTACAGAGATAGCTGAACGAGAGCAGCTGGTGCGGGTAGCACCAGACGCGGTGCACCAGCGATCCGACTTCAAGTTGCTAATCGACAACTTATTCACTTTTGGTGTCCACTCCGGCGTGTGCACGAGTAAATACGGGCGGTGTCCTTACAACAGCAATGCACTGTGTATGACTGCAGTACTTGTACTTATTTACACTTGCATATTTAGTAGATGAACGCTCTCTCAAATCAGTGAAAACTGAAAACCTGACCGAACTTTTTGCTGACGGAATTTTTGAGTATGGAAACTTAACTTTTTCATATAATATCATGAATGTTTTCATTCTCCCCATCAGGGCAGCCCATGTTGGTACGGGCGTTAACATGACATTCCTAGCTAAGAACCATCTGGCATCAACTCATCAACTAGTTTGCGATGATTGCCTTATATGCGCGTTCATGGTACCGAAATTTTCTAAGTCGGTCAGTCTCGCGTGGGCCGCAGACACCCCGAGTTCATACACTGTACCTTTGGTGAGTCAGGAAATAACGATAAGAGAACTTTAACAGGTCGGTATGCCTGGATAACCCAGAAAATGTTGACCTTGAACCAGTGTGGTGGAGCGTAAGATCTGTGACGAGAATGTGGGTAGCAGGGGTCGCTGTTGTGTGGAACGTATGGATACTGCTCCTTCACTGGTGTACTGCCTGTTCCGTGGGTCGCGGTTCACCGCCGGCTTTAACGGCCAATATCACCTTCCAAAGCAACGTGCCTGTAGCGGTACAGCACGGCACAGTAAATATCGGAGGAGTACAGTTTAACATTGCTCTGGTGTCACCGCAGACGCTCGCTGCGCGACCGCGAACCCAACGTAAGTCAATGGTAAACTCACTAATCAGCATTAAGTAATTTTAATAACAGCAGCCAATTTACACTTCGGTTACCAACTAATGCTAATGTCATGTTGAGTTACTACTGTACGAGAGTAGAATCGGTAAAAACGGTTTTATTTACAGTGGATGACGTTGTCGACTGGGCGCTTCGCTATCCGGAAAACGACAAAATAACGCTGAAATTTCCTGTCGAGAACGATGTGACACGGTATTCGGCTGAAGACGGTGAGATCTTTGCCCGACCGCGTCTGGGCGAACCCGCCACGTTCACCTGTGTGGCGTCTGCGGAAGGAAGCGCTATTTACGCTAATACCATATCTTGGTTGCATCAGGGCCATGTGGTGTTCGACAAAGGTCAACCGGTTAAAGCCAACGGCGTACCACTTCAAAGTCGTTTTGCAAATTTAAAGCAAGTAACATTTCGTGAGACATGCAACATTTAGATGAACTAAATTGTACGAGGACGAGCTTAGTACATGTGATAGACAAAAAAACTAGCGAGAGAATCTGATAACCATTTGCGTGCTGTGCAACACTGTCAGCCACCTTAGGCTGGCGGTAGCCGCGCGCCGTCACGCAGCCGTCAGCTGAACACGGCCTGCTGTTTTCTGTAACGCACACTCGTATTAAAATTTAAATGCGAGTTTTGTTTTGGTTTTGTAACATTGTTTATAATTGGTTCTCCGCAAAATTTCCAGTAACCAGTGACTGACATTAATTAACCAAGCTCTTGATAATAATGTTATAAAATTGCCATCTAAATATAAAGATTCATCTGGCGAGATGTACTACGATGAGAATATCACCGACGTACGGCTACCTGCCAGTTTGTTTTCTGCACCTGCGATGGAGATTTCTTGGGCGAGTATCAGCGTTGTTTCGGGCCTACCGTTGAGTGAGAATTGTGTGGAGGAACCCGCCAGCGACGTGCCTTTACCAGCAGCGTACGATGATTTTATGGCCTTGGCGCTGAAGGCTTGTAGAACGGGGAACCTGACAGATAGAAGAGATTGTGGCGTTCACAATCTCTAAAGCAGAAGGTTTTCTTCCATCGGTTGCAGCTGACAAAGTGGCTGCAGATTGGCACCATAATTTCATGAGCGCTCATCCTCAGAGAAAGAGAAAACTTCAAGATTCTCGTCTGCGCGCCGAAGCAGGGCTTATTGCGACGCACATTAAAGTAATCGCAGCGCTCGAGCAACGGGAAGCAGAAAAACTGCTGCAGAAAAATAAGCGAAAAAGAAACACTCGTAGCGGACTTAGCGATGTGACAAATACTCCGACTTAAATTAAAAAATCTTTCAGAATTGGTAAAAAGTGAGTCCTCTGAAATTTCACATGTGGTTCTACAAAGTCAAAGTTTTACTGTAAGAAATAAAGTGTGCGGTATTACTGGGGTGATTATTTGTATTAAATGTGATGTGTTTACCAGCACTGACAAACCTGGGTGGTTGCCCACTGTGGTTGATTCGGTACTGCATTACAACTTCAGTGATTCCGGCATCGCGAAGATCTTCGACATCATGTACTAAGCTCGTCCTCGTACTGTGTTTCAGGCGCAAGTTACAACTTCAGTGATTCCGGCATCGCGAAGATCTTCGACATCCGCAATGTTTCCACACAGACCAGCGGTGATGTGGTCTGCCATGAGGAATCTCCCGGTCGTCCGCACAAGCACCGGACCTTGCGACGCTACCGCCTTTTGCCGTACGTTACTCGCGTGAGCGAAGTCTTCAGCGAGGTGATGCAGCCGCAGTGGGTATGGGAAGGGGACTTCGCTTATTTCAACTGCAAAGTTCGTCTGCCGCTGCCAGCGCACGTATTGGCCACACTGGGCACGCGGATTATTATGTGGCGCCTGAAGGGCAGAATGTTCCGCCTTACTCGTCCCTAGTCAGCAGTGACCAGTTGACGAAAGCGGAGGCGTTCGTCCGGCCGGTGAAAAATGTCCCCGGTGCAAGTGTAGAGTTTGTGTTGTGTGGAACGTATGGATACTGCTCCTTCACTGGTGTACTGCCTGTTGACGCCGCTGGCCGATGACGGCCGGGTTGAGTGCTTGTATCGGCCATACGAAGAGACGCACGGGTGGATCGTTCATTCGGCCGAATTAATGGTCAATCGGCGGAAACATTGACCCGGCTGCTTGATTTTGCGATATAATATTCAGTTTTTAACGGTAGCTGGCTTTTTTGTGAAGCATTGTTGTTTGACCGCATTTTGTGCGAAGTCTAAGGTCACGTTTTCAAAACAATTGTGCCGTTAATGCTTGCAGACAATGTGAGGTGGATGCATGCAAGTCAAATTCGTCTTTAATAAATATTCACCAGCGCCTGTCATTATGTGCCGGCATGCTTAGGTTTGTAGGTTACTGAGCCCGGCGCCGCCGGTTGGGGTTCCGACGGGCGGAGGAGGAAGTACGCAACTAGTGCAATAATGGCCAGGACGATAAAAACGACAAGAGCAATGCAGAGGGCGAATTTTTTACTCTTCCACCACATAGTTTTTTTGAGTTGCTGGGCGGTGTGAGCGAACTGCTGGCTGCTCAGTTCTAGATGCTCGGCGCGGGCGTCCAGATCGGTCAGCTTGTCCCCGCGTTCCAGTACCCGGTCTAGGTTGTCTCGCATGACGCCCTTGACGTCGTCTACTTGTTGCTGGGTCTTCTCCAGTTTGGAATACTGTTTTTCGGTGTTCAGCGGCGACAGTGGAATCTGCGCAATAATGAAATTTTCCAATCAAATCAAAAGTTACTGTGCAGACAGTGCAGTTACTGTACACTCGAAAAAAATTAATGTATCCGCGCGAGTTCAAGTTCAAGGGACAGAGAATTCCTCTAGACCACCCATAATACCCTAGGCGTCGGCCACTTTGGCACCAAAGAAGCCGATGCCTAGTGCGGGCGGTTTAGGTGAATTTTCTGTCCCTTAAATTCGCTCGGATACGGTAAAAAAATGTCGTGTTGTAACGTTTGGAGGAACAGCTTTATAACCCAAAAGAAGTTGTTGATTCAGCATAACAAAATGGCAGTAATAAACCTGTTTTCCGCGAACCTGGTTTGAATTTCTCATAGGAGACACTCGAAACGGCCCCCCAGTAACGGCGGCCGACTGTGAGGGGGAGGCGGGCGCCGAACGGAAGGGTCCGACGCTAGGCGGCGGTGTAGCGGGGCTGCTACCCCGGCTGCTGTGCTTGGTGTCTACTTTGGATTTGGTGGGAGTGGCCGCGGATGATGGCTCCGGCGGCGGCAGTCTCACGGTCTGCATAGAGGTCTTCGGGTTGGTCTTGTCCTTGTCCTTCTTCCCAGGGGACGGACTGGGGCTCCCCGCCTGATAGTTCTCGTTCTCCAGTGACATCTCGCGCCGCTTACCAGCCCCGACATTTTCTTTCTTCGATGGCCAGTTGGACATGAACGGCTCAGCCTAGTCTATGGAAAGGCCACCAAACATAATAACAAACTACGTTAATTTTTATTCTATAACGTCTTCGGAACCCAGTTTCCTTGAGGAAAGGTTTGAAGACGATTTAAACCGTTGCATTATTTAGCAGCAAATATAGAGGTCTGGAAAGAAGGACGAAAGGAGTTGTTCCACATAAGACTTCCAGTTTGAAGAAGCAAATGTACCTTGTTGGCTCAAATCTCGTTCCAGTGATATTTTTCCTTTTAATTAACAGTGCAAAATCAGCATATGCCCGCACGCTCACGTGGTGCAGAGCGCGTTTGTGACGGTAAGCATTCTGCTGCCCGTCATCGGCATGAAAGTACCACCAATCGGGAAAATATTTCCGCAAATCACATATTCTACCCAACGGAATCATCCTGGCACTGATTGTAATAGGCACACTTTGCCTCCCTCTCGTATATTGCACCAATAAAACCGGTTTCCAGGATACGAAACTTATTGTCCCGTCTTTCCTTCGCTGCTCTTTCGCTGGATGACCGATTTGCGGGGTGGCTCCAGATGCATTCCAGAACTTTTCCTTTTCTCCGCGATAAGCTGGTTTTCGGCGTTCCCGGAAGCCTCACCTGAAGGAGCCGTTACCACTACACTCGGGTTTGTTGACTTCCGGGTCGCCGGCGCCACCGAGAGAGACGAGGCGCCCAGGTCCGCCGTGGGCTTACCGGCGCCGTCGAACTCATGGCTGCTGGCGTCGGTGGCCGACGGTTCGCCGCCGGGCACCGCCGGATGCTCGTCGATGCTGACGCTGCTGTCAGTCTCATCAAAAAAGGAGCGTTTCTCCTTTTTCAGCTGGAATGCCTGTCGGTCGACGAGATCGAGGGATTTGCGAAGTTCCTGCTTAAGGACGCTGTTCTCGTTTTTTAAGCGCTCGTTCTCGGCACTGTTGGACTGCATAATGGATAAGGATTTACTGATGGATTTCACTCGGTTTTCCACGGTTGCTTTTTCCGCTTCCGTGGATTTGATCGCACTTTCTTGCGCTTTGATCGACGCTGCACTACTAAATCGGCGGTCTTTCTTTAGCTCGACGAGTTCCTCTTTTTGAGATTTTAGCGCATCGTTGAGCTCGTCAATTTTTTTCAGCGATTCGCGACGTTCCTGCTGTAGCGTTTCAATAACTTTCTCCTTATCGCTGTCGCTCGGTTTCATCTCGGGTTGGGTGGCATTGGCTATACTTTGACTCTTTTTGTCACCGTTCAAATTTAGTGACTTTTTTGTAGGGATATCAGTCTGATTAGGATCGTTAGGAGCATTTTCTATTTGATCCAACCCCTTAACGGATTTTCTAACTGTTACTTTGTTAACTTCGCCGTTTGGAAGCATATCGTTTGCGATATTGTCGCCATTTTTTTCGCCATCTTCATTATTATCGTTGTCGTTTACTGGTTCTTCGACTTTCGTATCGTCACTGATCTTCACCGATTTCTTCGCCGTCACGGACTTTCGTGGACCATCTTCGTTCACCGATTTCCGCGGCGTCTCCGCGGGGAGCGTCTCCACAAAAGTCTCATGGCAAAGGTCACAACCTTGTTGCCGTTGCAGCGCGGTGTACTTCGACAGCAAATTGCGGTAGTTGTCTTCCAGCGCCCGGTACGCCCCCATCAACCACTGCTCATGATCAGCACGAAGTCCTTGCCGGCTACTCTGCAGCTGCACGACCACTCCCATCTCTTTGCGGACAATGTTGTGCAGTGCCTGCCAGCGCGTTAATTCGGCGCTCAGCTGCTGATTTGAGCGTTCCAACTGTTCGATCTGTCGGCGATGCGGCGCCATCTGTGATCGCGCCGGATCGACGCACTCGCTGCACTTGAGCACCTGCACCTCCTTCTTTAGGAATTCCACCTGCGAGGTCAGGAGGTGCAGCTCTGAATCGTGACGCTGCTGGAGACTGGTGCGGGTGTCCTGGAGGGACTTCAATTGGTTGGTGGCCTGCTGCAGTTGTAGGAAGAGGTTGTGGCATTTGTCCTGGTAGCACCGTTCCACGGTCAGCTGTTCTTGTAGTTTGCGGTCTAGCAGGGATTTTAGTTGGCGCATTGTTGAGGTAATTTCCTGGAAAGCGCTCGCGTCGATATAGATGCTCATTATTCGCACTCAGATGACGAACTTTTGGTTGGTCAGTTTAATTTTTTTTTGTTGGTTACTTTACAGTATTTAGATCTCGTTAGACTGCTTTCTGGTTTCGAATTCTGGATTCAGAGTATTTAGGGACCCAAAATTTAAGGCAACGCAGTACACGAAGTACTGTAGCATATGTAATAAGCGTAAAGCTGAAATTTGAGGGATAAATTACTTATCCTAATTTAAGCAATGTTAGCGTATCGAGGTCTTTCCCGTGGTGACCTTTCTTTTCCCTTCCCCGACAAACGATTCTTGGGGATTCGCACTAATTTCGTCAGTCAGTCCGCGCGCTCGTCCTCCTTCAATTACCGGACACAGGATTGGCTGCGGTTAAAAGCGGAATGCGTACCCGACAGCGGCGCCGTGACTTATAAGCTTGTTAAGCCAAACATAAAACCCTTTCCCTTACTGATCACAGTCGATAAGAAACAGCGGAAAAAGCACAGTGAGACCTTTCGCAAAGTTGCGTACTTTCCGACACCGCTGACTCCGGAGCAATTGTTAGCCGAAGAAGCTAAGCGGCTGAAACGTACCGTCTCACAGTTGGAAAATGATGAACCCAGATCATTCAGACCGCGCCGCGCGGCGACAACCTTGGCGCGATTGTCGATTGAGTGGGAGGAGAGTTCCGCTCGGGTGGCGCAATGGCGGCGGAAGTTCCAGAATTTTGGGGAATTACCACGGGAAAAGGCTGATTATGCTATCGAAGAGTCCTTGGAAGTGGAGATTTCAGAGCAAAAGGACTTCGTGGCAGCGGTGGATCAGAAGGGTCTCTTCAATGAAAGTGCTTCCTCATCAGTCGATGACACCAACAAGAGCTCACAGATGTTTATGGGAGACAGTGACCCCACAAGGGAAGCGATTCCGGTTGTTGTAGGAATGATGAAGCCACAGCAGGTAAGATATTAAAAAACCTAGAACGGCCAAGACGTACTTAGGCGCTCTTCTTTGACGTGCTCATGCATGATCGATCTGTTAACATGTAGCCACGCCGGGACTGCCTTTTTTGTTGTTTTGCTGGCTTCGTACCGGGGAAAATAGCAAGAATCTAAAATAGGCAAGCACTTCTTGTAGAGAAAATTCCGGAAACTGCGTCGCGCCACACGTAACCTCATTGCCTGGATCGAGTCTCTGCGGCCACAGAAAAAGCTCAACTTCCACCTTATCACCTTGAAAGATGGGACCAGACAGAACGTGAACATGCGGCCGTATTTGCCCTTCCCAGAGGAGTTCCAACCCGTCCCAGTGATTAAGGAGGACGAAATCGTGGACCTGGTTCAGAATGCCTACGGCACCCGTCCCGCACTGGCTCTGAAAGTCGATATCCACGATATGGATAAACTCCCCGAAGAACTGGAGAAGTTTGACAACTACTACTACCTCCGCGAGCGGCTTTTCGCTAGACTGCGCGAACGAGAGAAATCCCTGACAGCCGCTAAGGCCCGCAAACTGCATATCGACGTGGGCAATAAGTACAGTTTCGGGTTCCGTCCAGCAATCCGGTACCACAGCAACACTTTGGGGAATGTTTTCGACGCCACCACCCGGCGACGGTGTCGCTACGGTGTCTGGTATCTGGACCGGGCGCTGTGGCGGAAAATGGAGGTGACGGAAGAGATGAAGCGACCGGGCGCGAGTGAGTCGGACGAGGCCTTCGAGCGAGTCACCGGACAGAAACCGTTGCAGCGCATGGAAACTCCCATCCTGGATCCCGCGTCTCCGGAACTGCGTGATCTTTGTGATTTGTACACCTCCAAGGAGTTCTACAAGCGGTTAGTGGCGCGGGAACGCGCGGTGCCGACATGGCTGGAGCAGTGCCGAGAGATGATTGAGCAAGATGAACGCGAAAAGCGGATGAGCCGGACGGCGCCGCACGGAAGCGAAGTGTGGCGGAAGCGGCGGATTAGTCGGATGCATAGTGTTCTGCATCTGCGGTTGAAGAGCACACCGCATCCACATTTTCCGCGGCGCCAGAGACAATCCAAAGCCAATCATGTAAGTGTGGCGAAACGAATGCAGTCGGATGCAAAAAAGACCCTGATAAAAGAAACAGCAGCAATGGACAGTGCACCGCGAATCGATACATGGTGCTACGATACATTGTATAAACTGGAGAGTACTTAGCAAAGTACTGTGAGGATTGAGGACCATCTTGTTTTATTAATACTTGCACAGATAAAATATCATTGTTTAAAAATTGCTGAAGACCATCACAGCTAATGACCGTCTTGGTGACCTTCATGCGGACCATGCAACTGTGCCCGTAACCGCGCCAGGATCTGCTCGTCTTGCGGATGCTCGGCACCGCCCCCACCATTGCTGGCACCGGCCGCTTCCCCTTGTAATACCTCGGCAAATTTGCTGACACGGTGCGCCAGTTTCTGCAGGGTCCGCAGTTTTAGATGATCAGCGGAATCCAGTAGCTTCTCCACTGCGTCATGGGCGTGAACATCGCCATGCAGATCGGCAGGTGATGGTTTGGTAGCGGTCTGCTCTTCTTCGTGGTGAATCAGACGGGAATCTTTCTGGGTGAGATGGACCTTATTGCACCACAGACGGTAGGCATAACGCCAACAGAAGTTGACGTACTTGATCTTTACCTCCGTTGGACTGAGGCCTAAAAGGCTACGGGTTATGCAAGCGTTCATTTGTGGGTGAGTTTTGAAGAAAGCCGCAGAAGGTCACCGTAATTTTTGGTCCGCCAAATGTTGTACGCTTCGTGCGGGATGCTGTTAGCTTCCGGGGAACCCTCTAGAAACGCCAGCTCATCAAAACCCAAAATGGGTTTAAAAATCATAGTATGGAAATCAGCTTGTTGTGCAGTACAGAGAGTTTCTGTAGTCGAAAAGCTCACCTGGTGGAGCGTTGCCGTATTCCATCTGCATGTGGTAAGCAAGTAGAACTGAGCAGACGTGACGGTTGTGCCTAACGGACGACATATACTCGTTCCATTTCTCGTACGTCTGAATAAACACCAATTGTTGATAAACGGTTTTCTGCTTTAAAATATTGTAGAAAATAGCGAAGGAAAATAATTGGAACTGAGAACTGGCGAGCTTGAGCCCACCTCTGAGATTGGCAGACTTGACGACAGCTGCTACTCAAACAGTAGATATCCCTGAGCTAACTGCAGTTTGTCAAAAAATGACAAAGCATTTTGAAATCTGCACGATTTAAGAATCAAGATTCCAGAACATTCTTGGAAAAGCTTTTGATCCAAGTAATACTTTAAAAATACCTTAGTGAATATATGATTAAACGAAAAAACCAAAAAACGAAAACCATTTTCAGGAAATTGCCAAGAGCCTTCTTCGAGGTGGACACAACACAGCTGCTGTATTGCACTGCACACGTTACTGCCCCTATTTTATTATTACCTGCTGGCGCGGTAACAGCTTCGTCCTGACAATTTCCGCCGCGTAGCACAGCGACATCAGATGTATAAAATAGGCGGAATGAAAGGCGAAGGGCGTGTGCAGGATATCCAGATTGACTGCCATGATGGCCGCCGTTCCAAAGAGCAGAGGGAGGAGCGCCGCGACCGCCACCTGACGGTGATAGACCAACATGTCGTTGTTGGACATGGCCAAAAAGCGCATCGTTGTCATCCCGTCCTGCATACTGTCCAGCACCCCGGACGGGGTCACGTGCAGGGCATGGTGGCTGGCCTTCATCGGGGAGCGAGGGAGAAGAAAGGGGCGGGGCTAAGTCGGTGGTAGGACAATAAGAGGAGATATCACACAAGTAATAATACGCACCCATGCGGTGGACTTGGCGTTGGACCGAAAACCTCAAACTCTCCCACTGCTGTCAGCCTGTTACCTAGACGATATTCTAAAACATCCAGGCTAAAACTTGGAAGCAAATTCTACTTCGTCGAAGACGTATCATCATGGGTCTGCCTGCGGTAAGTTGCGGAAATCGATACTTCACGGCTGAAATAATAATTATTATCGTTTTTGCTTAGGACTAGATCGGTTTTCTTTGCGTTTTCAGTTTGTGTAGAAAGTTTTATGTTTGGGTCGGTTACGTCTTGTATATATGGCGTTGCGGCTCTGTGCGTCTTGCTGACGTCGTCGCATTAGTGTATCGATTCCTCTTAGGATGCATTTGACAGATACCGCAAACAAGTGCCGCTAAAGTACCTCCGACATTTTGGTCTGCCCATCGTTTTCGTGGTCGGTGCGTGCGCCGTCTATACTGCGAAACAGGTGCAAAAGGTGACCAATGAATGGTTCGTTGTAGGAAAACAAGGCTCGGGTAAAGCCACAGTGTGCCACCGTTTGGCCGCGCAACACGGCATCAGTTATGTCACCATTGGGCAGCTGCTGCGCGATGAAGCCAGCACCAATACGGTACGGGGACGGGCCCTGGCGCAGTATGTGTATGCCGTCCCGTCGAAGCCGGTGCCAAAAGTATGTGCATTATGATTAGTCTTGCTGTTTAACCGCGCTCAAGCAGTCTCGATAATGAGCAGGCGTTAATGCTGGAACTCCTAAAAGAAACCATTAGTAAACTGCTGTACGTGCATCGCCCCATTGTCATTTCCGGGTTCCCGCGGAACTACGACCAAGCCATGGAACTGGAGAATTTGGTACGTACAGAGTAGACTGTATATGATTTACTAGGTAATATTAGCTCCGTTTCATACCCTGTATTCCGTCCCATTCGGAGCGATTCTGTTCAAACCGACCTACTATTACTCACGCACAATGCTGAGCTTGTTTGCGCATTGTGCCATAACATGGAACGAAATAACCAACAGTTCACCTTTTAGAGACTGTGTAAGGTGTAACCAACCAAAATTCCGGCCTATCGAGAGATCCAGCGGGCATTTTGGTCGTTAAAGCGACCGGAGCGAGCATTTTGTCGTCCGGAGACATACGCATACTGGGCTGATTTTGTACTTCAACCAGTGTATCCGGCTGTACGGCGTACTCTGAGTACTCTAAGTACTCTAAGTGTCCGGCGGGAAATTATTATTTAAATACGATCACCGCATCGTAAACGCAAAACAACAGGGTGGGCAAAATTTACGGCGGCCTTTTTTGACCTTTGGACGGTGTGATCGGTTTAACGGCCAAAATGTCCACCTGACTTCTTGGTCGGTTACAACTGTGCATTCAAAACATTTCAAAAAAATGCGTTATGTACTAAAAAGCGATGACGTAATAGTTGGCGTAACAGGGACTTCCCATGAAGCATGTGATTTATTTAAAAGTCACCAACGAAACGGCCAAATCTCGCATTCAGCGCAAAAACCAGTACTGCGAAATCTGTCCGATATCACCGGAGGAAATCGATAGAAGGTTAACCGCGTTTGACCAGCAGACCATGTCTGTGATACAGCTTCTCGATAAGGAGAAACGAATTTTCGAGGTATGAACGATAAGCACATAACCAGCATGGTGTGACTTGTGTGGTTTAGATCGATGCCAACGGCGACGCCGAGGAGATGTTTGTTAAAGTCAATGCCCTTTACGAGACCTGGTTGCGCTTGTCCAACCAAGGGGCAGAGTTTCAGGCCGATCCGACGGCATTGGCCGGACAACAGTCACTGGCCACCACGCATACCGCCCACACCCTACCACCCGCTGTGCGGCTGACGGCCAAACCCGC
The DNA here is from genome assembly GCF_019649055.1 of Paramacrobiotus metropolitanus. Lineage (NCBI taxonomy): Eukaryota > Metazoa > Tardigrada > Eutardigrada > Parachela > Macrobiotidae > Paramacrobiotus > Paramacrobiotus metropolitanus. Next base: position 799,175 of record NW_026570260.1, read on the forward strand.
TAGAACGGTTGAGCTGAAACCTACTACTCCGGTGGTTAAAGAACGGCGTTATGGGTTAAGTCAAACTAAAGTGGCATTCCGATAGTTTGATGGATTATCGGAGTGGTTTTTATTTCACTATGCCTATACTGCTAAGTCGTAATGTTGAAATATTTATTGGCTTTCTGCTATCCCGCCCAAAACACAGATTATATGCTCAACAAAATACATGTAAATCGCGCCTTTACTGTTAGATTCGGAATTCGGTTTGAGATTATGTAAAAGTAACCGGCGTATCTGATAAGTCATACATTAAACTTGGAAAATAGTGCAGCACACTGGAAAACTTGAAGAAGGTCTAATCTAAATGATATCCTCCATGTCGACGTCGCTATCGACATCCGGCACAGTTGCCAGCGTAGGCTCCGCACCAGTGGTAGTCGTTTCGCGAGGCGCCTCGATTACCATGAGGCTGTCCTCCTCCTTTAGCGGGACAACCTGCAGCGAACGCGGCACATACTCGTCGATGCCGGGCCGCTCGATGAAGGAGCCGATGTTGGGAATGTTACCGATGACACAAGCACTTAGGGCGCTACGGAATAAGCTCATACTGGCACACTCCTGCCATTCGTTGCTTTTCTCATCGTAGCACTCCACGTTTACGATAGCTAGGAAGCATAACACTGGGATTATTCTGTGTGGCATCAGGCTAATTAAGCGCTTACTCACTTGTCACGCCGTTGAAGCCGCCGACCGCGAAAACTTTTCCGTCCAGTAGCTAAAACGTAGATCCATATACATAAAAAAATCCTGTCTGCTGTACAGGGAGAACGTTTTATTATAATATTAAACAAATGCCATTGACAGCTGATAGTTTTTATTAGCAGAATAATTCTTTTTACTTGTACAGTATACGATGTATACTTGCTTTAATTAAGTTCCGTAATGCGTAATGTAAGTATAATAATTTGGTAACCCTAGTGTGATTTACTTCAGTTTTACTCTGCTAACAGTTTTGGCGACATCACTGTTGACTTCTGCACCGGCGCAATAGTAATATTCGTACCTGTATGGCATAATTACTTCGTGGATTTAGCATATCCTTGATGGCCGTCCACTGGTTGGTGACCGGACTGTACTTTTCGCCGCTGAGCATGCGTGCCACACCATTGAACCCGCCGATGGCGAAGATACAGCCGTTAAGTGCGCATGCACCCACCCCGCTCCGGCGGTTACGCATGGGCTGGATGAATTCCCACGTGTCGGCGGCCGGGTCGTAGATCTCGGCTGACTGCAGACACTCCTGCCCATTGAACCCGCCTACCATGTAGATCTTATCGTCCATCACGCAGGCCGACCCGTCTGACCGTTGTGAGTTCATGGGTGCTACAAAACGCCACTGGTTCTTACGCGGAGAGTAGCGCTCCACCGTCGCTTGGCGCGCCTGTCCTAATCAAAACACCCGTTAAAATAAACATTGTCGTTCCGCTAAAGACGACATTTTCTGCTAAATATGGTCTTCTGACTAAATACAAGTTGCCGTCGAAATGCCAAATTATATACTCTCGTAGACGATTTCTTTCTCAGTCACTTGAAGTACGTAACCATGCATGCTTTTTATTTATGAACGTTGAAGGTCACCAGTTTCGCTTGTAAGTAGTACATACGTGATTCCCCGTCATATCCGCCCATGGCGTACAGGTGGTTCTTAGCGCTAATGACGCTGACGTAGCAGCGACGCGTCTGCATAGGGGAGATCTCCAACCAGGTGCGCGTCACCGGGTCGAAGGCGCGGCAGGTGTTGAAGTAGCTGATGCCGTCAAAGCCGCCCACAGTGTAGATGAGCCCGTTCATCGTCGCCAAACCGTGGTAAGCGCGTGGCCCGTTGCGGTCACCGATGTTGGTTCGGATCCAGCGGTCTGCTCGCACGTCGTATACCTCCACCAGGTTGGTTGGGGAGCCGCCCGACCAGCCGCCCATGGCTACAGATCAAACAGTCGCGGAAGATGTTTGTCATGCATAGAAATCATACGAGTAGTCTGTCCTACTCTGAGTATAATTATAAAATAAAGTATTTACTGGAAAAAGGTATAAAACTGAAATCTGAACTGATTTGGTACAAAACCGAAATCACCTACGTTCACTGGGCTAGGCTTTGCAGATGGTGCCAAATAACAATTCAGGAAAAAGACAGGTAACTTTGCAACGGAATAGTTACTAGTACTTTTCGGACTCAGTAATACCAATAAAAATTCCCCGCCAAGCTTCAGTGTGAAATTAAAATTTGCACGGAAATTAAGTATTTTATAAATATTCAAGTGTTGATAAAAAAAATTGTTTGTCATTAATAACTGTTTGATAGCGGTATATCCTGGTCACTAACCGGTTATAGACCATAGAGGTATGAGCGAAGCTAACCGAAAACGGTACATTTTTTTGTTTATTTTGGTTTACGTACCAAACATAATTTCATGTGGAGCCCGTGAGCGTGTTATATAGACATCATTGGGATCCTGTTCGGGGTTTTTGTTCAAATCCAGATCGTAGATGTATTTGAGCGCCGCAATGATGACCGGTTTGCATTCATTATCAAATTCCTTCAGCAACGGATTACTCTTGATCTTCTCCATGAAATACTGCGAATCAATCAATCCACAGCGTAATGCCGGTAAGATATGGACAATGCAGCGCTTGCGGCTGTCCCGGTCCGCTTCTATCCATTGGACTGCAATGACCTTTACAGCGTTACTTGAGCGGCAAGCGATAAAGGGTGCAAGCAGACAGCATGCTGTAATTATTTAGCGGGCATTTACCTAAAGGACGCACCTATAGCCTCCCACGCTTGCTCCTCCCGACTGACGTTGAGCATATCGTGGCGCAGCAGCGCCACCAATTCCTCCAGAGACAACTGACTAAACGAACCGGTTTTACGGATCTCTGCAAAGTTTTCCAGGAGGTAGCGCAACGCGTAGAACTTCAGTTCGGGGATGCCGATGGCATCGGCGAACCGCTGCACTTGGATGGAGTTCTCCGGGTCAATGTGGTCGCGCATAAAGTCCACGCAGGCGTTGAGCAGACCAAGCATGCAAAACATATCGGCCGCTACCACCGCGTCCTGCACGTTATCGACATTGATGTTGGCTTTGCGGGTGTAGGCGTAGTCAATCAGCACCTCCATGAACTCCCGAGTAATGCCATGGATTCGCGTCACCCAGTGGTCTCCGCTCGCGGCAGATGCCGGGCGTAGCGTGGTGGTAAAGAGCGCCCGGAAATACGGACTGCATGAGGACAGGATGGCGCGGTGGACCTAAAACAACGAACAACGATAAAAATCACATCTTCGAGAGGTATTCGGATGCGTGGTGGGAGGGTGCTTGGGACCTTTAGGGACCCATCATGGAGTAAGAGCTCGGCGTCGCACAGCTGGCCGATCTTTCGCATGTCGTTGAGGAGCTCCAACGCTTCCGAGCTGATTTTCTGTGACACATCATAGCGGCGTTGTCCGAGTAAGGACATACTCCGAAGCCGGCTGACGGCTTACGGCGGGAGCGGCGGTCAGGGTTGCTCCGTGGTGTACAACAGGGTAAGAAAGAAGAAAAGCAAATGAAATCTATACTTTCACTTCAGTAGCGTTGGATTCCGCACTGTATTACGTGCTCACATCCAACAGTGCAACACACGCGGTGTAGTAGCTGCATTGGCTAGTTATACGTGACCCCACCTTTTGACCGGTGGATTTTGGCCCTTAGTTGTGCGAGCGTTGCTGAGTGCCGAGGGTGACCTCGTAGTTGGGGCGAAACAAGGGGAGTGGAGTAGCGGGTTTAAGCGTGCTTTACCACGCTTTGTATACAGAAATTCGTACAAACAGTTCCCAGACCACTTACCGTTCGCACTCAGTATGTAAGATGCTGGCACAATGGACAGAGCAGCCAACAGAAATCCAGAACATGAGAGCCGTATCAACGACGATGCCATTTTCGTATTACACTAGCTGCTGAGCAAAAGCAAGCAGCGTTTCAATAAACGATGCTTCAGTGATTATACACTTGCAGCGTTTAACAACGATTGTCAACGCAAATTCGTATTCCCGATTCCCGAATAAACAGAATGATAAAAATTATGCACCATCTTCTCGTGTTTCACCGCATGTTACAACGTAGTGTTTCAGAATTATGCATACTATTTACTAATGATCACTAAGCCGTTGGTAGCTGTGTTTTCCAGCCTGGTCTTGTGCCTAATTACCTACGAGTTTTGAACACTGGTACTCCGATCGCATCTGCAGTTAGTTGCTTACCACGGCAAAACGTTAACTTGGCACAGAATTGTTGTTCAAGTCACATGTGTGAAATAGAAAGTTTCGTGGCAACTGACTGAGGGAAAACGAAGGCCCCTAACTAAAGCACACTCGTTGTGGAAGCACACTCGTTGTGGCTAGATGGATAAACCTTCGGGTTTTGAAAGATAGTCTACATCGAGCGCGGTTTGGACTTAGATGGGTGACCACTCTGAGTTCAGGCTGCGAGTGCACGGCCCGCAAGGCCTGTGTGCGAAGTGCTTGGCTGAGGCAGCAATACCACCACGGAGACGGGCACGGGAGATGGAGGATCACAATACCACCCTGGCTACTCAGTAACGGCTTGGACTGAAAGGCCTGTGATGTCCGCAGTACCAATCGTGCCAAATGGAAGGAGACAGGGAGATCAGTCGAAGCAGAGGATTGGCGCCTTCCCTAGAGATGTGCTTGCTGTCTACCTGTTTAGAATTCTCTTAGTCTGGTTCTGTTGAACGTCTTGCTCTGCCCGAGCCGGTTAGCGCCATTGCGCGTTAAAATAAAGCTGGCGCTCGCGTTTGCGAGCTGCTGCATACGATCTGTTGCAGTGTTATAGCCTCCATTGTAACTCTGCGTGAATGAATTACCGTACTTTGCACAAAATGTTCTGTCTGTCACCTGATTAATGCATTGCTGAACATGTAAACCGAGCCGTTTTCGAAACAACTAGCCGCATAAAGCAATCGCAAAGTACCGGCTGTGTTTTTGCGGTTTGGGCGGAGCAAGGGTGCTGTCAGTTACATTGATTCCCCTTTCGAAGACCGCTCATCCAATGAGCGGGCGTCTTCATTTAAGTGACTCACCATCGGTACATCATTAATGCGCTTATCCCACTGCATGGGCGCAATATTTGTTGTTGTTGTTGTGGTTGCACAAACGTACAGCGTAGTTTTTGCAACGTGCCAACGACAACAACGCTTGAGAATGAATTGCTTGTTGTTACTGTTGAGAATGAATTACTAGCCGCCGCGTCTTTAATTTGCAGCTGCTTGACAACACAACACCAGACTGGAGAAAGAATCCGCTAACTGTTGAAAATACAGTAATTAGTTGGTGGTGACTTGGCAAAGCAAGCTGTAAGCAGCAAGAGTGCAGGCAGAAAGAAAGCAGGCTCATTTCACTTCCATGGAGACTTCAGTTCCAGCTAACAGCATCGATGTAGCGGATTGTCCTGTCGAAACGGAAGATCTCCCGGAGCAGGCTCAATGGGAACGAGAAAACGCTGCGATGCTGAAGGTCCGCCTGGAGATCTGGCTGAACCGTATGGTGGGGCGCAATCAGCGTTTCATCTGGTGGCTGACCATCGCCATGTCCGTACTGCCGCTAAGCCTTCATGCAGCCATTGAGTGCGTGTACGGCGGTGATCCGCGGTACTGTTCAGTACATACTACCATTTAATTTTTGAAGTTTGTTTCCAAGAAAAGCCTCGCCGCAAAATAAATTACCTAAAGATCTAGTAACGTCTCCAATCTAAATCAGTTTTGGTAAATTCGTGATTAATGTGTCATTACATTTAATGATTTTAGCTTGTAATTTCTTCAAAGACGTGCAATCGAAATATGAACACATCAATAACTATTATCATAACGAAATATAAAAATAAGTACTTGTACCTATACTGAATACCATTCAGTATAGGTACTTATTATAGATATGTGAATGTCAGCTGCCATGCCATAACTGGCAATTCTGACATCATAAATTTAGCAGCATCCATCGGTCGACTGAGCAGTGAGCATTGTATTCTACTGCACTGTCTGCACAGTAGACAGGCTTGAGCAATAGGATGCAGTAGATAATAATAGGTGTTAATCATGCAGTGCGCCGTATCTCCTCCGACACATGACGCCGTACCTTCCGATGACCCTGGGCATACTCTTCTTCACGGTCTTCACCCTGTTCCTCGTAAACTCCTTTATGGATCCGGGCGTTGTGCAGCCGTATTTGCACAGCGATCTGTTGCGGTTGGAACAACAACTGCGTACGTCACTCTGTTATTGTTATCCGCGCCCCTTATCGACGCAGGCTTTTGGGATTCCTTGTAGGAATTCGGGAGGGAATGCACTATGTAGCAGAAGCCTTCATCGTCACCTCGGACAACCCCACCGAACGCGCATCGGTGCGGCGTCAGAGCCAGTGGCTGGTCAACGGACAGACAGTGATCACCGAGTTCTGCTATCACTGTCGCCTGTACCAGGCTCCGCGGGTGCACCACTGTCAGCTGTGCGGACGATGCGTTGGTACGAAAGCGCGAATTCAAAACTAAGACTGCACGCTGTCATAAAAAATTATAATTTATCACCATGAATTGGCCTCACAATCAAAGAGTGCAAGCACTCGCGTATGGACCAAATATGTACCTGTTACTCACACTGTCAAACAGAAAAGTTTGTTTTGCAGAAAGGTTTGATCATCATGTACGCACTGATCGCTGTCGATGAACCCCAGCTACACCAATGATGCTGTATTTAGTGCCCGTGGCTGGACAACTGCGTGGGACTGCGCAATTACCCCTACTTCATCCTGATGCTGATTATCCATGGGGTCATGTGGATAGTCTGGATCGCTTCTGTGATCGTCCACATCGTAATGCGTAAGTTAAGTAGGCTAATGTAGTACGTGTTACTACCGGTATTGAGAAGTTAGAAAATTGTTGATTAGGTTCTCTGGAACACTGGACAGGAATTGTGTACCTCCCGGCGTGCCTTATACAAATAGGCATTGGGATAGCAAATCTGCACTTTCTGTACGTCCTGTTATCATGTCAGCGGGATCTGCTCAAACTGGGGCTGACTGTGCACGAATTCGTACGTGATTTTAAAGAGCGTGTGTCAAGCGGGTGTTTGCGGATACACTGTGTTGTTTCCCTCAACAGAAAACGGACAAATATTATAACCGGAGCATGCATCGTTTCCGTAGTCCCTTCGATTGTGGATCCTTGCGGAAAAATATGGTGGAGGCGTTCTGGAAACCGTGGCGACCTTTGTGCGTAAAGCATTCAAAACCGCTCACATGGAAATTCTTTGAGAATCGTACAGAACTCCGGTTAACCTACATTTTAACTGGCTTTTTATGCGATATGCAGGTCCTATCTGCCAAACCTGGCAGTTGATTTAATTACTCCCAACAATTCGCCTCAGACTCCTTCTACCGGGAACCGGGGTGATGCTACCATAGCTCAAAAGAAACAAAATGAGTCAAAGCTCGTTCAACCCAAGTTAACCAACCCAAGTTCAGTGGTGCAATTGACTGCAAAGCTTGATCATGTAATACTGATCTAGCCGATAATGATGTCTGCATTCGAGTTTCTGAGGGGAATATTTGATTTTAAAGGAGAGATACAATTATCTACGAGTGCATGGTACGCGTACTATTCTTGTACTAGTACTCAGTACTTGTTTTTTTTACTTGACGATACATCCACCTGAACACATTTCCGCTTGATATTGTTGACTAATCCATTGGTGGAAGCATTTTCAGTTGCGAAGCCTTTCCTGATTAACCCTAAGGGATACATTATGTTTTTTTTGCCCTTGGAGTTCCCAAATGTAAAGAACAGTTGGAATACTTAGAATAAAACGTTTTGGATGAAGCTAACCAAAAGAAACGTTTAATATCCAAGTTTGTGATTACTGTACTGAGTACTGTAATAGTTTCATATTGATAATTAGACATATACCGGTACGAGCGATGGTCGATAAGGTCACCGCATTACATACTATGCCCGCACGTGTTAATGTTTTGCAGTGTTACTATAATACACGGTGCCACCGAAAAAATTAGTTGTAATAAGTACATACGTTTTTCGGTAAATTTGGCAAAGGTCATGGGGAAAACCGTTTTCTGGTTGCTTGGATATGACTGCAACCCTTTTCTTATTGTTTCGCAACCGGTGCATCGTGCAGCTGAATCAGTCTCGATGGGATGGTTTAGAGTTCAGTTGTAATTTTGTCCACGTACTCCCAACACAGAATCTGCGCTACATTAACCTCGACACTGTTTCCCTGCTCATGACTTTGACCAAACAACTGCGCAGCGGCAAAAAACTCGTCTTCTTCCGCACTTGCAAGGGTGAAATGGTCTCGTTCGCGGCACGAAGTGGCAGTTGCGGCAAGAAAAAGGTATGACTACATAAATGTCGTAACGCCATTACCAAATGAACAACAATTAAATTAACTGAATACATAATACTGAATAATGTAATGCTTCTAATCAACAAAAATATCTCATACCATTCAAAAGAGAGCAGCATAACCTTCGGCTGTGATTTTAACAGCCAAGCTGCGGCAAATCCAAGTCGAAGTCGAAATGCGGCAGCAAGAAGCGCAGCCGATCGAAGTCCCGCGGTTGCTCGCGTAAGGCTAAAAAGTCCTCCTGCAAGCCGAAGAAGTCCTCCTGCAAATCCAAAAAGGTCAAGAAGTCCTGCAAACCCAAAAAGCGCTCCGGCTGCAAATCCAAATCCAAGAAGCGCTCGTGTGGTGCGCGTCGCAAGTCACGCTCTCGCTCTCGCTCTCGCTGCGGCGGCATGAAGAAGTCCAAGGTCAGTTACTGAGCAACCCAGCGTTCATGATGTGTAATGAAGGCCTTTAATTGCAGAAATCATCCTGCCCTAGTGCCTGTGGAGCCGGAATGTAAGCCGGAAAGTGATGCCATTCTTGACTGGATGTTGTTATCCTTAGCGTTTGGTTGGAGGAGTGACTGTTAATTACTGCTGCTGGTTGTGAGGTTAAGTCGCAAAGAATTTAGTTTGTAATAAATCGACACGGTATTGGTTGCTCGCGATTCTCTAAAATGTAATGCTTATCCAGATCCGAGTATTTCAGTATTTCACATCCCGTGACTTTTCGCGCGAACAGTAAGCCACATAATTTACATATTCTTTCGGTTGATTATGACATTTACTCCAAGTAGTTCTAGTTTTTCCGTGCACAACCACCAAAACATTGTCACACAACAATAATATAGTTCTTTTATTATTACGTATTATTATTATATAAACCTTATTGTCATCGCGCGGCGGCCACGCTTCGAACACTGATATCCGGCTCGAAGAGCGGCGCATCGCCCTCCGCTCGGAACGTCCTCACAACAACCCTCAACGACACCACTGACAGTGTGACAAATCCATCATTGACTTCAAAACTCGTCGACACAGTCAACCCCTTTGATTTTAACACACTCGCCAATCTTACAAAACCCTGCCCCAAGCGGACGTCCTTGACCCCGTCCACGACTTCCACTTGAATCTCATCGTGCAGCAGGTCATAGATAGGAAATGCTAGGACCTCCTTCCACGCCGGTACCTTGGCGTAATCATGCCGGTTGGAGGTTCGCTGCTGGTCACCCAGCCGTGCGGTGACCTTGACCGGGAAACTCCTGGGTAGGTGGAAAGGATCTAGATGAGCTTTGGACGCCGCCACCACGTAGCACAGCGCCACCGGTAGGATGCAGTTGGTCTTCTCCCGAATACGCTGGCAGATCAGCATCTGCATGGTGAAGTCGTCGAAACGATCGGATAAGCTCCGCCATTCATAACGTAAATGTAGAATCCCACTGCCGACGTTCTCCAAAGCGTAAAACTCCTCAATGACTCCGTTGATTTGCACCCGTAATAGGTCCAACCGCCCTTCACCCAGCGGCAAGCGGGTAATCGGGTCCTGGTCGAACACCGTAAAGGTCAAGGGGATACGCTCGCTGCGCCGGTGAAAGACAATCTGGTAGAAATGGTTCCAGGTGGGACTTAGGCTGTCTTCCACCACCGGCGACACGAATACCTCGTTGCCGTAAGTGAACTCTACATAGGGGTTTGAGACGCCGTGAAGATCGGCAGCCTCCAGTTGAAAAGCATCGATGAGGTGAATGCGGACGATGCCCAGAGGCAGGTCAATCTCCAGATCGTGGCTGGCATAGTTCTGGGCGATGTAAATCTGAAGAGCATGCGGGGTCACCATAGTGTGGCGCAGAATACCGTGGATGGTCTTGTCCAGAACGCCGGCCACCGCCTCAAAGTTCAGAAAGTTTAGGAAGTTGGTAAATTCATAGTGTAATTGTGGTGGTTCCAAGAAATACAGCTGGGTTCCTCCTGAAATAAGCGAACAAATAGGGAATAAACTATTTTCAGTCACCAAAAGAAAATGAAAGCAGAAATGAGTACAAACGTCAAAGGTGCAACTATAAAAAAAATAGAATCTAACGTGAGTATACTGATACAGTAATACTAAGTTTGGCTGATATTAACGTTTAAATTACATGCGTTGTAAACTATTATTATGCTTATTTTTGTTACAAACAAGGTAACCGTCAAAAAACACTTAAAATAATTCAACATATAAAAATGGTTTTAGATAACCTTCGTAAGAGGTTTTCTTTAAAGAATATACATTCTTTAAAGATACACATTTTTTTAAAGAAAGGAGAACTTTTTGTTCAGAAACCACGAAACGAAAAGAACCGGAGACGTCGAATACGGGCATCCATTACCGATAACTGGTAATTCTGGCAGCAGTGGCTTTAAAATCAACCGCAGCGTTCCGCGTAATTGGATGTTTTTGATGCCTGTAAAGCCAGCAACCTTACCACTACAACGGTCATTGCAATGGACTCACTCCTTACCAGCCCCACCTGCCTGCTTGCACATATCCCACCCGGACCACAAATTCCGCATTGCCGCGGTACAGGACATCTAAATCCACGCATACCTCCTCTGTCGGGTCCTCCGGATAGCTGCGAACCCCTTCCACTTGAAACGGCATTGTCCCCAGATCCAGCTTGACAAAAGCAAACGACACTTTAATTGCCCGCTGCAGTTCCTCATTGAGAAGCGCCGTGATTTCTACGCGAAAAATATGCTGGAGGTAGCGATTGATGGGCGTCCACAACCGGCGAATGACCTCGTTCAGCCACTCGACCGATTCCATGTCGTGCTCGTGGGGGTGGAGAGGCCGCAGGGGACCGGTGTTTAGCGTGGGGCGCAAGGCAGTGATGACCTTTAGGAGGCAGTAAATGAACTCTGAAATGACGTACCACGGGACGCTGACGTCAGTGCGGAAAAGGTAAAAAAAGGTCAGATGGATGGAAAAGTCCAGGAACTGGAATAGAACACCCATTTCACGGGTCGCTGGAGGATAGTGCGGTCATTGACTACAACGCTCATTAAGCCACACAGTCGTTAATAACGAACTGACGTCCATTATTCGCCGGATTTAATAAATTGACATTAAGGTGAGCATGGTGAAGGTAAGTAATTTTGGCTCATGTTTAGTGTGCACCAAAGACTGCTGCTGTCGTTGTCAGATTTATTTTAACCATAAATGTGGGCTGATATAAACGTTTCAGGCGAACACATTATTGGCTGAGGCAATATCTATGTACTTAATTAACCAACAGCAGAGACGGATGTACTGGTACGCGTCACATCACCAAAATAAAACAATCCTGCACTCATCCGTCTTATGCGAGCACGTCACGCAAATCAAAACCATTAACGGCCATCCTTGGTTGCTAGGGCTTCGGCGCTTCTAAGCATGTCCGATGGTGCCGGCCGTTTTCTCAGACTAACGGTTGTACTTACAGTACATACCGTGAAAGATCGTGCGGCACACTTCCTAGCTAGTCGATTCGAGATGAAGTAACTGCGGAACTGCTGGTAATATAACAGGCGTCAGAGTTCAAAACGAAACATGTACTGTACTGTACTATTCTATACTAGTACTGTAGAATCTAGCGAACGCTTTTGCCGGTGCCGTGTGCAATCTGGAATGATACTGCATTGACTGAAGATTGTACTGCTTTGGATTCGGCACTTAGTACTGACAACTTCGTGGCAATACCTGTATAAAATTCTGAAACTTTCTAACGACGACACTTGCCTTGTGTAAAGAGAAAGCTTTTAGTGCGTTTACAACCGTAACACTTTACGACGTAATAGTGGGTTGACATAGTTCTCTCTGTCTAGGTTGTTTTGGCATTGCCGCTCATAGCCAAACTACAGCAGAAATGTGGATGCAGATAAAAATGTTTTTTAAGCTGCTGAAGCTGCGACGCAAGATCCGCCGGCTAAAGCTAGCCAAGGAGAACACCTACCGCATCGAGCAAGGTCTGTCTCCGATCTATCCATTTAGCGAGATCTTGCGTATGTACCTGGTGGACAAACCTCTGGATTTCATCTACCATGCTCTGTGTCCATGCTGTATCTATGACCGCTACCGGCATGAGAAACGGCGCCGGCGTCCTGCGCCGACCACTTGGTACGGCCGCATGATCTTCCAGGTAGCGCTTCAATAAGGAACTAATAACAGTAAAGATTTCATTTGTCATAACGGGACAGAACGGCTCCATTTTTGTTTTTGTCATAGTCAGATTGACTGCATGGTGTGTCTTGCAGCCAATCACCATAAGACTAACGATTGACACAATAATAATGAAGTTGAGCTCCCATGCGCAATTGCGCACACATGTATGCCGTGCCGAAAAAGATCATAGCACAGCGGGCCAGAAATTTGCGTTCAGCGTTCACGTTTCTCAGTTATGAGCCGCAATGCGATGAGCATTCTGGATAATGTTCCGTCTGACTTTAACTAGAACAGATGTTTATTTGATGCGTGCGTTTTTGAACGATCCTGAAAACTGAGATCTTGGCAAACCCTAAACTCAGTATAGTTTAATTTCCAGAAAACTATAATATACCATAAAGGCAATTCGAGTGACAAAAAATGTTATGTAGTGTTCAGTAACGCATCCTTCTTCTGCAGGGCACGTACGAGAACCAAGTCCTTAAGAGCGTTCTGGGTTTCTTAATCGGAATACTAATCAACTACCTCATCTATTTGTACATGATATACCAACTACGCTTCCAACTTTTGACTGCCACCGTTTGGGCGTTAATCGCCGGCAACGTGCTGACTTTGGGATTGGCGTTCAGCGACCCGGTGCGATGCATCGCATTGCTCATTGTGCCGTCGGTATGTACGGGGAAGGGCCGGACAGCCCTTCTGGCGACGGCCATGGTGATGACCTTTAACGGGCCAGCGATGAATGCTGGGGAGAACGCTATGCGCTTGGCGGGGACGATTCAGTGCGGACAGGAACTGCTGCGGAACACCACCATCGAGGTCATCAAAGAGGCTCTTAGTCGGTTATTCTTGTCTGACACTCTGATGCTGCAAGTTAGCTAAGCTGTGCAAACACCGGCCGCAATGCTGCAGAGCTATAGAAGTACCGCACTCCGCAGTGAAGCTATCCGGTTAATGACTGCGTTTGCGCATCTTGCAGCACCAGCCAATAAGCATACGATTAAAGATAACGATAATAACGTTTGCGCTTTTCAGCTCCCATTCGCACCATTTACGCCGTACTGAAAAAGGTCGTCAAGGAGCTGGCCGAATTGGCGAAGAAGATTAAAGCGGCGTTCCTGGCGGTGGTGAAAGTGTTTCGGGACATTGTGGACTCCATCAAACAGGCTTTTGCCTGGCTGGCCAGTGTCGTGGAGGAGTGCAACGAGCGCGTCGGCACTCCGGCCAAAAAATGTTACAAGTCCATCGACGAGGCGGTGGAGAAGTGCGAAGTGGCGTTGGGCAAGACGTTTAGCTGGCTGTGTTATGTGGCGCACGTGGCATACATCGCCTGTGCGGCAATGAGTCTAGTGGTGGCCCTATGCAACCTGCCTAAAGCCGTCAGCGTATGTATACATTTAGTGGATTTTTATGCTGCAACTCTGGATGAGTTTTAACTTTAAGCATCCAACCAAAGCTGTTTTGTGACCACAATGCTTGATGTTTAGGAGAACATTCTGGAGCCGATTAAAAAACTGGTGAAGACGCTGGTGGCTAAGATCAAATATCAGTTGTACGTCAAAATTGCTTTTAGCCATCACATGAATTACACATTAGAGCAAAGCAAGTCTGTAACGGACATACGAAAAGACATTATGGATGAGATTCGACAAAGAGTGGACATTTTCGATTTGACACTGGAATGGACCGATGTCGTTTTGTTCTTAATAATTTTCACCATCGTCTGGAAAGCGTTTTGGTACCGGCAGCGATACTTGACGCAGGATCGCTACGATAACATTTACATCACATTCACCGTGCGCGATATCGATGTAAGCTTAGTGTTACTCGAATAAAATGCCGCTTAAGTTTGATTAAAAAACCCCTGAAAAAATTTTCTGCATTAAGACACTCAAATTCTGCAAATTTTAAACTTTTATTGAACTGTAAAATGGGTTTGTTTTTTTGCACTTTTACTCGCTAGGAAAGGCGTCTCGATTTGGGGAAAGAAACTCTTTTACCACTACGCCACGACGAGAAGAAGATTTACGTCAAAACCAACGCTTGGAGCTTTGCTCACGCCGAGAAGAAGAAGCTCTTCTCATCGCTGGCCTTCTTCAGCGGACCGGCCATGCAGGCAGTCTTCTACATGTTTATGGACACCACCTTATTCTGGCTGTTGAAGACCATCCGCAAGTACGGAGCTTTCGATGCGGAAATCGAGATTCCCGCCAGTATCGAACTGCACGTGCGGGGCTCGGGTTTCCTTGCGCGGATGTACCGCACCATCATTAAGGCCTTCAAACCGCTGCTGAAACTAATGCCACGGGTGGACACGACACCTTGTCTACCGGTCGCCAGTATCCCTGATTACAACCGCTATAAACTCATCCTGTTTCTGCTATGGCTGGTTTTGCTGCTTATTGTGGGGGAAGCGTATGGGTTGCGGTTCCGGCATGTAATTTGCAGCTGGTTCGCGCCGCATCGTGAAAAAGAGGTAAAGCAGGTTTTTTACTTCAGAAATAACGAAATTTGTGGCTTGATTTTTACCGCATATCAATGTCAGTAATGTTTGACCTTTTAGCGCGCAATTTGGCTGTACAACAACATCCTGCGTCAACGCGGTGGTTTCGTTAAGTTCATGCGTCGGCGTCTGCGCGAAAAGTACGGCATCGAAAAATTTACCAAGTCCGCCGCGGAGAAGACGAGTTTGATTGAATACTTGGCGACAAAATCGGAGTTTCTCAGGCAGATTTTCAAATTCTTTGGTTACACCGAGAAAAAATTTTGCATCGTCTGCAGCAAACCAGGTTTTCAGGATGATTATGAGACGTTCAAGCACTGCCAGACACCGGGCTGTAAAGGCATTTACTGCGATGACTGCTTCCGTGATCTGCACAACATGTGCACCATCTGCATGCATCCGATTGAGTACGGTGATCTGTCGGATCTGTCGGAGGAGCTAGATTCCAGTGACGAAGAAGAAATCTTGCGGAAGCGCGAAGAGGCCAGACTAAGGGCGATGCAACTAAGGGCGATGCAGAGACGATCGGAAAGGTCAACGGAGCTGTTTGAACTGGAAGCGGATGAGGAAGGGAATGTGGACGCGCAGGATTTGTACGAGTACACGCAGCAGTTGGCTATGCGGGCTGAGGATGCTCGTCACGGGAGGAAAGACCGGGTTTCGATGGAAATTTTTAGTAATGAGGAAAGCGACGAATCGACGGACGACAATGATGAGTCAGACTTTGAAGAACAGATTACGATTGTATGAAATGATGCAGGCATGTAAATCAGTGTATTATGAGTGAAATTATTGTCTTAAAAAAAAAAGTGCGAGGCGAAACTTGCATTAACTGAGAACGTTATTCTGGTTAACGTTTAATAGTGCATTTAAAATAAGCAGCGATTAAAACACAGGGAATCTCTCTTGCATTAAAAAAGGCTTAAAAACAGCCCAGTTTAAACAACTGTGGTATACCGTGTACGTGAGTTTGAGTCTTGAGACACTAGCTCGATATATAGAGTAGACGATGGCGTTGGTCCGGTAGACAAAACTGACTGAATACTCTATTAATAAGCTTTTTGTAAAAATGTTTTGCGGGAAACAACTTATTACACTTTCAAAAATGCTTATTTGTGGAATGACAAATTGATGCAGGAGCCGGTGGGGAAAAATCATCAATAATTGATATCTTGAAAGAAAGACAGTATTATTAAATACCAAAACTCTTAAACAGCAAAATAATGACACTGAAAATTTGAAAGTTACAACAAAACGCTTCGGATATGTCGCCCGAGTCGGGCAGGGTGCCCATAACGCATAACTGATCCTCTTTGAACATGAATGGACAGTCGACGAGTCATTGTCGAAAAAATCTATGGAACGTTGTTGCCCGGTAGAGTGTGCGATCCCACGTCCTATCCTAGCTTTTTGTTCTGTCTGGACTCTGGGAGTAGGAAGTATAATTGTTGATTTCGTTCCAGTCCCGACCGGCAACCGCCATGGCACGCTCCATACTTGTATCGATTTATATTACTTTACATTTGGCTGCGCCTACGCTCGTTACGCCACGCTTGTAAGTCGTGCCTCGTCAGTCAAAAACAGGAACGACTTGAATTTCGTTGCTTTCCCGTGGAATTGTGCTAATTCTTGAGTGCTTCACCCTCAGTTACTAGTAAATTTTCTCATTCGTAACTTAACCGTAAGAACTGTGCTCTGATTTTTTATTTGTTCACAAATTTAGCTACGTATCCGTTATCCGGCATCATAATTGCTTAATATTCTCGGTAAGTTTGGGGGCTGCTCCACCTTTCAGTGCACATTTTGTGCGCAAAAGCTATAATCGAAGGCGAAGGCAGTCGCCTCTAAACACGGTTGCTGAAAGCCTGACTTGTAACAGTGTAGCTCATAACTTGTGTTTCTAGTGATATTAAGCAGCGTGTTTGTTTTTGTATACATAGATTGACTATTTGCGCTGTTGCGCGATTGTATGATCGTTTAGCAGTCTGCAAATTGCTGTGTTTTCCTGGATGATCCCGTTTGTCAGAATGCTGGGGACACTGTGCAGCAAGCCCGTCTGCGTTCGGCTGGCCCGTGGCGCCTGTTCCTCCCCGCGCGCCTTCCAGCAGGCGCAGCAGACAGCCAAGAAGGACGACAAAGCCGCGGCCCCTCCGGCCGCCCCTGCCCCCGCGGCCGACACCCGCGTGGAGGTCTTCATCGACGACAAGCCCGTGATGGTGGCGCCCGGGACGACGGTGCTGCAGGCGGCCGCCCTCGTCGGCGTGGAGATCCCCCGCTTCTGCTACCACGACCGCCTCAGCATCGCGGGCAACTGTCGCATGTGTCTGGTGGAGGTAGAGAAGTCTGCCAAGCCCGTCGCCTCCTGCGCGATGCCCGTCATGAAGGTGAGCAGTGTGTCTTTGGATTCTTGTATTGTAAAATTGCCATTTTTTGCTGCCTTCGGTGATTTTTGTAGGTGATCTTGAAATCAGAGTAATAGATTATTTAAAAGTGTAACCGAATTTGGTTCATTTTTTCTGCATTTTTATGAGCATGATATACTGAAATACAATGGAACAAAAATATTACTATCTGACAGTTACATTGAGACTTTTGAGTACAGTTTTTGATAAGCGAGCGTTGAGAAATTGTTTGACACTATGCAGGTGCTGTTTTGAAATGGCTTTTTTGGTGCTTATCAACCGATGGTTTTTGCAGAATAACGCGGTAATGGTTTTCATTGTTTTCTGTGTAGGGCATGCGCGTGAAGACGAACTCGCTGATGAGTCGCAAAGCGCGTGAAGGCGTGATGGAGTTCCTGCTGATGAACCATCCGTTGGATTGTCCGATTTGCGATCAAGGAGGCGAATGCGACCTGCAGGATCAGTCCATGATGTTCGGCAGCGATCGCAGTCGCTTCACGGATATCAAGTTCGACGGGAAGCGCGCGGTGGAAGACAAGAACATCGGGCCCCTCGTCAAGACCATCATGACGCGCTGCATTCACTGCACGCGCTGCATTCGCTTCGGCAGCGAAGTGGCCGGGGTGGAGGATCTGGGTAATACAGTCATAATGATTGCATTTGAACATTTCGCAGCCTTAATGGCTCGGAATTCATTCGGATTGAACCTGACATCAGCAACTGTGTCGAACCTCAATCATGCGGAGCTTTCATGCTTTAGTATAATAAATAATTGCACTGTAACCAGAAGTTTGGTTGATGTTGCACTAATGGTTTCAGTTATTCAGATCACGCAGCTTATTATATAGATTGATCGGCGGATTTGGTTGATTAAGTATTACTGTTATATCCGCGTTTGATTTCTTGGGCTTGGTTTTTAATTTTTATGCATTCACGGCTGTCTATATTCTGATTGTATATTGTAGTACGTTATCGAAATCTGCTGTAATGCTAATAGCGTATTTAAAATTGTAGTTTCCCTAAACTTGATTAATGTAATGACATTTATACCGCATACGGAATCTCGCGATTGTTTACATTTGCACTTGACGCCATTCCAGGTACCACCGGCCGTGGCCAGGACATGCAGGTGGGCACCTATGTGGAGAAGCTCTTCGCCTCGGAACTGTCGGGCAACGTGATCGACCTGTGTCCCGTTGGCGCTCTCACCAGCAAACCTTACGCCTTTACGGCGCGCCCCTGGGAGATCCGCAAGATGGACTCGGTGGACGTCATGGACGCCCTGGGCAGCAACATTGTCGTGCACACGCGAGGGGGAGAAGTAATGCGGGTGCTGCCGCGGCCGAACGATAACATCAATGAGGAGTGGATTTCCGATAAGACGCGTTTTGCGTATGATGGGCTAAAACGTCAGCGCCTGACACTGCCAATGTTGAAAAACCACAAGGTCTGCTAATTTAACTGCAAGCGATTAACGATTTGTGGCATAATTAAATCTAAAAGTTGTCAGCTGTAAATTAGGATGGGTGTAAATTGTCAGCTGTTCTACAGAATACAGGTGCAGAACTGAAACATTCTTCATAATTATTTTAAAGTGATCAGAGAGCGGCTTCACCGGTTCTGATAGATAGAATCATAAGGAGGGTAATCGGGGAGGTTCTTATAATTTACAGGGACTGCTGGAGCCAACCGACTGGGAAACGGTATTGACCCGCGTAGCCGGCAAACTGGAGGGCGCCCACGGGAACGAGTTGGCGGCGTTGGTAGGCGGGCTGTGTGACGTGGAGGCGCTTGTTGTCCTGAAGGACTTGTTGAACGCGCTGGGCAGTGAGACGTTGTGTACCGAGGAAGATCTGCCACTTGGCTCCGGCGCAACGGATCTGCGCTCCAGCTATTTGATGAACAGCACCATTAATGGGATTGAGGAGGCCGATCTGGTGCTGCTGATCGGGACGAACGCACGCTTCGAAGCGCCGGTGCTCAATGCACGCATCCGCAAGGGCTACTTGCACAACAATCTGCGGGTGGCCGTCATCGGGGAGGCGGTGGATTTGCGCTACGAGTATGACCATCTGGGCGGGGATGTGGCCGCGCTGGAGCAGTTGGCCGATGGAAAACATAAATTTTCAGAAGTGTTGTCTAAGGTATTACTACTCAGCTTACATCAGAAGCAGGATACCTATTTTCTTTCCCTTACCGAACGACCGTATCAAACAACAGCTTACTATGCTTGAGTAGCATCAGTTTTGAATTTTTAGATTGTAAATTTTCACATCCCGTAGATTTTCTGACAGTGTCAGTAAGGATTTCATAGATATACAGTACTACAATAAAAGTTGTGAATAAATTCCTAATATGTACTAGTATGCGCACGGGATGCCTTGTCTCTGTTATAATAATTATGGCATATTCTTTATATTGATTCACGTTATTTACGATTAGTCTGTATTTGTTTTCGCGCAGTTTCTTCGCATGTCCAGTATCAGATTAGTAAAATTTTTAGGATTAAGTGTTCTTGCATTTTTAAGCTTATTTTTGGTTGTCTAGGCTAAGAAACCGATGCTGATTGTGGGCAGTGCCAGTCTGCAGGGCGCCGATGGCGCAGCCCTCTTGGCCAACAGTATGGTGCTGGCCAACCGACTCCGCTCCAAATCCTCCGGTGGTAATTTAAACGACGACTGGAAAGTGCTGAACGTGCTGCACCGTTGCGCTGGGCAAGTGGGTGCGCTGGATGTGGGCTATAAGCCGGGTCCGGCAGCCATCAGAGAGGTTGGTAGTGTTTTCGTTAGTGCGCTGCGGAGTTCGTCGTATCTGTGTGTTACAGCTGAAACCACGGGTGCTCTATCTGATGGGTGCGGATGAAGGGCTAATTACGCGCAAGGATTTGGCACCGGGCGCCTTTATAATCTACCAAGGACATCATGGGGACAAGGGCGCAGAGATCGCCGATGCCGTGCTGCCAGGTGAGGAATACTTACTTGAAGGATGTTGTTAACTCTTGTTTTTTAACAAAACAGTTATTTGAACGACATACATGTGTGTGACGTCGGACTGTTTTAACATTGGGATTAACTTTTACAGGAGCCGCATACACGGAAAAAGCCGCCACGTACGTGAATACTGAGGGCCGCCCGCAGCGCACAAACGTGGCCGTAACGCCACCGGGCATGGCCCGTGAGGACTGGAAGATCATTCGGGCTCTGTCGGAGTTCGTAACAGGGGCCCGTCTTCCCTACGACAGTCTGGAGGACGTGCGAACGCGCATGGCCGACGTGGCGCCCCATCTTCTCCGTTATAACAGCGTGGAGCCGGCTAACTATTTTAAACAGGCCCATGACCTTGTCTTTACCCAGCAACGGCCTAAACATTCGGGGAAAGCACTGCAAGGCCTGCAGAAGGAACTGGAAGAGTTCTATATGACGGACTCAATCAGTCGGGCCTCGCGGACCATGGCCAAATGTGTACAGGCCGCCAAGCAGCAGAAGACGTCGAAGTACGGGCTGTAAGGCCCGGTGTGTATAGATAGATGTTGATTTTATTGGGTTTCTGTGTCGCATTTCAAATCGTTTATGTACATTGTGTTGCGTCGATATTAAGCGTTAACATTAATTATTTTAACTAATAAAAATTAGAAACAAAAAGAATTATGGTACTGGTAGCTGCAGCGAAAGCCGGGAAAACAAAAAGGCAACAGAAACAAAAGCTAGTTAACAAACAAAATGAAAGCGACGAGGTGATTGAGATTAGATGCGCGGAGCGGGTTACACGCGACTACGTCGGAACGTGGGATTTTTCACCTTGGCGAAGCCAACACGGTCGTTTTCCATGTCGAATTCGGTGTAGTAGCGCCCAATGAACACATCACCCAGGATCCACAATGGGCCCAGGGGTGGCGGGACGTCGATGCCCATGAAGCCGCTAAGGCACATGGTCTGCACAAAAACACCAGGTTACAGAAGAGCACAGCCGCAAATGAAACAGCAACAAATAGCGCCGTTGGAAAACAGGATAAACTGGTTTAAATTATTAATGACTGGAAAACAATGGGGCAAACAAAGCGTCTTATTCAGCCTCGCGCCGGCTCAGCACCACATTTCAATAAATTTCTTATTACAAAAAACTGAAGTTGAATTAAGTACTGCAGATAGATTAAGCGTACGAAATGACTACTACTGTTCATAATCGTAAACAGCGTAAAACCATAAACTGTTAAATTTGGTGTAAACGAACCTGTCCCATCTGGCTCACAACAAGAACGTAATCCTGACCACGCACTAGAACAAAAATACAGACAATAATAGACTTCACGGTTGGGTTGGTCGGTTTTTGCGCTTACGAGTGAAGGGTGCGCCTCCGATGATAAAGGAGATATTAGGCAAACGGCTGATCTGCAAACAAAAATAACAAATACAGGGAATTATTAAGCGGGTTGAGCTTTCATACATGGAGACAACCTACGTCGTTGCAGTTGATGATATATTCGCCGCCGACAAAAGGTTTGGCACCGATGGCTTCATTGATGCGTTTCACTTCGTCCGTCGGACCGGCCAGCAAGGAAGTTCCTACGCATTTTTAAATAATATGATATTGATTAAATTCATGTACTAATTAAACTAAGTGATGAGATGTCACATGACTTCGTTTTTAATTTTATCAACACTCAATAACGAACTAACTGGATAAATCAATAACGAATGCAATAAAACGAATAGTCAATAAAAGCGGACGATCACGAACGCTCACCGGTGTCAGCAATAGCTTCGCATCCACCGCTGCAGACATCCGAGGATTTCCCACCAATTTCTATGCTGCAGCAACAACAAGGATTACTATAATATTATGCGAATCAATATACAGATATGCATACTGCACAAAAAATTTCACCTGTCCATTCTGAACTGCCAGTAACCTTTCTTCGTCACTTTGGAATAAGCAAATGGAGCTGAAATACCGGTAAATGTCACAACGGGCACGATGCGGAAAAGAGCAAAACAAATCCATTTGAAATGCATGAAATAAGAATGTTCCGCACAATAAGCAAATGCCATTGTCCGACATACCGACATAATAATCCGGATCACTTCCACCCAAAATCATCTGCAAAGACCATACTCAATGACTGACCAGTCCTTGACATTAATTTGTCCTGTGAACGGTCTCCGTGAGGGCTATCCTGCCCACGTTACTTATGAAATAAGCAAAAACAGAACCATGCAATCACCTCGCCACCGATGCTTGAGTTGGCATCACTACAAAAACAACATAAATGGCGCTTTGCTGCACTGTGGCCTCAACATTAGCAGAATACCGGTTCAAATAGAAGGAGAAAACCGCCTGTGGGACGAGATTTTGGTCGACCATGTTGTTGAAGACCGGCTTCACGTGGTCTACGGAGATGGATGGATATCCCATGCCTAGGATACCTGCAATTTCTCAAGGCTAAAGTTATGTGACACCAGCAAAACTGCTGCAAGTTATCAGAATTACAAACATTACATGCAATGAAAATTAAAATTATTATTAAACAGCCACATTTTAAAATACATAACTATTACCTATCTCATTTTAACCGAACATTTTAGTAACCATTAACCACTGAATGAAACTGTAAATAAATTAAAATTCATAAAACACCTTTCGTCTATTTTCTCTAGAAATTGTGACAATTAAATTTTGTGAAATTCTAAAAACAGCTAGTCAATGATCCGAGTACCGTCGAATTTCGCGGCGACAAAAACGATGCCCGGTTGTTTGGTTGCCTCGGCGAACGTCTGGTTGGCCACGGTGACGTTGCCGAATTCAATGCTGTCCGTGCTGAGAAAACCGGTGAGACTGCCCGAACCGTAGTGGATTTCGAAGTCGCTGCCGTTGACGGCGTAGGTGCTGGACTTGTCGTGATCATAACGACGATGGGTCCCTAAACCAGCACCGTTTATTATGGTTTTCAGTTCATCATGATATGTGCTAGTCATAATTAATACTGGGAAGGCAGAGAGCACCTTTGGCCAAAATTTTAATGCCACTTACAGCAAGCGATATCGGTGATGCTGCATTTCTTGCTCGGCACCTGCAACGACGATCAGGTCATAAGACAGTGCTAAGGAGAGAAAACAAAGATGTGCCGGCAGGGTATGAAGAGTTGTACCCAGAGATTGGATGAACCGGTGTCGAAAACCACGCGAAAATTCTGCGCTGGGGTACCGATTCCGATCTCACCGTAGTACTGTGCCTAGAAATACGTTTCAAAACACAAATCAGCACCAAATCACAAAGCACTTATTAACCTAACAAAGAGTGTCAAATAAAAAAAGAAGTTCATATAAAAAATTTCCTGTTTCAGTGTTTTAAAAATTGAAAGACCTAAGGTCCGATAAAGATCTACTCTAGATATGTAAATGATAACAGGTACAATCCATAAAATATAATGAATAAAAAATCACACGCACACATGTTTTCAAAAATTCAGAAGTATGACAAAAATATATAAATAAATAAAATAAAAAGGCAAAAAGGATACATCCGACAATGGGGCAACAATTTCGAAATTCAAATCAAAGTAATGCGCAATGTTAACCGGAGAAATAATTACAGTAAACCCCTGCTATTTTTGCGAATAAATGTAAGAAACTAAGCGCCCGACACCACAGAGGCTACGAAAAAGGACAAAAAAAGGATAGAAAAAAGACCGAACTGAGTTTCTTCGTGGGACATCGGTTTACTGCGCATGCGAAGGCGTACATCGAGATAATTCTGCAAGCGTTCGGGAATGGGGATGGGCCCGTTGCTGGCGCCGTATCGCTGCCGATCGCCGGATGCCGCTTCGTGCGCCGCTAAGCGCTTGTAGTAGTCATCCAACGCCGCCCGGTCCGTGCCCATCGAGGCCAGAGTGCGACGGGCGGTTTCCATGCGGTACATCGGAATTCTGCAACCAGCAACCAAACGAATTAAAAACGCCAAACTAATGAAGTACCAAATTCTGTAGGTAATGCGCCTGGATAAAAAGACTGATCCACATGCATGAAAACAAGCCAGCGAAAATCCCTAAAAAGATTCTAAAATTTATTAAAAATATCTTATAAATAAAAAGCTAAACAATAAACAAAACAATCCAATCTTTAATTAGTTATCTGTACACGAATCTCATTTACTGATTTACAGGTTAATAGTCCATCACACACTGGGAAACTTTCACGAAT
The DNA here is from genome assembly GCF_019649055.1 of Paramacrobiotus metropolitanus. Taxonomy (NCBI): domain Eukaryota; kingdom Metazoa; phylum Tardigrada; class Eutardigrada; order Parachela; family Macrobiotidae; genus Paramacrobiotus; species Paramacrobiotus metropolitanus. The sequence goes on from NW_026570260.1 coordinate 823,879, forward strand.
TTCGCAATTTCAGTACAAATAGTGAAGATTAAGTTCAGACTGATCCGGTGAACGTTTTCGTCTTTTCAATGAGCAGATCCGCTCATTAATAGCATTCGAGCTTAATAATTATACGAGTAGTAACCAAATATGGTCCAAGCCACTGCAATATTTCCAACGTGACGGTATTATGCGCAGTACGCTGTTATCTGTCGGCGTGCAGATTCTGACAATACCAATTTTTGTTTGTTCTAACGAAATATTCCTCACTCTTTGGAGCATTTTCCTTCAACAGAAAATTCAGCAGGCTAATTAGTGATAACAGATACAAAAATAAAGAGAAACCACATCGCAAATGCTTCAATGCAAGGTTCAAAGCTGAAAAACGGACGCACAGCTGGCTATTGAAATACTACTTATTTAGTAAACAACAAATATGTATCTGTAATCTGTATGATGTTTACCAGTTTACAGTCTGTTTACGCTTACCTTTTCAAATAGCGGAGATATTTGCCAGGTCCTCCCACTGCGGAAACCCCCGCATCATAACACACGGCAATCAACAGCACGATGGCCAATATTGACTGCCAGGATGCAGCCATCGTTTATTAGATCAAGAATTGCGGTTTTCACGAAAAAAATCCAGATAAAAACTTAATGGACCACAACACTAACAATGACAACACGGTGTAAAACTGTAGTAAAACAGTAAGTCTTCAACTGGGTAAAAATTTAATAGCCAAACAGGCCCAACTCAAAAATTCCGAAGTCATCGCGCTGCAATGCTCAGTGAGCGCGTCTTGTTTACGTACTCAGCTGATCATGGTGTGCACCATGCACACTGCACGACACAAGCTGGGTACTGTGCATGCAGATATGTACTTTCTAGTTTTAAATAATTATCAATTTTAATAACCCGCAGATAGATGAATACTGTAAAATCCACTTTATCGTCACATGTTTTCACTGATATTTAGTTTGAAAAATGTCCAACCCCGCGTAAGTTGGACAGCAGTTAGCGCTGTAGCCAAAGGGCAGTTCCACTTCCGGCTCACACTCTGTATGCCCAGACGCACAGCAAGTGGTTTATAATAAATATACTTATATCTTTTATATCCTCAAAAAATTTAATATAGTCCTAGTACTTACACGATAAAATTTATTATTAGTCTTCCCGAGTACGAGTAACCTACTTCTTTTAAATACAAACTCTTACCATTGGGTGCCTACCGACAGTTGTTTTAATTCATAACAGTACTGCACCCACACCCCGACGAGAACGGTTTCGTTCGATTTTGTAGTGAAAATTTTTTAATACTGCTTACCAGTTAGAGCCGAATTTCGTGAGCAATACGGTACTTGTCTCGGCTCGTGCGCTTGCCAAAAAGTGCATGAAAGAAATTCCAAAGTGCGGCATGACGGATGTGTCATGAACAGATAAGTAAAAAGCCAAGGCTCTCTTGTAAGTATGTATAATATGATAATATGCACAGAATGCCTTAATTATCACCATCTCTAGCCGCCGGCTTAAATCAAACTAGAACCGGGAAGCGCGGGCTAGTTTTTGGTTGGTCGTTAATGGTGGTTGCGCCCTCTCCGGGTTGGCTAACTGCAGTAGAAATTCGCCGAGGAAGTCCACAGGATCTTCCGGCCGCACCCTCGCCGCCTCCAACAACCCTGCCTGCAACTGCGGCAGGACGTTCTTCAGCAGATAATCCCGGACATTGGCCGTACCTTCTTGCACTTGTTGGCCGCGCAATCGATGGTGGTCCTCAAGCTTCATTGCCCACTCCGCGCAGTTCTTTTGCCGCTTGACAAGAAATTCTCTTTCATTCATCTTTCGAATCTTTTCCTCTTCTTCGCGTCGTTTCCGTTCCTTTTCTTGATCTTTTCGCAGCTCTTCCAGCCGATCTTCTTTTGAAAGTCCATAGTTGTGTGGCGGCCCTACGATCCCTACAGCCGTTTGAAAGGTCAATTCGGGATCGACATGCGCACGGTCTAAGAAGTGGACGGGATGGGAGTGTTCATCGCAGTATTTGACGACACCGTTTTCGTTGCCTGGATGAGTTTCGTGATACTCTTTAAGGCGACTGCGGTAGCGGTCTTCTGAAGTGGGCGCGGCGGTCGGACCGGGCTCATCGGGGCGTTCCATAACCATCTTATACATAGAGGAAGTTATCGCAGATGTGTGCTTAAGACAAAGTTGACTGGTAAGTTCTTACTTTTCTTATTAGCTCTTCTGGCGAATCCAAATAAAAAACAAATTCTGCAGCAAACAACGTTTAGCAACATCAAATGCCATTAAAATCTAAGAGTTACCTGGAACTGGTGCAGAACCAAATTCATCGTCGTGATTTGATTCTGCTTCTTCTTCCTCGTCGTCCTCACCTCGGTCAGCTCCAAAGAGCAATTTTGCGTGGCCGAAAGTATCCGGAAAATTATCCAGGACGAAACCCTGGTTTTTACTTGGATTACTCGCCAGCGTTTCCTTAACAAACCGTATCACAAACGTTTCCCCGATCTTCCCATCCTTTTCCTGGCTCTCCTCGATTTTGATCATAAGCTCCTGGGACGTCTCCAACCGGCTTGACTCCTCTTCTGGTTCATTCTCCAGTTCGTCTTCCGTCAATGCGGCGCGGCGCTTCGTTTCGCTGTCAATGAATTTTCGCAACGCGGTCAGTGCTGTTTCCACCACTTCATGGACGTCGAGATAGTGCAAATGGTAATGGTCACACAGGCGGTGCGATAACTGCGTTTTCCCAGTGAACGGAGGACCAGCGACCAGAATCCGGATGGGCGTTAAGCGCCGTACGAGACGATACTCCTGGATGACCTTTTGCAAAGCATCAAGTATTCCGGTTTCGGCGGTCCACGTAAATTTCATATCGGATTTGACGATCCCGGGGGTGAAGTGGAGGTCAGTGGTGAGGATGTCGAATTGCACCTGATCGATTAAGCGGAGCGTGAGGAGCTTAGATGGATTAATGTTCTCAACGAAACCAGAACCCAGATTCACGCTAACTGCTTCGGCAATCTGCAAATTCCCATCGGACTTAGTATTCAGCGTTACCCTAACCAGTTTCTTCACCTAGTTGTACACGACACACGTACCTCTGCCGCTGACCTTTTGGAATTTAATGCTCCCACTATCCACACCCACCAAATAGCGCCTGCTTGGTTTATTCTCACAGAAACTCTGTACAATCTGACACAAATCACGGGCGTGGATCATGGGAGTCCTAATCTTGCCTTCTCCCGGTAACCTCACCGCATCGCGTCCTTCCCACGCATCCCGCAGCATCCAGTGCAGCGTGTCCTCGCCCAGCCCGTAAACCAATCCCACCGCTACCACGGCCGTTGTCAGCTGACCAGGATGATCGCTGCCATACTTTAAAACGTCCTTTTCCAGTTCGAGATGGTACCGGTAAGCCGGATGGGTGCGGCGTTTTCGGAAGGTTTCTTCTGTGAGACCCTCCTCCTCTTCGTCGTCCTCGGTCTTTTCCGTGTCCTTTTCAGTGTTATCACCGGGTTTTTTGGTCAGCGCCCAAGTCATCGTAGTCGACAGAAGGATGAATGTTTTCTTTTTCTTCTGCTTTACTGCGATATCTTTAGCTATCAACACGGCTTCTTTAGCGTCACGTAGAACCTGATTGACGGCGTTATCTTCAAAGATATTGAAAATGCATACATCAGCATCCTCGATCAGTTTGTTGCGTTGGCGCTCATCATCGAAACGAATCAACGATTTCACCGCGGGAAGTATCGGAGCCTCAGTTTGGTTCGGGGGAGTGACAACCGATTGCGGGTCTGTAAGAGGTCGCCAGGCCGCGGTGACTGGAAAGGTCGTGGCCGCCGATGAAGCTGTGAGGAAATCGACTGTTATCGGTTGGTCCTCAGCGTCTTCGGGTTCTTCGGTGGGACCAGGAACGGTGGTGCCCAAATGTTGCGCGAGAATTTTCCCGAAATAGGTGTCACTGCGGTGGATGAAAATCGTAGGTGGAGACGGCAGGTCCTCATCTTCCTCGTCCTTCATTTTTGCTCACAGCACCAGCGCTTCGAAATTTAGGAGGCAAAAATTGAACGGTAACAATATGTTGAAAATGGTTACACTGAAATCGTGAAATGACTCAAAAGTAAGCAGCACGAAGCGATACATGTACACTGTAAGTTGCTATGAGCCGTAACGGAACATAGCGGTGCTGTTGACGGGACCACGTCAGATCGCTAGCCTAGTTCTCAATTCTCGCGAATAAATTAGCAAAAGTATCAGCAGAGATTAAGCAAAAATCGATGAATGATATTGAAGCGGAAAGCCTTTCGCCTGGGCTATCGGCATTCCATCGTGGCCCTGGGGTTCTGTGGGAATTTCGTCTCCTACACCATGCGCTTAACGCTGAACATGGCCATCGTTCAGATGACCGCCCCAAAGAGCGACAGTTCTGCCGACAATTCCACGAATACCACCGTCGCCGAAGAATGTCCGCGACGGGATGCCAACTTAACTGTTGCCGATGGCCACAACGTATGTACGTACACCAACCAAATCACGATTTCATTAAATCAACCTTCTTGAAGAAGCAGACGCGAAGTTGGAAATAACTGTTGCTCTAGAAATATGGATGGCATTTGTAGGACGAAATATTTGACTGGACGAGCGAGCAAAAAGGCCGGCTCCTGGGTTCTTTTTACTATGGCTATGTCGTGACGCAGATTCCTTCGGGCTACATGTCCGGATATTACGGAGCCAAACTTCCGTACCTCGTCGGTATCTTCTTGACATCTGTCTTCACTTTGTGTGCACCAGCAGCTGCGCGCTACAACATTAATGCACTGATGGCCATTCGCATCTTGATGGGATTATCGCAGGTACCATGCTTCGAATATTAGACAATTGTTACCTTACGCGGGAGGCCGGGAGTTACGCCGTTACAACCAGACTGGTGTTCACACGGGATGCAACAGCTACTCTGTATCTGCCACCCTATAAGCGCCAGTCTGTTCGTTATTCATGAACATTTTCACATTCGACATACTAAATATAGAAGTATTAATGTTAATCTTCCTAACTGCACGCAACGAGGTCCGGAAGTGTGTGGGCTATCTGAGCGGAGGCTGAAGGGGCACCCGGCAGGTGTCGTGCTCGGCCTGCACGTGCGTGCGCAGCGATCGACCCGTCCTGCCTGCGCCCTTCTACACCTTGGCCCTTTATTTCGAGATACAATCGAGAACAGCAAGAAAACAGAGGTGTGGCGGGCGGGGAAAACATCGAAATGCCGGTAAAATGCAAAACTGAAAATGAACAGATCGGTGCTGCTGAAAACGCCTTATATAGGGAGACATGCACAGCCGGACAGTGGGCGTAACTGAGAAGACGCAACAGGGACGTTAGTCCAATGAACATTAATAGAATTTAACATGTTAAATAATCATTAATGTTAATCTTCCTAACTGCACGCAACGAGGTCCGGAAGTGTGTGGGCTATCTGAGCGGAGGCTGAAGGGGCACCCGGCAGGTGTCGTGCTCGGCCTGCACGTGCGTGCGCAGCGATCGACCCGTCCTGCCTGCGCCCTTCTACACCTTGGCCCAAACACCCAAATCAAAGAGGGTAGGCCTGGATGCCGCGGATGGGTACCGTGTTTCGTACGTAACGGGTGTAGCAGTTACTTCGCCATCGCCCCGCTTCCTGTAAACGCTGATGGGAAGTGCCATTTGCCGCTGCGGCGCTTGAGCCGCCGATGCGGAAGCTGTGGGTGCCGTATCTGTCGATGTCGGGAACTCCCGCTAGACCGGTCTTCATGGCTCTTTCGAAGGAGTGTCGGGTGACGTAACTGCCGCTCGGTAGAATGTAGAACGGGTCATTTTTGCCGGTGGTAATTCGGACGTCCATGTAGGCTTTTGTGGAGCGCACTGGGCAAACTGAGCGGCCGGTGGCGGACAGGGTGATGCGGTAGCCATGGTGGAATTGGTCCGTTTTTGAGCTGCGAATGGTGATGATTAGAGCATTTTCGTGAAGGATAACGTCGTTGAAGCGGAGAGTGGAGGCTGGGCAACACTTCCCGGTCTCGTTCGCTACCAGCTCGCTGACGCGGAAAAGGCCAAAGAAGGCAACGCAGAATGCACTCCAGTAGAGGAGCTGTTCCTGTTGCGGAAGATGCGAGTTGTGTAGTTTGTCTTTCATGGAGCGCATCAGATCCAGCGTTATTGGCAACCGCCGATCTGTACCTGGCATGTTGAGCCGCTTCAAGCCATTGACCGCCCGCGTGATGGCTGCGGTTGCTGAAGGGCGACTGATGCCCACCTCGGAGTGCGCATTGTCGATTCCGGCAAGGTAGACGATGGTGGTGGATGTTCCCAGGCCGTCGAGGTGGAGTTGCGCAATAAAGCGGAGAATAGTCTGCTCTGTCGCTGGTATAGGAGGCTCGCCGATGGTTTTGCAAAATTGCGCAAAGCGGCTCCATCCGGTTTGGTAGGTCTTCCTGGTAGAGGCAGCGATGTGGTGAAACTGGACTGATGCGATGGTAGCGTCCAGGGCTGCCGTTAGCTGTAGCTTAGTCGCAGGCTTTCCCACATGTCCGGTAAGGGATCCGGTAATGTTGCGGCGCCCGGTGCAAGGCGGCGGAACCGGCTGACCTGAAAGCGTGATAGTGCGTCAGCGATTGCGTTGTCTGTCCCATTGATGTGCTTAATGGTTAACGCAAAGTTATTCTGAGCAGCAATCAAGCTTAAACGCCGCATAAGGTCGACCACGCCTGGATTGCGTGAGCCTAGCTTTTCCCACGCTTGGGAAGCCCCTAGATTGTCGCAGTGAAAAACAACGCGCCTGAGTACGAGTTGATCTGCCCACAGCGCGACTGCGAAAAGGATGGCACACATTTCGAGATACTCTATGCATGGTGAGCAGCCCAGTATCCAATCTGGCCAGCGTGACTGAAACCAGCGGCCTCGGAAGTAGCCGCCTATACCGAGCGTTGCGGATGCGTCGGTATAGAGGTCAAGGGTGTTTGCTACTGTCCACTCCGGTTCTAAAAACTTGGTCGTGCCGTTCCAGCGCGGAAGGAATTCTAACCACCATTCGACGTCTAGGCGGAAGTTGCTGTCTAACCGGATGGTCGCATTTGAGGCTTTTTTGTGACATTCATTTTCGCTGAGGAGGAAGGTCATGCGCCTTAGATAGAGCCGACCGGCGGGGACGCATTTGGTTGCAAATGCGAGAAGACCGATTAGACTCTGCAGATCTCTGATCGTACACAAGTCGCGGTGGCGCCACTGCTCCAGAGCGCTTGTTAGCTCCTGCAGTTTGCCAGCTGGTAATGACAGAGTTTTCTTTACGGAATCGAGGACGATTCCTAAGAAAACTATTTCGGTGGATGGGCCTTCAAGCTTGTCGACTGCTAGGGGAACACCCAGCTCATCGCAAAGCTTTTGGAATGCAAGTACGAGCTCCCGACACCGCTGTATGTTCTTGCATATCAACAGGAAGTCGTCGATATAATGTAGGAGGTCAAAATGCTTAGCGATCTGACTAAACATCCAGTGTAATGCGTCGGAGAACTTACAGAATATCCCTGGTGCAGACCGGCAGCCGAATGGAAGGACTACGTCGTGGAAGTACTGTCCATCCAGTTGGAATCCAAGTAGGTGCCACTGGTCGCGTCTCACTGGGATTAGTCGGAAAGCGTTCTTGATATCCAGTTTTGCCATGACTGCGGCGCTTCCGTTGCGTAGAATCAATTTGATGGCGTCGTCGACCGAGCAGAACTTGAGTGGTGGGGAATCTTTGGTGATGTAGTCATTTATGCTGTCGCCGGTTGGTCGTGATAAGTCGGAGATGATTCGATGGCCGCCGCTTTTCTTGGGCCGCACTGACTGAGAGTTTGTTGTGAACGGGATAAAAGGCACGGTTAAGAATGGCCCGCGCGTGTGACCTGCTGCCACCTCTTTGGCAACCGCGGCGCGTAGGATATCGGCATGAGTGGAAGCGGAAATTGCATTAGGTGTGAATCGCGACTTGTCTGGACCACGATACCCGATGTCCGCACCGTTAGTGAGGATGTCCAGAATAAGGTTAGCAATATTAGGGAATGGATAGTTAGTAAGGTGCCGCCGCCACGCTGAGAAGTTAAGCGGAGTGATCCGGCTTGCCGCGAATGGCGCCCCCGGATATGTCTGCTCCACCATGGCTGTGATGGTTGTGGTAGCCGTGGCCATTTGAGCCGCAGATGGAGCAGGAGTGCTGCCGACCGGATGGGCATGGATTGCGGCAGCGTCCGTAGTTGAAATTACGGCAGATTTCCCCGTCTGCGGCGGTGCCGGCTCGAAAAAGCGGCTTAGGCGACGGACAGTCTCTGGCTAGGTGACCCGTGGCAGAACAGTTCCTGCATTGTGCGCGCTGATGTTTTGGGTTGCCGGTAAAGGTCACGCCTGTGGATGTGGAGGGGGTCCTGGGATTTGCTATGCATTCCTGGAAGGATTCTTCGTGTCGTCGCGTCCACACCTCAGTGTCCTCCGGGTTGTTGGCAGCATTGTTGCGAAACTGAATGTCGTATTCCAGCACGTGCTCCAGTTTGTAGCCCCGTAGTGGATCCATAAGCAGCGCAATGTGGTCCAAATATCGTAAGAGTGGCTGGGTGAGTTCCGGGTGGTCGATTATGCGATAACCCATGAAGACGGAGAACGCCCTCGTCCAGCTGGAGACCGACGTTATCTGCTCTTTCTTCGGGCCTGATACGAACGCAATCTCGCCGGTTTCGTCCTGGATCATGCGGGTGCCGGTATTTGACCTTTTTGCAGGTGCGCGATTATGTGGCAGAAGGTCGACAAAGTCCACAAACTGCGTGTGGTCAAGGAGTTGCTCCCGCACCTTCGGACTCACTGCCGGCAGTCCGTGGGACTGCGCGGTGCAGCTGTTCGGTGGAGCTCCCAGTCGTTTAAACACGGATACTTTTGGCGGTATAACAGATTCGGTGATCACACTTTCAGCTCGCTTACCGGTATCGGTTGTGATGTGGTTGGACGCCGGGGAAAGTGAGCGTTTGGAGGAAGAGCTGTCGACCTGCAGCGCCGGCTGGCGGGAGCCATGCTGCCCAGTGGATTTCAGCTCGGTAACTTCGCGTTTCAGGTCCGCAATTTGTGCCATTAGCTGTTCCATGACGCTGGTTGTCTGGATGGAGGATTCCGGTGGCACGACAACTCGGGAATTCACTCGTTTGCTGGGTCGCGGAGGCGAAATATCCCGAGTTCTTTTACCGGTATTTCCCGCTGTCCGGGTTCGACGGCGCGCAGCCGGACCTGATGGCTGGCCTGCATTGTTGTTTGACCTCTTTGGAGGCATGATATAATGCGGATCCGTGTTAGTGGGTTGCGTAATTGTTTAGCAGACAATGTGGATGGCAGGTCACGCTGTCTCTGACTCGATCACACTTGATCGATTTGAGTGTTATCTCTGACTCGATATCAGACTATCGCTGAGAGAAAAACATCGAAATGCCGGTAAAATGCAAAACTGAAAATGAACAGATCGGTGCTGCTGAAAACGCCTTATATAGGGAGACATGCACAGCCGGACAGTGGGCGTAACTGAGAAGACGCAACAGGGACGTTAGTCCAATGAACATTAATAGAATTTAACATGTTAAATAATCATTATTATACGAGTATCGTGAATGGGACTCGCAAGCTCATAACTTCCCCACCTATTGCGCGCTGCTTTATTTATTGACGAATTTATCGAATACGACCTTTGGTTTGCATGTGTATCTAGAAAATCATGTATGCATATGTATCTAGAATGTGAATATCGCTTCGTGCTGCTTACTTTTGAGTCATATGTATGTTTGCATATGTATATAGAAAATCTCTTCTCCCTACTTGGGCTGTGGTCTGGTTTGATAAGTTAACGGTTTCGTCATGCTGATAACAATTCATCCGAAATATAAATTACTGCAACGTAGTAATAAATACAAATACCCGCTGGTATGCATGAAACTGGCAAACTTCTATAGGGTGTCAGCTTCCCATTGATGAGCACGATATTTGGCCGCTGGGCGCCGCCAGCGGAGCGCACAAAGCTGTTAGCTATCACTTCCGCCGGTGTACAGCTGGGTACCGTCATTGCCTTTCCGCTCTGCGGCGCCTTGGGCATCGCCTTCGGCTGGGCCAGCATGTTTTATTTCTTCGGAATTTTTGGGCTGCTTTTCTGCATTCCATGGTACTTCTTCGCCTTCGATTCCCCGGAGGAACATCCCCGCATTACCGGCGAAGAGAAGAGCTACATTGTCAGCTCCATCGGGGCACCCGCCATGGGCGCCAAACCCAGTCGGGTCCCGTGGCGCCGCATCTGCCGGTCACTACCCTTCTGGTCCTTGATCACTTCCTGTTGGTGTTCGGACTGGGGTTTCTATACTCTCCTGTCCGACGTCCCATTGTACCTTCAAGGCAACCTTCATTTTGGGCTGAAAGACAACGCCAATTTCGCGGGAGTGCCGTACATTGTCATGTGGGTGGTAATTGTGACATTTAGTCCGGTGGCCGACTGGATCATTTCCAGGGAGATGTGTTCAGTGACCGTGCTGCGCAAGGTGGCCACGGTGATTGGGACGGTGATCCCGGCGTTCCTATTGATCGGCATACCGCTATCCGGCTGTTCAATTCCTTCAGTGTTGGCGTTGTTGGCGCTATCGACGGGCTTTACGGGGTTCGCCAGCTGTGGATTCCGTGTGAATTTCAATGATATTTCCCCCAGTCATGCTGGATTTATTTATGCCATCGGGAACAGCGTCGGTACCATTACTGGTAACACTTACAAAAATTTTTTTGGTAATCTATTCAAATGCCTGGTTATGCTCGCTATAGGCTTCGTGGGCCCAGCCGTTACCGGCACGCTGACCAGCGGTCCCCATGGACACTCCTCTTCCAACTGGCAGAAGGTCTTCTTCATCGCCGCCGGTTTCTACTTCCTCGGCTGCCTGGTGTACGTCCTTTTTGGCTCCGGTGAACAGCAGAACTGGGACAATAAAGAAAAAGGGTTTAACACATACCGTGTGGCACCGGAAGCTCTGGCCGAAAAGCCGCTAGTTGAAGGCGTCAACGTCATGCCACCTACCCGTCGTAAGAGCTACATTCCACCATGGATTCCGCCCAGCCAAAACGCACAGCTGACCGAGAGTACCGTCCATGAGCAGGAGAAGCGACGCCGCAGCAGCATTGTACCACCGGGAATGGAGGCCAACGGCATGGAGCCTGGTAAACGGGGAAGTTTTGCCGAAAGGTCAGGCTTTCCGGGGCGGGTGATGTCGACGTTAACGGGCACGCGACATGAAGAGAAGCCGCATCTACTGCCGGCGTCTTCGACGTTGACAGGGGCTCCGACGCCGGTGATGTCGACTATGTCCAGGAACCCTGGGAAGGTGGTCTCCAAGATACCACCGTATACGCCGTCAACGAGGGATACTTACCCCGCTGGTGCACAGCTAGAGGAGAAGCCATATATTTTGCCGGCTTCGTCGACATTGACGGGAGCACCGATGCCGGTCATATCGGCCCTGTCTCGGAATCCTGGCAACGTAGCATCGAAGATTCCGCCGTACAAACCATCCATGCGGGACACCCATCCAGATCGAATGTAGAACCATCAGACCTCGTGTTAAACTTTTTATCTCTCGCTTGTACCTAGAAATTTTTATTGCTATTTTTGTCAATGAGATGCTAGGAATTACATTGTATAAATTTTAAGCATTTTACCATTTTATTTCGTTTGCTGATTTTGTTGTCACTGTACTTGCCAGTTACTGCAATTTGACTACGAGTACTGATCGTGCTTCAACAAAAAGTGTCTATGCATATTCTATTCAGAGAACTCAGGCTCCAAACCGATTGATTGGATTGACGTAAATGATAATTAACGCCGATTTCTAATGTTCGCAACATCTGCGGATATTTGTACATCAAGGAAACTCCATGTTGTGTGGCCATTACAACACACCGTTCACATTTTACATGCCAGTAACGTTGTTACTTTCAACTAAACACGACAGGAAAGTAAGTGATGAAACACAACAAAAACATTAGCGCAAAAATGATCACTACCAAAGATGCGACATGATGCGCTAAGCGATAATATGCGCAGACTGCGCGGCATCGTGTGCCACTTTAGCGGCCGGCTGGAACCAGTTGAGCAGATACTCTTTGGTCAGCGGTGCCATGACCCGGACATGCTGCACAATTTCGGTGAAGAGCTGGTTCTTGTGCATTAAACCCATAATGGTCACCGCCACGCCCACCGTCATTACGGCCATGCACATGGACACCGGGTTCTTGCTGGACCAGCGAACTGAGTTCCACAGCACCTGCGTCAGGCACACGGCCAGGATGACGTAGAGAATGATGAAAGACAAATCGGTAAGGAAGTCACTCCAGTGCGGATTGGTGGCCAGGATGCCGCCGAGGAAGCTGACCAGGGCACTGGCCATGCCCATGACGAAATAGTCCAGCATGGCTCTGTAATCAGGACACTTGGGCAGAAGGAGACCTGTTTATGTCATTCCGTCCACGTACTTGATAGCGACGCGGAATGGGATGCGGGTTAACAGCCGGAGAGGAAGGTGGGAGAGAATGGTGAATAGGAGGCTCATACGGGATAATTTGAGAAGTACGCACGGATTGATATGTCAGGTTATGTCATAAATGCACCACGAAATATAGTAAATATTACGCATTTGTGGATTGTAAATGTACACGTTGCTAAGATGTGATTGGTGCGAGTCAACAAGTCGTAAGCAAATGGTCTGTTACAAAGTAAAAGTGTTAAAAATGGTTAAGTTATAAAAGTCGGAGGAAAACAAGCAATGAAGGACAGATAAGAGAACGAAGAACGATTAGCGGCTGGATCCGCGGGAACTGGCGGCACGCGACGTCCCGGTGGAGGGCCCCGGGGAGGGTCCGCCACGGGCGCCCTTTCCGCACATTTTGCTCCGATAGGCTTCCGATGCAGCGCGCCGCTCGGTTACCTTCTTTGCATAGTACCTGCAATTAAGCAACTTACTAAGCATTCGATATTTTCGCGCCACATTCTGTAACTTATGGTCAACGTGCGAGTACGGGCTCAACATTTGTTGATAAGCACATACTCGGCCGACCAGGCCAAAATGTCCGTGGGCGATTTGCGCAGCACTTCTTTGGTGTAGTCCTTCAACATCGTCCAGATGACGTCGTTGTATGCACTGGCGTAAATTTTGGGCGCCCGCGCGAGCTTGCCCTTTCCCTTCTTTGGCGCATCGCCCTCTCCGCCGCTTTCGGCCCCGGAGCCGCGACTGCTCTGACTGCCCTTACTGGCCCTGCTACCTTTCGACTGCTCCTTCGATTGCTCCTTCTTTGCGTCCGCTTTGCCTCCCTTTTTCTTTGAATCCTTTTTGCTCTTTTTTGAACTGGCCGAACTCTTACCGCTTTTTCCCTCACTTCCTACAAGGAAGTTACGAAGACGCTATTACTACATTCGTAAAACCATTTCTTTCTGCATATTTCAAAATATACTCTTGCTCGATTTTAATATCTTTTGTAAACAAAGCTCTTAATACTATAGGCAAGGGAATCGAAATAAATTGGCAGTAGCTTTACCGACGCTGGAAGCTGATGATCCGGCCATCAATCAAACAAAATTGTCAACTATCCGGAATGGCGTCTTTTGGATTTACGAACTCTTGAATATCAGCCGATTCGAACTTTTTAAGCAGGTTTGTTTGCTGTTGGTAAAAAATACGCCTACAGTTTTTAATTATTCTAGCATCATGACGCAATCGAAACATTCAGTTTCGGTCGAAACGTTAGGAAAACCATGGTTACAACAACTTCCGCTAAACTTAACATCAGATCGTTCAAATGCCGAAGCACAAATTTAAAGGGCTGTTTTCTTCAAACCATCGCAAGTATCGCTCGTGCAAATCTGTATGGACAAGCTGCTATCGGTCTCCATCACGGAACTGTTGCCGAACGAGTTCTTTTCTACCCGTGCCGTCCGTTCGGCACGACGAACCATAATTCGATGAGGCTTCAGGTTGTCGAACTGCTTCGGCTGTCGCAAATCATTCGCCAAGGTCACCGTGGTGCTTTTCCAGATTTCTTTGCCAGTTTCGACAGCACATCCATTAGATTGCTGTAAACAAAACATTCGACAAATGCGTTTATGCAGCTTTCTCAACAAGTGCGGTACCGTTTGTTTCTGCATGACTGAGCTCGATCGCTGCTGATTTGTCGCCGGAGACGTTTCTTCGGTGTGGCGGCACACGGACCAAATGTTCTTGTTCAGCTGTTGGAACCGCTTAAGGGATTCCTCCACTGTTTGAGTAACCGGAGACCTTTCCGGCTTGCTTTCCTTCGGAAGCGTGGTTTTCGGGTGACAGTCCGCGTTAAGGTACTTCAGTCCCAGAATCTGCATGGCTTGTTCAGCGCCAAGACTCTGCCGATAATTAATGTATGCTGTTTCCACTAGCCAACGTTGTGTAACACGGTGCACGTCGAGAACATTCTGACGACACAATTTTTCGGCATTGGCTGAGTTCCACGTCCGCATAATATCATCGATCAACTTGGTCTCGCTCTTGGAGAACAATGTACAGCGGTCCAGTCGAAAAAGATGCAGCATGAGTTTGACGTCGTTGACCTCGTCATCGGAGAGATTCCGGGTTCGGCCGCTTTTATACAGGTGCAAGTAGAAAGGGAACTTCTGCCGAAAGATGGAACGGGATCGGCCATCGGCGTCCACCCGAAAATGCGACACCAAGTAGTCACGCAGATAGTCCCGGTTGGTTGGTACGTTAAAGGTGAAGGCCTTGGGACGATTGACTGGGATTTCCAATACACCGGCTTGAAAAAGTTCCTGTGCGGCAATGGAATCGTCTTCGGGAATTTCCAAGGATGACTGCGCGGGCGTGGATGTACAATACATTTTAATGAAATGAATGAATCGGTTATAAGAAAACTGTGCGTATTGAGCAAAGATGCCACTATGGATTTCTTTCTTTCCGGAAAGGGAAGATAACTGAGACTTCCATGCTTCCCAGATGGCGTGAACGTCCTTGGGATGACATTTTAACGGTGCGTCTAGCTGGAAGATATGGAGTAAGTGCTGCAATACTTCGAGGGTGGGGATGACGAAACCTTTTTCCACTTGCAAGAGCGACAGCTTTTCTTGGAGCATCTCGGGAGGCAGTCGCGCTGGCTCGGATTCGGCAAATGTTACCTGCTTAACTCGCGGCTTCGATGATGATTCAACTGGCTGTGGTTGTCCACGACAGCTGTCACCGCCTGAATCCCGGTTAGTGTAGATTCTTGTTAGCACACTCCGGTCGAAACTCTTTTTTCGTCGGCATTCGTCGCAATGGAAGTTGCGGTGTTTGTGGTATTTGGACAATGTCGGAATGAACTGCACACGGCGCTTTCGGGCCTTTGCCGCTGATTGGTTACAAACAGACACCTGGCAGCCAGCAGATACCGATATGCAGGGTAGAGATTGTCGCGGCTCCTGGAGCGGTTCGTTGGGCAAATCGAGCAGAACGGCTTCGTTGTGGAAGACTGTGTCAGTTGCTTCAAAATGCGTCTGTTCAGCTCTATCCGACAGACTAATGCGCTCTGCTAAGTTTGCATCAGTTTTCTCGGTCGTGACCTTGTTTAATATGGCGGTCAGATTGGCTAGATTAGAAATCAGCAGCATCTGCTGAAATTCGGCAGTAATATTGCCAGGTGGTATGACGGGGATCTCTGGGTGGGAATCGGATGTTTGGAAAGACTCGTACGAATGCGATGCGGTGATTATTTCGCACGGCGTGCTGGCATGGGAAGCAGCGATTTGTTCCTCGACGACAGTTTCTGGCATAGAATAGTGACTGATAGTTTGAATATGGTTCCTTTCGTCGGGGGCGAAGTTCACTTCTACCAAGTCGTTGCGCTCGGGAGATCCAGCTTCAGTTGGTTTCGACGGTGCTTCGGTGGGAACGGCAACTGGACTATCACTGGTCGATTGCCTAATGTAAATAATTCGACGAACCGGGCACCGTCCGTAGCGCTTAAGGACGTGGCGCCGCTTAGGTAATCGGCGCAACCACTGCCTTGATACAGGCTGGGGAACTTTTTCTTCAAGTTTATTTTGAGTGCTTTCGAAGTGATCTGTATCTTCCGCTGCCGGTTTATTGTCTAGTCCGATAACATCGCCATCCGGTGGCTCAGATTGCGGATCAGGCACTTGTGAGTCTAAGTTTGTACTGCAATTATGGTAACAGGTTGTTAATTTTGCAGACTGGGTTGATAAAATAGTCTTGACAAGAATATATGTATCAAATTTGCTAGGCTTAGGCTTGATCAGCATAGACAAAAACGACACTCTGAATATGTTACCTGTTAGGAGCCCCTATTGTGCGTAAGGTTTCTTGTAGGTACGCCAACGCTTCTTGTGTCGGTTCAGCAACAACTTCGTTTGGTGCAACTGCCTCTTTACCGGCAGTTGCTGGGTCTTCTACGGGAATCGACTGGTTTTTGTCATTGCCACTTTCGGACTGCACCGCGGCATTATTGACGTCAGCCAGCTGGCGCTGGTGACAAGGACATAATGGGGTAGTGGGCAAGGGCAAGCCAAAAGCACAAGGTTCAATGACAAAACGGTTATGAGGAGCCTGGTTGTAGACGGTTAGGTGTACAAATTTTTCACGTTGCGGTTTCGGCCGGCAACGAATACGGAGGTGACGATCACGTCGGGGGCGTGGGCATGGATGCGGACTATCCGTAATATGTTGGGTCAAAACCGTGGGTGCCGGTGATTCTTCCGCTAAACAAAGAAAATGCTTGTAACAAATAAGTTACCCGTCCTGTACAGGTTTCGGATGCTTACATGAAAGCGACACTTGTGTCGCGGTATCCATCTCCATCTTCTCTGGGATCACGGTTTGCTCTTGCTGTTCAAACCATTCAACATCGTTGTCGCTCAACAAAAGCAGCTGATGACTTTTTGATTTTCTCGACTTAATGTCCAGATCTCCAATAAGGGAAGCTCTGGAAGCCGCCGCCCGGACGGATGGTGCAGGAAAAGCGCTTGATCGCGGGGGTTTCGGCGGCGTCTCTGTTACCGCTTCCGTTACCACCTGCCTTTCTTGCTCCAGGTCCGCGACATCACTCAAGGATAAATCGGACGGAATACTGGCGAGATATTCTTCACAGCGGCGCCAATTATTTACTCCTCTTTGAACGCTTACAGAGGCTGAGCCCGCTGAGAAAGGAGCTGGTGGAGCTTCGCGAGGTGGCTGGGAATTGACAAGACTTGACTCTTTGAATGGCGGTTGCGGAATGAGCCGTGACAATTTTGCAGGAGAGGTCCGGACGGACAGCGTCGGTTTTCTCCGAGTTGGCTGCGGTATAGGAAGTGAGGGTTTTTCGTGAGGTGGTCGGGGGACGGGAAGAGGTACTCGACGAGCCAGTCGCGATGAGGATGGTGGATGGTTCAGTCGGTTTCGCGGCTTCCCTATCTAAAGCAACCAATGTATGACGTCGGTTTCGGGATGGTTCGCGTACACAAATTTGAACCGTAATTCTTAGATAGTTGATAAGCTGAGCTCCAGAAAAATGCGAGAAACGTACTCGGCCGGCCCAACTTTCCTGTGGTCACTTCGTTTGCTTTGTATTTCTTCAGTTTACCTAAAGACGGGTAATTGCAACTATCTGTACTGGGACCAGACTGAAGTAAAATTTAGTCAGTACCTTGTGCATACTGGTCGCGTAACTGGCGAAACTTAGTTTTCAATGTGTTCTCGTGAATATCTGAAATATAAGGATAAATCAGAAAAAATCAAACGATTGAATCAGTAACATAAGGAAGTTCGTAACGATTTTTACCAAATTTCTGTACACTTTCCGGCACTCGCCGCACTCCAATGCCCGAAGAACCCTCACTGTCGCTATTTGTTGCGTTACCTTTGAAAGACAGTGTAATCAATGTTTACCAAAATACCAGGATAACCAAAGCAAAGTCACTAAATACATTATACAACGTACTACCGCGCGCCGTGAATCCACAACGTTCCGTAGTGGAATCGTTACGCCAGGGGCCGCTGACGCTGGATGTTCGCGACCGGGAACGCCGCTCTGTGGCCCGGTGGAAGCGAGTGGTGTTAGGCACAGACTTGCTGCGCAGTGCCATTCCCGTCGACGACAGGCGGCGCTTAAACTGCTGCCAGTGTTTGCTGAACCAGGCAATGGTGCTCATCTTTTTGGTTTTTAGGGGCGGCGATGATGCCGGTTGTTCTCCGCCGCGGGGAACAGAAATGGAGCTCAGCTTGCTGAGGGAGGGCGTGCCCGGGGTTTTTGTTGAATCGGTTGACTCCGACTTCGCCATAATGAACAGAAAAACCAAAAAGTGATTTGGGATTTAATAGATTGCAAACGGGGAAAAGGAGTATTCGATGTCGGCTGAGTAATCCATAGCGTAGCGTTCAGAGAAGCGAGACTGATTACAGTGCGCCTTAAAAGTGGTAAAGCTTGTTCTGCGGGGGTGCTGCTGCTACTCTTGAGACGGCGTTCTGCGTGCGGTGAGTTGCTAAGCACCACTAGCTGACTTGAATGCGAATGTGTTGGTGTTAGGATGTCGTGCGCTGCAGAGATTTGACCGCTCTTTGCCTAATAATCAATGGATCTTGGTCCTGGGTCAATACGTCTCCACCTGGTTGTACTGACATCTGAGACTTTGATTTAAGCAAATATGTCTGCTTGGTTTAAATGTCTAGATGGCGGAATTTACTGAAAATCAGTGGTAATCGTGCGATTTATCGAGAGGCTTTGAGCAGACAGTGGCAATTGTCTTTGCAGTCCCAGGTCCCGATCTTCCTTGGACAGCGCAGCGCTCGCTGTCAGCTGTTTGCAGCGTCTACACAACGAAAAGCTATTGCTTGTTCCATTCCGTACTGCACACTTGTTTCTCGTTGTTTTTCCACCAATACCCCTCGACATGCTTTGGTGGTGCCAACATTGGCCATACGGATTGTGGGCATCCCGTTGGCCGTTCTGGTCGGAAGGTACTAAAACTAAAGCTCTTTCAAGAAAATCTGAATAATTGGTAACCAGTGACACAATGCAGTCGTTCCATGCGATATGTATAAGCAAGCCACCACGTGATTATTTTGTGCTCTTTTGCAACCGTGGAAAGGAAGTTTTACAGTATTTTGGGTTTTTATACGGGCTTTATGAACCCCCAGAAAGACCTAGGCCTGAATGTGTTTTAAAGTGCGCATTCCTTGCGTGCGTATTGAAGTTCTGATGGGAGTTAATCTTATGGAAACAGTCTTAGTTTCCCAATTGTACTGTCTGCTTTACCGCAACTGAACAGTTCTATTCAAAGTTAGTACATACAGAATACACTTAGCGTAAATTGAATTGACCTTTTCATGATGAAGATATGCGCGGCGCTACTGGATGAATAAATCCTTATCGGAACGGCGACGTTTATTGGATGCTTATCTGTATTATGCAGCGGGTATGGTCCAATCACCGCAAACGTTTGAACAACAACTGTTTCAAGTGTATTTGTGAAAGCGTAGGGGGAATAATGGGCTTGGCGATGTTTGCTCTGCTCTATTACTATATCCACCTGGACACTGCACCGGTGACCAAGCGAAAGCGTTTTATGTTATTTAACGTCAATGAATTTGAGAGTATCGTGGAGATGGAAAAGGCTATGGTACCCGCTAAACTGTTATTCAACCTCGCCCTACGGAACTCGAATGTTGTTTGTTTACAGCTATTCCGTCTGATGAAGAACCACTTCATCACCACCAGTCATCCGGCGTACAAACAGGTCAATCGGGTGGTCACTCGCATTTTGAAAAGCAATGCGGATCTGCCGGCGGTTAAAAACAAACACTGGATGGTTACCGTTATCGACAGTCCCAAACAAAACGCATTTGTTGTTCCTGTAAGTGCGGAAACAAGGAGCCGACTTAGTCAGTAGTATTAGCTACTTTCACGAGAAGCAAACAGATTGCTTCGCTCGCTTGGCTAATGCCTGTTTGCTGCCGCAGACAGGACACATCTTTGTTTTCACCGGGATTCTGGACATTCTGGCCAACGACGATCATTTAGCGGTGGTGCTCAGTCATGAACTGGCGCATACTATCCTGGATCACGTGGTAATCTTACTTGTTATCCACCTGATCACGCCACCTACCCTTCACAAAATTCTTCTAACTCGTTCACTATTTTGGGCTTTTGCAGCCGGAACTGCACAGCACGACACATTGTGCCGAGATTTCGGCACTTTTTGTAAGAACGCACAAACAGTACTGGTTGCCGTTGGGCGGAGTTAAGAGGAGTGCGTTGTAGGCGCTTGCCGGGATTTGGTTATGGATTCCGTCTTTTATGTTGGCATTGGCGGCGTCTGTCGTGCTTTATGAAATTATCAGTGTAAGTGGCACGTTCAGGTAATTGTTTCGTTGCGTATTCCTTCGATAAAAGTATTGGAACTTCTCATTTCTGTTGCGATTGTCTGAAAATGCGTCACCACATATGCCGATATTATACGTATGCCTTAATATACTGTATCTAGATTCATGGCAGTAAATGGTATTCCATTTTTTCCGCAGGAAGTGATAGTTACGTTCATTACAAAGTGTGATGCAAATGTGTTTTTTAGCTTTGTGTGTATCTGCCGCATCATCGTTTGCTGGAGCTCGAAGCCGATGAAGTGGGTCTGCGACTGACAGCCAAAGCCTGCTACGACGTCCGGGAGAATGTGGCATTCTGGCAGCGGATGCACCTTATCAACAAAATCCAGCGCTCCGTGGACATAAACGCCGTCACTGTGCCGGAGTATTTTAGCACGCATCCCAGCCACCGCAAACGAGCGGCCAAACTGGCGCAGCAGATGCCGGAGGTGACGCTCGCTAAGTAGTTCGCCGGTGCCCATCTATTTAATGGCTGAATCTACGAAAGTGATGTTTTTTCTGCACATTACGAGATAAATCGGCTCGTAATCCGTTTTATCCAAGTCTGTTGCTGTAGGCGCTTGCGTTGCGTGAGTCCTGCAACTGCTCCCCGCTTCCAGCCAAAGATCCCTCGTTAGACGTGGCAAAATTGCGATTAGCCATGAGAAACGCCAAAGAGTTCAACGATCCATGGAAGCCCTTTACCAGTGAAGTGTGACCTGATATGTTTGTCTACCGTAGACTAAGATGGTCTAACGTAGAGTCAGATGGCATGATGGTTTAACAGATCCGCAATGGATTTTACGGCCGCTCTGTTAGATCATCGTACCTTATTTTTAATATTTTGTGATAAGTTTTGTGTTTAAACTGTAGCCGGAAAGTTGTGCTCTTGTGCTGACGAAAGTTTGTGTGTTTAAGAAGTGCGGTGGGAAACGTTGTTTTATGTTAGGTGAAAACAGAAACGCAATAAATAGCGGAAGTAAAAAATTCTAACAAAGTCATATAAAATAATTATAATATTATATACATGCAAAATGATTCCTAGAAACACAAAAATTAAAAGCTCTCATGATCCAGTCAACACACAAAAGAAACGGAGTGTCTAACACAGGGCGCAGGTAGAACAGCAAGCGTACTGCTTCTTGGCGCTCTTCCGCGGCGTTCCCGGTGGCCGGGGGCTGCTCTGTTGGGAGGATGCAGGACAGTTAGACTGCGAACGGCAACTAAAACACAGACAGTACGTACGTGATTATTCAAGCGCGTCCATGCGGTGCTGCTTTAGCTACGCGCCACTAACGCTTTTCGCGAGGACTCCGGGAAACGGCTGTCCAGAAAGTGGTGCAGGGCGTCTCGTTCATCTTGGAACAACTTATTGTTGATCTTCCCTTGGAATGTATTTAACTCCTTGTTAGACAGATCCGACGAACGTAATAACCCCGGAACCAGCGGTTCGTCTTGTTCCATGGCCAGTTCCTCGGGGCCACCAAAAGTTTGGGCCTTCTCGTCCGACCACAAATGAGGACTTCGGTCCTCCATCTCTGTGTCTGGTGCCACCGTGACTGCGGTCTCCCGGATAGGGCTTGGCGCAAAGCGGACGGTCTTGGATATGCGGGGAACAGCCGACAGGGTCTGTCGTCGGACGTTAACCGCGATTAGTTTGGTACGGCGTCGGGCAGGCGGCGCTGGCATGTCGGGGACCGAGTTGGTATGAGAGCTGCTGATCTCTTGAACGGACTGCCGTGGCACCGTGGGACCGCTAGAAGCCGTCTCTGCGGTCTCGGAGCTGCTGGTAATGGCAATCTCGGGCACATCCGCGGTAGACTTTGTCAACTGCTGTACGACAAAAATTCGGCTGTTCTCTAGCGACGGTACTGGGGCGGATTCGTCAATGGGGACCTCCATGACCACCGTCTCCAAAATGACGTTATTAGCCTCTTTCAGCGCGCTGGGCGGAGTAATCTCAATTTTTATTCCACCTGCCACTGAGCTGCGTGGTAACCGAAAGTGCTCGGCAGAATCCCTTGGTGCCAAGATCGGGAGCGTCTGCTCCGGAGAATCACTGTCCTGAGCATCCGGATTGATCACTGCCGCCGGCTCGATGTACTGCTCAACGGCCTCATGCTGCGCAAAGTAGGCCAGTGGAGTCAAGCTGTCGCGACGTGGCGGAATACTCAAGGAGTCTCTTGTTATACTGGCCCGCTTTTGCACTTCAGGTGTGACCAGGGACAATCGTCGGCCGGCGCGCGACAACGACCGATCTTTGGAAGAGCGGTCCTCGTCAGGTGCGGAGGTGGAGGACGCTGCGTCGCGGTTCGATGAGCGAAAGTAACCGGAAAACATGGTTGGATCATGCCACTCACGGCCGCCGTCCTCTTGGCGGGGCTTAGCAGTGATGACCTTTAATTTGGGATCGGTCTCGTCAGTGGTCTGGACGCTGGCGAACCGATGCTTGAGGTCGCCAAGTTTGGGTTTCTGCGATTTCGGCTGATATGGTTTTGCCTGACTTTCCGAATCGGTCGAATCTTAATAACAAAAATAAAATGGATCGTTTACTTTAAAGGTACATGGTAATTCATTATTGTGCAAAACGAATGGAGCTCACCTACAGGGTTTATATTGTTTTGATTATCTTTCGAAGATGGCATCGGCTTTCAGTTTGCACAGAAAAACGTGATTCCATAGAAATATCATGGCCATTAATCTCCACGCACGCACATCATAAAGATGAAAATACGACTGAAGATGGTATTACCCATGATACTACGAATCAAAAAATTAGTTGAAAAGTTCCCTTATTGTTTTGGGACATTTTTGTGAAATCGAAACATTTTGAATTGTAAACAATAGTTGAACTTGCATCGACATCATATAGTCGGGCCGATTGTCGAATGCGTACGTAACGTTTCCATGGTTCCTTGATACTCTAACAACGCACGCCAATGGGCAAAAAAGATGAGAAAGGTAAGGCGAAAGCCAAGAGTCCCAAACCGGATGCTCCGGAAATCCCAGACATCCCGATAGGACGTCCCAACGCTTTCGAACTCATTCGCCGCAAACTCAAGCGGGAGAAAAGCGCCCGCACCGCAAGTTGGCTGCTTTTTCCGGACGTACCCACCTGCACCAAGGAGCTCGGTCTCGATGAACCGAAGGCCAAAGGGAAGAAGGGCGGAACTTCCGCTCCCGTGGAGAAGGCTCCACCGCCTCGTTCCGTCGCTTCTGAGATGCGCTCGCGAGTCCTAACCCCAGTTAGCGACAGTGATGAGGCCAAACGCAAAGTGGTGCTATTCAATTTGAATATGAAGGAGTACGATGTGAAGCCGGAAGAGGAAGCTTGGGTGGAGGGCGAGCATCTGGGAGATACGGATCCCGAAAGCGAGGGGTCGGTCAAGAAGTACGTAACGGATATTAGACAGTTGGCACGCTTCCGGGAGATGTACGAGGCGCCGGGGAAGCGGCGTGGAGAAGGCAGGGCGGCGGAAAGGTCACGCGGTTCCAAAGGGACGCTGCCGACGTTGGAAGGTAGACGGGCGTCGATCAAAAGCAAATAAATGAATACATTGTCGGCAAATTTATGGTGATGAAAAGCTGGGCTTCAAGCTGTTTTGCCAGACTAAAAAATTGCACGTTTACTTTAAACAAACATTTATCATAAAAAAGCAAAGCGCAAGGACATACATATACAGAACCACCAAGTAAGCGTAAAATTCATCAAAACTTTCGTTCTGCCAAAGACAAAGCACCACACTGTACTAATAAAAAGTTGAAATGTTATGTTTGGTCGAAAACGATGGAAAAGAGCCGTCTATTAAATGCATACCCTTTATGGTTAACCTTTGTTTGGTTTGGTACTATTCGGCAACTGCAGCATCTTCCCCACCGGCAAAAACTCATAAGTAAACAACACATCATACAGATCCACCATGGTGGTGTACATTTTGGCGGCGTAGTAGGCCTCCCGATCCGGGCAATACATGTCCAGCCGGCACACCGGGCAAGAGAACTCCCGACTAATGTGGATCCAATGCAGGATGCAGTGGGTGTGGAAGACATGTCGGCATGGTGCCATGAAACATCGGTCGCACCGCTCGAAAAACTCCAAACACACACTACAGATCTCCCTCTCTAGCGGCTTACCGTTGCAAATGGCAGAAAGGGTAAGGGAGTCGATGCTAGTCTCTTCCGGTGGGTAATCGGAGTGGGCTGGGGCGGTTGCGCGGTAGCGGAAGATGGGCGCGGACGAGAACGACGTGGAGGTAGTGATAACCTGCTGCTCGATAGTGCCCAGGGCGCGGTAGCCTAACAGCTTGCAAGCCTGTGCCAATGTTTTCCTACAAACATGTGTCCAAAAAGATTGTGGGGAGAAGTAAAACAAATAGGTTTGTCGTTTTATTCGAGATATATTCAATGTAGGACGACTCGTCCTACATTGAATATATCTCGAATAAAACGACAAACGAATATATCTCGAATAAAACGACAAACGATTTTTAATATGCGCTCGTCCTGGACGAGCGTAAATTAAAAATCATAAGACTTCAATAATTGCAATAAAATTGCAATAAAAATTGCAAAACGATAATATAATAAAAACAAAATGGAATTTCGAAAATAAACAAGGCAAGCGCGATGACTACAGTATCTGTATTTAATGTTAATGACCAAATCGAAAACAGTGACACTTCTGATTTATTAATATATACTGCACAGTAACAAACGTCACCACTCACATACCCAACAGCAGCGGATAGTGACCTTATATTTAGGAGCACAAATGAACGCAACAGTAATCCCGAGTGTAGGAGATGATCCACGACGACGATACCCGTGTGAATGCTGATTTGCAGCACGCTGTTGCTGACGTGGTTGACAGTATCAGGGATCGACAGAACGATCGCCATCTTCTAAAACTGGTTGCACATGCATTTATGCCGCCGTGATCATGGTTCATAATTTTCATGCATTGTTGACTAGTCGGAATTATTTCATATTTTCATGAATTTTTATAGTTTTCCTGCACCCAAGTAAGTAATTAAAACCGAAATTAAAAAGAACATCGTGGTTTCGTCTTATGAAGCGTCGCCTGGAGATTTTGTAAACTGGTGACAGTGAGCGCAAGGGTCGGCGGTGAAAGTTTTTTTTTTATTTAGTTCTTTCTCATTTTCCCGATGAAGGTAGCTACGTTCTCGTTGTAACGAACGTAGCCGCCAATATTAAAATGAAGATAAATCTTAAAACAACCAAATCAATGGCACCATTGCCACTGCTGCTAACTCGTGACTCCGGTTCTATTTCCGTCCCATTCAGTGCACCACCTGGGCGAAAGTAGCCCGCACACGCTGGTCCTGGTATACGCACCGTTGGATTAGCCAAGAACACCGGCTGGGTTAGTATTGCGAAATCCCGCAGCACCCAACTGTTGCAACACTCCCCGCTGCAGCGACACAGCATGCTTTTTTTCTGTGGCTGCAAAGTCTTATTGGTATCTTTAATCTGAGTCAACATTTCCGATGTGAGGGGCTGATCATCTACGAAGGTCACACAGTTCGCGGTTCCAAAGTCGGCCGTGCTGGTGAGACAGCCGCGTTTGAGAGCAAATGCAGGAGCGCTTTGGTTCGCCGGGGCAGTGCGGTTGTCGCTGGATGGCAAAGGAGGGTTGATGAATGCTGTAGCCTCAGCGAAACAATACGGTACGGTATCGTAGCAGGCCATTATGCGGTCGTCGGGCAGGCGGTTACAGGGAATCCCGTCGGCGTCTAGATAATTGGGTCCGCGGCAGTCGTAGCAGTGCAGCCGCGCGTCTACCGCGCTGACAGCGGTGAGAAGCAAAAAGTTCACGTTTATGGCCATCTTTGCTTTGCGTGTGCTCGTAGTGACCTTGCATAATTTCACGTTAACTCGGGTTTGCCATCAAGCAAACATCTTTAATTAATTAATTTGAGCACGTATGACCTTTATGTTGTACCACGCTGCTTGGGCTTTCCCACGTTAGAAAGAAGGACGTTTATGCAAAATAACCAGCCAGCTGGAATTGCTAACGCATGCTTCGGAAAGTTTCCTTGCGTAAATGCTTGGGTTACTCGGGCTTCTAGATAATTTACGTTCTTTGTTGT
The DNA here is from genome assembly GCF_019649055.1 of Paramacrobiotus metropolitanus. Taxonomy (NCBI): domain Eukaryota; kingdom Metazoa; phylum Tardigrada; class Eutardigrada; order Parachela; family Macrobiotidae; genus Paramacrobiotus; species Paramacrobiotus metropolitanus. The sequence continues at coordinate 850,419 of NW_026570260.1, forward strand.
TAAATGCATGGTATGTTGCTACGTAGGGCGCACTAAGAAACTTCGTAGGTGACTGTTACAACAGAAAACGTCATCACTGATCATCACAAACCACAAACTGGCTGTAGATATAACAGCAACTAATTAACCATTAATTAGACCAGAATCAATCAGGTACAAAGTACTGTAGGCATCCCAACCGCCCTATCATTTTTTTATCCCTCCGCTTCTCCGCCTTCACCCTCCTCCTCGAACTCGCCCTCGTCCTCAGCGGTGGCCTCCTGATACTGCTGATACTCCGACACCAGATCATTCATGTTAGACTCGGCTTCTGTGAACTCCATTTCATCCATGCCCTCACCGGTGTACCAATGAAGGAAAGCCTTGCGGCGGAACATGGCTGAATAAGTCGCACAAAGAAACCGTTACTAAATTGTACGAGTAAGTAAGCACTTACGAACTAATGATATTTTACCGGTAAACTGCTCCGACACCCGCTTAAATAGCTCCTGAATGGCTGTGCTGTTTCCGATGAAGGTGGCCGACATCTTCAGTCCCCGCGGCGGAATGTCGCAGACCGCTGTCTTGACGTTGTTGGGAATCCATTCCACAAAGTAACTAAAGGTCACGGTGCGGCTGTCAACACTAATTCCTGGTACAGAATATAAAGGAAAAGCTACCTGCTATTCTTGTTCTGAATGTTTAGCAACTGCTCGTCCACTTCCTTCATACTCATCCGTCCGCGGAAGATAGCCGCCACCGTCAAGTAGCGGCCGTGGCGAGGGTCGCAAGCCGCCATCATGTTCTTGGCGTCGAACATTTGCTATACCGAGCAATGTAAACACAGTGATAACATTATGACGCAAATTCTTTCAGTTTGAAATAAATTTGGCGAATTGGCGCTGGCAGTTTATAACTTGGTTCCGACTGGAACTGAAATACCTGTGTTAATTCAGGAACGGTCAGCGCCCGGTACTGCTGCGAACCGCGCGACGTCAGCGGTGCAAATCCGGGCATGAAAAAGTGCAATCGCGGAAAGGGCACCATGTTCACCGCTAACTTGCGCAAGTCCGCATTCAACTGGCCGGGAAAACGTAGACATGTGGTTACGCCTGACATTGTGGCCGAGACCAGATGGTTCAGATCCCCATACGTAGGTGTTGTCAGCTTTAACGTGCGGAAACAGATATCGTACAATGCCTCGTTGTCAATGCAAAATGTCTCGTCGGTGTTTTCCACCAGTTGGTGGACGGAGAGGGTAGCGTTGTAAGGCTCCACTACCGTGTCGGAGACCTAGCATAAGGTCTGACGTCATTGTGACATCGTACAATGGAGCTGGTTTAAAAGTTTACCTTGGGTGAGGGTACAACACTGAAAGTGTTCATAATGCGATCGGGGTACTCTTCGCGGATTTTGGAGATCATCAGCGTGCCCATGCCGGATCCGGTGCCTCCGCCAAGGGAATGGGTCAGCTGGAAACCCTGCAGGCAGTCGCAGCTCTCCGCTTCCTTCCGTACGACATCCAGCACCGAGTCGACCAGTTCGGCGCCTTCAGTGTAGTGACCTTTGGCCCAATTGTTACCCGCTCCGCTTTGTCCTGTAGCGCACATAATAATCATTAATGATTTTCCATGTCGATTTTTCCTGAAATGTGCCACTTGACTAAACAGAAGCACTATTAAGTGCCGAAAATTCAGCAAGAACAGTCCACGTAAAACAGAAGTAAAACGATTTTCTCAGGCATTATATGACCAATGTTCTCTTTGAATTTGAAAAGTACCAAAAATGAAGTTGTCAGGCCGGAAGAGTTGTCCGAAGGGACCGGAGCGAACAGAATCCATCGTGCCCGGCTCAAGGTCCACCAACACCGCCCGCGGGACGTACTTGCCACCTACAAGCATTTCGTCATACAAACAACCTGCTGATCCGCCTACAAAAGGATGCTCACAGACCCGTCGCTTCGTTGTAGTAGACATTAATGCGCTCCAGCTGCAGATCAGAGTCACCGTGGTATGTGCCGGTGGGGTCGATGCCGTGCTCATCAGAGATCACTTCCCAGAACTGCCGACACAACCGGTCGTATTAAGAACAAACAGTTTTATTTTGTATTATGGCTAACATACTCTCAACCATCAAACTGCTAATGTAATTATGCAGCTTGATGTTTACCTGTCTACCTTTTTCACCGGGAGAGTTGCAAGCTCGATCGGCAATCGATAGTTAAGTCACTTAACCGGGAAATTTGCGAGCAGTTTTAGCTAAAGCCGCTGTCTCGTATTACAGCGGCAGCGTGCAGCAAAAAATCATTGCTGTTCTGCATGCTCAGAAAGCAGTAGCAGCGCGTTTATAGTCGAACGTTACACCTGAGCACTGTGGCTCTATGAATCCATGTTGCGCTTACAGCGGTCTACTGATCGTCTAACAAGCATGCTAGCAGTTCGGTGCCATCTGCGCAAAGTATTCCGCAGCACTAAAAGTTAGGTGACGCGCGTAATTGTTGGAAATGCGCAAGTGCCACCCTGTTTGAGAGCTATCGGTATCGGTAGATGCAAAGGAGTCGTCAGGTTGGGCGCAAGGCCACAACCGTTTGAAAATGGATCGATTTTAGGACAAGATTAGAAAAGTAACTAATAAAGTCACTTCTCTCAAAAATGCACATTTTCTGCATTCGTTAATGGCGTCAAACCCTTCCCTTCAGTTTCGGAGGATAAAAAATGAAAGTGGATGGATAATTCGGGAATACGTCTACGGAGGTACTTTTTATTACCGTATGCGACTGACCTTAGCACCAATCTGGTTGCCACACTGGCCAGCTTGCAGATGAACTATTTCACGCATTATGAATTCCGCTAATTCTGCAAAGCAGAAACCCTTTGTCAAACAACGGCTCGGCATATGAAACAGTTGATTCGTGGATCTGTCTTCTTACCGAATAGCAAGTGCCGATGGAGAACTACGAGGTATGAGAAAATTTGTTAAAATAACTTTTGAATACTAATTGTTTGACGTCGTCTCCCTTCGGCATTTAATTTCGAAAAAGTTAAGGATGTGATGTATGCAGCACGACTCACGAGAGCTTTATTGCCGCGAAACTTCACGTCTGGGCATTCAACGGAAGCGCAAAAGATTTGTAATGAATGCATGGGTTTACTTATGCATTTATGTCGACCGCGGTCACGTTGCTGTGCAACCAACGACCTGCAAATTTGTTCAACAGCAGCCGGCAGCGCCACCATTTAGCAGCAGCAGCAGCAAGAATTTTATTTGGCAAGAACGCGTGAAGGAACGGAAATCACGGAAAGTGCGGGATTTTTATTATATCGCTCATGCTACTGGCTCAATAAACTCAAGTCTAAAAGATTTTTGGGACAGTTTACCGATTTGACATAGTCCTAGAAAACTTAAGGGAATTGCTGAAATACACCATGCGGAATAAAATGCAAAAACTAACGATAACAGAACATGATACCCACAGTACTGTATTATCAGTATACAAAAAGTAGTACTTACGAATACAGTTAGGTTCTCTGCTTTGAGCAGAAGTAGCAAAACCACATTCCGTCCCCATAAGACATCGTTTACTTAACGAAAATTCTTTAAAGACGGCCAATTGCTCTGCGGCTTTCAGCAAGTATTTTACAGCGTTTCCCATCGATTACTGGATGAAGACTTTTGTTAATTGACGCAAACCGTTCCCACGAAGTGCTGCAATGAGTTCGATACGGGAGCGCCGCCCCACTCCGGCCGTGCCGCTGCGTTCGGCCATGGCCAAGCACCAGTGCTCGAAGACGCCAGGCTGTGTCAGGCAGAAGACGAGCAAAACCGTGCGGATAACAACACCGGATTACGGATGCGGTCTATGTCAAGGTAGCAACATGGTCTTCCACATGGCGGCTTTGACAAGCACGCAGTCATTTAATTCGAATTTTTGCACTGTTCTTTTTGTAGTTTGCAGAAAAATCCCCTTGATTAACCTAATTTTCCGATGATTTTCAACGCTCCCCAATATACTGCTTCGATGTTTCACAGTATGTACACGAGATTTGCTTTAATAATAATCTTCTTACGAATTATTATCCAAAAAAACCGTAAAATCAAGGTAATCGTTTTGAACAGTTAAGATCACCTTTTCTATTACTTATGCTACGTACACGTCAATAAAAAAGTAAACAGAGTTATCAACAAAGGCAAGCATGAGCGCATCCGTTCCGCATAATTCCCCGTGACCTCTGGAATCGCACTAGCGTTTCGGCACTCGAATGTCTGGTTATCTGGGTCCTTTACGCGCGGCTCTACCTGTAGCTCCGGCCAGCCGTCGAAATCAGCTAGCTGCGCTTTATTACAGCAGTCTGTCTTACACCGACAAATAACCGTTTGCTTGCGCATCCGGTAGCGGTCACTGCGTATATCATTCAACAGAGATGCACTCAACAGGGTCTTGTCATCGATGATCGTCACACATCCGGTCGCCGTATCCGGCCAAGATACGCTGCCGCCCTCCACACAACCGCGAGTCAGGGCATAGGATGACAACTGCTCGCTCTCCACCGGCGTCGTGCTCACCTGAGTGTAGCAGGAAGTGGAGCTGTTGGAACACACACGCGAAGTCTCGGGGATGACGTTGCAGGGAACCCGTTTCTCATCGAGGTTATGGAAGCCTTTGCAATGGAAACATTGGAGAGACCCAGAACTGTGTATAATAAAGAGAATGCTGGTGATACTGTAAAGCATTCTCAGTAACCAGGGGAACAGGCTTGTCGATTTAGGAAAGAGACAGTTTCTGTACTCGTAAAAACTCCCATAAAATTTAATATGACTCTATTCTTAGCCACGGCACTCCCGATCGGGACGCTGATCTTGCTGATCTGTTTTTATATCCACGCAAAGTATAGCCGCAACCAAAAAGCCGCCACCACCAGTAGCGTCGTTGACTTTTCCGCCAATCTCGCCCAGCTCGCTGGTGAGAATGGGGCTACCACGGTACAACAGCCGGATTTCCAGGCCATGCACCTGGAGGTCCAGAAACTCTTAGCCGAGGCACTAGAGAACCGCCGCTCTGCTCACCACCTCGAGGTCGACCTGGCCACCAAGAACGACCTCCACGACCAACTAGAGGTTCATTTGAAGCGCATCCAGTCGGACATCCAGACGGAGCGGGCCTTCGTTCGGGCTGCCGGGAAGCGCCTGACGGCACTGCTCGAGTTAGACAAGAAACTAGAGGATGAAGAGGAGGAACAACCTACAATACAAGAGGGCCCCGACATGGGCGAACTGGGGATGGAGCTGCTGCTTAAAGTCGCCGAAGAGACCAGCGTAAATCTGGCCAAGGTGCTGCGTAACATCGACAAGATTAACGCCAGTATGATGAAATTGAACAGTAAGCAGTCGGAATATCTGGAGCATGTGGCGGCACTGCAAAAACTGAAGGACCAACGTCACCGTTTGACCATGGAAATGGCACTGCTGGAGCGCATCGCCATCATGCACCAGTCTGGGGTCAATATGGCAAGTAGACCCAGCGAGTCAGCTTTTAAGCGCGTGGGAAAATTCTTTGCCCGCCCAAGTGGGCAGTTCTCGGAAACGAGACTGTCCGATGAAACCAGAAGGGTGCTAAAGAGCATCACTGCGCCGGTGCCTGGAGTCAGTTTAACCGCTCACAGTTAAATCATTGTTATTTTGTAACCACTGTTAATTTTGTGCGGCGTTGCTAACTGCACATAAGAAACAGGAATTTGTGATACGTACGAATATGTAGCGAACTATCAATGAATCTCGGTATCCAGATGAGAAATCACAAAGCCATAATTTCTTAGACGGATTTGTTAAACAGGATAATTTTGTGAACTGTAACAAACGTGACTAAAAGAGCAGCTGGTATAAAGAAAGTTACATAAAAATATAACTGTGCTATAAAAGGCCAAACGGTCCGCCGGGAGCGCGAAGTTTGCATGTTCCCTGATTAGTCAGGATCGAAGAGGTTCACCAACAAGTGTTAACAGTAGTAATTATTGATTAAGCCTGTCGTGCCCGCCGCTGTCCTCAAAGTACAGATAATCCTGAAAGACGTATAAATTAACGCTGAGCATTTCACAACTGTACTGAAAGATGATACCCACAATCATAAAACAGGCGGCCAGAAGCGTAGCTTTTCCTTTGATATCCACATTACTGGGAAACTCAATGGCGAAATTGTCGGCATCGGTAAAGAACTCTTGAATGCCCGACCACTTTTTTGCGATGCGACCCACCTGATTCTCGCCTTCCGGATCCAGAATCTGAGTAAAAATGACCGGCGTAAGCTGTTAACATATATGTAAGATTGAGAAAGCGGTGTCTGGCGATGTGCCTACCTTGAATTCAACGTCCCGACAGCAACAACTGGACGTACAACAAGGTCCCTTGATTCGGAACATCACATCTTTATCCTCGTCCAGAATGCGGAATTTAGGCAGACAGCAAGAGCAGTCCTGCTCCACGAAGCCGATAGGTGTGCCGGGCGGGGCTTGGATCTCCATAGTCTACAGAGAAAGCACGCCTCTGCAAACATCAATCTGTTGGCGTCGTGTCCAGTTCGAAGTGACATGCCGGGTTGCGCACCTGGAGGCAGCAGAAACAGCAGCAGCTGTCACATTTGTAGGGCCGGATTATATTGATCACATGGCGTTGAATGTTGTCATAGATGCCCATCTCAAAGGGACGCAAAGTGCCCAGAAACCAACGTGCACAAAAATGACTGTTTTCCGCGGCGAAGTACATGTAGGCGCCTTTCTCGTCTTTCAAAATGTAGCGATTGGCTTCCTCGAAGCCCGTAAACACTGAAAAGCAGTCGTTCTTCAATGAAATCGGTCAGAAAAAATGGAATTTGCTGTGGTTGCTTATGGCACCTTCCAACCATTCGTGTTGTTGCTCGACCTTAACGAACTCCTTCCCGTGTAGCATTTCCAGTCCGGGCGGGACGCCAGGGATGGGCGTGGGCATGGGAGCCCAAATGACCAACGGCTGCATGCTCATGCTCATGCCCATGGGCATACTAGGCATGCTTCCCGGCTGTTGGAAAACCACTTGTGGGGCAGACGCTCCTGTAATCAAAGACCATGGATTAGACCACCATGACATGTGCTCCAAATCCGCCAAGTAAAGTGATCTCAAGGTACAGACAACAAACTGATTTATGTTATTTGACTAATGGTACGCAGTAAAGCTCCATACCAGAAGCAGACATTCCTACGAAGTGGCTCAAAAATAGAGAAGCAAGAAGAAATGATCCACAAAATCGCCCTAGTTCTCAGAGCGATAAGGCTGCTTTAACAAAATTATTAATCGTAGAACGTAAACAATGGCGGGTTCCTTTTGTATCACTGACTGAGTGACTGTAATTGTATACTTTGACTGAGTTGGCTGAAGTCAATTTGCGCTAATTCCTCAGGTAGTCCACAATTGTCAGCACTAGAAATAGTAAGTCTGAGTGGTTGTCAGCAGATCACCTCGAGAGTAGAGCGTCTTTTCGGTAAGTACTGAGTACTGGGCACTGTTCAGCACGTGCAGTTGAAACTTGCAACATTGTTGCTACGGCTAGCTCGCCAAAATTAATAACTGAACCCTGAACCTGCTCGGGCTACAATATTAAGAGAGGAAGTTTAACACATCCATTGAAACTGAAGTCGATCAGTATTACATGGATCCGCAATCTCCTTTGGCATCCAGCATTTCCGTGGAGGAGAATCTGTTTATCCGAACCGGATGTCGGCTTTTGGAGTCCGACACTAAGCAGGGACCGTTTGCCTTCTGGGGGAAGGTCTTCGGTACACAGAATGACTATTACGTGATACAAGCCAGCACACTGCATCCCTTTCGTGCACCCGTCACCTACTACAGGTGCGTGATGGTTCACATCATTCACAATATGCTTTCTTCAATCAGAAGGAAACTATTCCGAGATAAGTAAATTTGATGACGATTTTCGCTTAGTTAAAGTCTTATGGCTGTTTTCATCGCAAAGATGACATTTTGCCTGTTTATTCGACGCAGAGGATGAACGATTTCAATGTTTGATTGCAGTCGCGATGCTCGCATCTGGCAAATGTTACCGCTCGTTAGCGCCATTCTTAAGAAGAAATCTCCACGACTCAGCGGAATGTTTACGGGAGATCCTAGTTTTACGAGTCATTTTGTAGAGTATCGTTACACCAGCGAAGCCTACTATGAGCCTACAACGGTATGGCTCACTTAGCTTCTTTTGTTATTATCTGCTACCTACTGCTGACTATTGTCATATTATTCATTCTACCAAACGATGAGCATTCTGAGTGATATAGACTCCTGTCAAAGAAGAAGAACGTTTGGCATATCTTGTATACTCCGTGGATAACGAAGCCACGATCTTCCCCAAAGGAGCTGTGGGGCTGAATGAGAAAGGATTTCTGGTAAGAAATCCTACCTATTCAGGTCCGCCGCTGCAGATCCGTATTCGAGGTAAAACAATAAGCTGAAAGCTGTGTGCCATGTAGGGATGTCCTACGACCACTGCCGGGATTTTCACAGCTACGTAGTGTTCAAGCCCGCTTTTCAATCTGGCATTGAGAAATCGTCCGATGTCGGCATCGCCGATCCAGATTACCGGTTTTTGCGTCCGCTTTTGGCGATGGAGCCGGCGGATCCACAGACAACGTTTGGTGAGCGGAAACAAAGCACTGCACAACTACGGAAAACGTTGTTGCATAGGTTTTTATTTATTACATGTGCGACCTTTCTAAGTGTTTTTATGTCGGTTTTTCGTGATCTTTATTGACATTTAAATCAGCGGCCTCATAAACCGAGACTTTATTTCATTGGTAGGGTCATGGGTTTTCCGAGATGCCATGGAGATGAACTGTGTCCTCATGGAGAACGCTCTGTGGCCGGGTTTGTACTTCTGGCAGAACGTTGGCACTCCTAACTACGGACGTTGTTATATCGGCCGCGGCGACAAGGAAATCGACGCCCCTTTCATCCTGGGCAGCAGTCTGGACCAAGAGCTAGTGGTGGACATCGGCATTTACCCGGAATATGACTACAAGGCCATCCCCGAAACGGCGCTGAAAGAGGCCGACGAGGCATTCCTGGCCGATGAGGAACGCCGGAAGGAACTGCTGCCGCCGTTGCCGGTGAAAGAAGATGCCCCGGGAGAGGTAGAAGGGGAGTCGAAGGGCGAGGAGACATCCGGGGCCGGCGGTGACACGACAGAGCAGGAGATGACGGAGGGAGAACCCACTTCCGCAGAAGTCACGGATGTCTCCGAGGCGGAAGCTGAGGAGACTGAGGCATAGGCAAGAGCGAAAATAAGTCTGCTAGATGACTTGATTAATGGCTAGTGCCTAATGGAAGCCGGAAGGTACCATTCAATAGCAGAATACTGTTGTTTCGATCATGAGGACGTATGAATTAAGCGATACTGCAAAGGATTCAATGAGTTTTACCGTATGCACGTGAGGATATTTTAAGGGAAGGATTTGCTATACGATCCAATGTGGGTACCCTGTAATTACCATAATACTGTAACTGTTAAACAAGGGTCATCTCCCATAATAATAACTGTGTGGCGCCATAATACCTGTTAAACAAGTTTCATACTGTACGTGTCGTCGGTGTCGATGTTCAACAGCTTCGGTTTAACATTTCTTGCAGAAAACTGAATGTGGATGACAACCATCTTTCATACTGTATAGTGTTACTGTACATTAACAACGTAAACTACACTGAGGACAGAGGACAACCGGGTACAATACTTTTGAGTGTTGTTTAGGATATTGCTCAACTCTACAGAGCACTGAACAGAGTTTATAGCCAAAAACTTCCTATGGTAAACGAAACATCTTACTGTATTTCGAAGTATACGATCCGTTACATCGCATTCGCTTTTGCTCTGGTAGCCTTGTCATCCACTTTTCCCGCTTTTGGTTTGGGTGATTTTGCTAGCCCCCTTCCATGCTTGTCCCGAGTATCCACATCACTAGCTCCCGAGCGCGGGGTGCGAGGCCGCTTCGCTTTTCCTCCCATAACCACATCACTGGGATCCAGATGCTCAACCTCATTAGCGCGCTCATGGGTTCCCACAGCGAGCTTCTCCGTTTGGGCTTCCTCCGCCTTGATGACCTCCTGTTCCCAGTGCATCATGTTGACCACGCAGCTGTCCACCAGACACTGCGTACTGGGCAGTATGCGGCTAACTAGCGCATACAACGGCATGCACACGTACCGCAAAAATCCAACTTGCTCCCGGGCCAGGTTGCCTTCGTTATCCCGATCCAACATTGGGATGGGTGGCTCGCCGTAGCGTTTCTCAATGTCGCCTTGGGTGTAGAATTCATCGTACAGATCCCGAGTGCACTCGGCCTGGTACCCCCAGGGTTTGGTGGACGCCGTCAGGTCGCAGGCGTTCATCAGGATATTCATCAGCCGCCGTCGGTGGTCGCCGTTGTCTAGGCGAATCTCATCGTTGTCCAGCATGGCTTCGAAAGAGCGTTTCCCGGCAAAATACAGCGCTAGATCCGTGGCCAGGATGGCCTCTTTGATCATGACGGCAACGGCGGATTTGTCCGCTTCCGACCAGTTATGGAAGATGTCGCAGTTAATAATGGACAGGATACGGAATGTCTCGCGGATGTGGTGGTTCTCCATCTGTGAGGCCGGATACAGTTTCTCCAACGGAGAAATGAACTTCTTGGCAAAGGCGTTATTGAAGCCCAAATGATCGAGGTCGTGACAAAGGGTGGCGACCATTAAAGACTTCCGCTCGAGATCCGTGAAATGGTCACGGTTATCGCGCAGCATCACGAACATTGTGTGTGCTACCTAAAGAAACAGGCTTTTCCTGTGAAGAAAAAACTTAATATTACCAACGCTTCCTGTTACGGCTTACGCTGATCCCGTGATGCCATCCATGGTAGCGGACACTCCGATAGCCTTCGCGCACTGCCAACGTAAAAGCCGCCAACTTCCGCTGGTCAAAAGCGTCGTTTCCAAACAGATCCTCCACCATCATCATGAACAAATACGGCAGTTTCAAATTATCTTCCAAATATGCCTTACAGTAAAAATCATGCGTGTAGAACTCTGACGGCACTGAAAAGTTTCCCTGGCACATTCGCAGAAGATCCTCGACATCGTCGAGGCTTTCGATGCTCAGTCGGCAGAATAAGTCCCCCTCGGCCCTTAGCGGTCGCGATGTGGCCTGTACCCGGTAGCGGTACGATAATGTCCCGATAGCGGACACGAAAAAAGTCAGCAGCGCGCTGAGAATGTGTTCATCGGATGCAGAGAAACCGTTATTCCCGGGGTCGTTTATCAAAAGAATGAACTCACATAGTTTGTTTTCCAGGTCATCGGTGAATGGCATCGCCAGGAGACTGGTGATCGGTGGGCCCGGAAGGTATGCCTCTAAACCTTGTCCGGCGATCGACGCATCACTAGGATGCTTGACGTTCATCGGCTGTCGCAGCTGCACTAAGTCGAAGACAAAGGTCGCACAGACCGGAATTCTGATGGTCCGGGAGTAGTCAAAGTGGTAGCCGTAGTGAGACATCCTCCCGGTATCGTACGCGGATGCAACGGCATATTTCCGGTCAGTGTCTACCCGGAATAGGTGGACTCGCGCGGGATTCAATAGGCTTTTCACGAGAATCATAAAGCGGTAGATAATGTGATCGAGATTGTTGGGTTTAACGAAAAGTTCATGAAACCGTTTTCCGAGGACCCGGTAGACATTCAGCTCGCGACGATAGTCAGCGGCTTTATACAGCATGTAGGCAAAATGGTGGAGGTCCTCGGTGGCAGAGTGGAGGGCGGCTTCCGTAAATGGTGCCGGGAAGCGCAGAGTGCGTTTGAATTCGATAACGCCGCGACCGGCGCCGTTGGTGTCGTGAAACGGAATGGCCATAATATGTTTAACGTCGGATGTGGTATCGTCACCAGTCAAAATAGAGTATCTGTAAAGTAAAACCGCCAATTGTTGGTCTGTTAGAATGGGGAACTGGCGAGTCCACTCAATCGTAAAAATACTTGTTTTCCTGAACACGCTTTGCTTGACTCACCTCACCTCAGATCATGGTCAACATGATTTGATACGATGCAGCGATCACTCTGCAACGCAGCCATTGTGGGATGCCGCGCATCTTTATTCACTACCTTAACGGGCGACTCGTTGATGACCTTTGTTAGACACTTGCTCATCGGGTCCAGCACATACACTGCGGCTTCGTCCGCCCACATGAGCTCCCTGTAATTTTCTACATACTCATACAGCACCGCTAGATCTGAGTGATCCGGAAAGTACGCTGCTGGGGCTGCGGGATCACACACCTCTACGGTCTCTACATCCCGAGGAATCTTTCTAGTAGACGGTGGGGTAAAGACATGCTTCGTGCCGGGGTGGACGAGAATCGATTCTCTCGACGCCGGATCTTCTTTCAACACACAGGGCGTATGTTTGGCTTTGGGCTTGAGTTTGACCTTCTTTTTATTAAACAGATGGGTTGCTGTGCAGTCAGCTGTTAAATTCTCTAGTAAACGTTCATACAGGCGGATGTCGCCGACGCGAATGTATTCTTTGACAGCGGAGGTTTTTGACTTATGCCATTTACCGTACAGGTGGGGCGTAGCGGGTTGAGATTTCTTCTCGGTGGATTCGCTCGTCACGTTTTCGGGTAACTCTTCGCCTAGTAATTTATATCGGTACGGATCCGTTTGAAAGGTTTCCGAGGGGTACTTTTCTGGAAGCACAAAGCGGGATGCTAAGCAAAAGACGGGATCAAGATGTTCGAGTGGTTTACACTTTACAGTAGTGAAGTGTGATATCCGTTACTGAAACTGAAGAGACGGATTTGACTACAGCATATGTAAGGTCAATCTTCTCACTGTACTCATATTGGTGGCCGGTATCCCGATAAACCTCTGGTTCAGATCGTCAAAACTCCACCGTCCATGACTGGTAAAGGCCTGTTCCATCTTGACTCGTTCATTCTCGAAGCTGTGCAGCTCCTGGAAGAAGTATTCCAACTCGGTCTCAGTAAAGTGCTTAACAAAGACATCCATCAGAAACTGCTTGTTATGGCGTGCATAGTACTGCAGAGCAATCTTCAGGTCATCGCTGCACAGATCGGTGTGGACGCTCTCGTTGGTCTCTGTCTGCGGGGCGTCGTCGAAATTTACAGCGGTGCCCGCGTCAACCACATTGTCCGGACGGCGCTTGGCTGCGGCACGCTCCTGCTTGCGTTGGGCGCGGAGCTTGGCGGCCGCCGGGTCGGCTAGCGGTGTCACGGGATGTTTGGGGAGATTATTATTGGAAGGAGTATGGAAGGATGAAGCTGAAGGAACGGGAGATGCCATAGCGGAAATTAGCTAGCACCTGTGCACGAACATGATTAAAATAATTACAAAGTTGTCACAGCATCAGTAGTTTCGCTGATGTTGTATCAGTCACGGCATTCACATTCTGGCACCTCGAACTTCCGGAAGTGCCTCTCATCGTGGCGCAGTTGCACGTACACGTACAGTCTACAAATTAAATTATACGAGTAGAACAGAGCTCATGTTAAAACTGCTGTCAGACGAGGCTCATAATCTGTGTTATACCATCAGTAGTAGTTGGTTTGTAGAAGTGGTCCCATAAATGTATACAGCGAAGTTGTTGTTGTTGCTTAAATACACAGCGTATTCCTTACAACTTACAAGGACTATTGTTCCAACAAATGAGCATTAGAATCGTCAAGGTAACAAATTAGGTAGACATGTGGCAGTAAAATCACCGCCCATAATTTATTTTTAGTAGTGATTTAATTGTCACATAAATCTGGGATAGTACGAAGTGCTCGAAAGTGAACTTCAGACGTACAGAAAAATTTAAACTTTAGTTTATAGAAGTACTTCATGCAGCGAAATGAGCGAAGTTGTTACAAGAACCATTGCTCCAAGGAATGAAAATTCGTATGGTCAACATAACAAATTAAGCGCGTAGCATTAAGAATCAGTCGCGCATGTCCAGCAATATCGCTGAAATCTGTTAAAAAACTCCAGACGTTTAAAAGCAGCGGCAACACCCACTTTCTGCTAACGAATCAAATGGCCTTTAAGCCAGCATGCTCCAGGAATTCCAGTAAAACAAAAAAAACAATGGTAAAAAAGATCGGATGTTGTTTCCGGTGCATAACCGCACGAACACAAAGGCCAGTTCCATAATACATATAGAAATATTATTATGGAAATACTTTATATTACCTATGTGAATATATATAAGGGTGGCACTATAGCCACCACAAACACCCCTGTTTTTATAGGCGAACCCTCTTCCACGCCCCATTAATTATAGGCACCCTTGAAAGAATTAATTAACTTCTTTTAAGAAACCCTGTATTTTATAGGCACCCCTTTGGCAGTTAATTAAATGCGAAACTTAGCAGTGCGTTACTGTAATCTCAACGTACGTGTTTTGTGCACGTACGAAAGTTCTAAGGATTAGCCATAAGGTTGTGGGTCACAACCACCCGCTCATTGTGGAAAGATGGAAGAAGTTCCAGAAAAGCGGCGGCCAACTGTATAAGTTCGGCGGAGAAAAAAACAATGGTATCGAACTATCATGTAGTGCAGAATTGCAGACGTCGCTGCAGCCATTAACAACCATACAACGTCAAATGGGCATTGAGACGGGTAAATTTAAGCTGTTGTTGATATCGCAAACATTCGCATCAAAGCGGAAACAACCGACCGATGTTACAAGTGTAGTAGAAATGCTATCCTGCATGCTGGAAATCGTCGTACATATCTCCTATTCCCAAAGGTTCTAAAGATCAAACGAGCCCTCTCAATTACCGGCCAGTTTCTCTGTTGGACCCTGTTTCCAAAATCTTTGAGCGTTGTATTGACAAATACATTCGGGTTTATTTAAAAAACCATCAAAAATTAACCGATCACCAATTTGGGTACAGGGAGAAGCGATCATGCGAACTACAGATTTCTTGGTTTGTAAAGTCTACAACAGATTTCATTGAAAATGGCGTAGAAGTTCATGCTTTATTTCTGGACTGTTCAAAAGCATTTGACAAATGTGATCATCAGGTTATTGTGGAAGCTTTGATTAAACTGGGAATTAATAGTAAGGTTGGGCACTTGGTGTCTGATTACCTGAAAGGCAGGAAGCACTGTGTAATGGTTAATGGTTGTGTATCGGAAGTTATTAATGTTACTAGCGGTGTGCCGCAAGGATCAGTTGTTGGGCCGTGTTTCTTCCTTTGTGTACTAAATTTTTTACCGTCTGCGCTGCTCAACAACAGCGAGCTGCTTATTTTCGCCGATGATATACAGTAGCTCTTTACCGGCCAGTTTCAACAAAAAGCTGATGAAATTGCGTTACAGTCTGATCTCACTGCTGTAGAGAGTTGGGTTAAAAACCATAAACTTCTATATTTTAATGTTCTGAAATCGTACCATATTTCCTTTTTGAAAAAACGGGTGCCGATCGTTGACTCACAGTATTATCTTAATGGTAATGCGATCGAGAAAGCGACTGTGTTAGGTATTTAGGTATACTTTTTGACCGCAGTTTGAAATTCAAAGACAATACCGACATTTTGGTAACTAAACTGCGTAAAAAAATACGCTGGATTAATATTGCGTTCAGGAAAGCTGATTCTGCCGCTCGAATTCAGTTGTTCAAGTCTTTGGGGTTCACGGCGTTTGATCATTGCTGCCCTTTTATTGTGCCTGTTAATAAAACTTGCCGGGAAAAATTAGAACGTTGTTTATCTCGTTTCCTTGATTCACTTTATCTTGGTAGTTGGTAGTACCAGTCTTAAAGGGCGGTTGCTGAAGCTAAACTGGGACTGTTTTGAATTACGTAGGTTGAAACATAGCCTTGCCTTAATTTACAAACTTGTGTTCAACCGTATCCCACTTGGTGAACGGTTTTTCTTACTGTATGAGCAAACTGCTGTCGCCGTGTCCTCTGTTTCAGGTAATACATGGTCAGCGTTGCGGCTATGTGCACACCCGTTTCCCATTATATATGGCGGTACCAACAACTTTATGTGGGAAAACTCTACCGCCTTCCCCGGACTCCCTCTCAAGTCGCCTGGCGCTATTATGGAACGAAACTGCTCTGGACAAGGAAAGTTATACCTCGCTCAACGCGTTCACGACTGCGCTCGATACCGTCAACTGGAGCAAATTGACCCTTGTTTAACGTTTTTGTAACACCAAGTTACTCATGGAATGAACCGGCATGATTAGATAGTGTCAATAGGTTATTTAATGTGGTTGCGATTTAGTTGAAAAAGTACAGAAAGGCGATTACGTGCGCAAGTGTCATTGCTTTCCTTTTTCCCACGATTTCTTTTGAAAATCTTTCTGAATACTTAAAAACTTAACTACACCTGGGTTTTGGTTTTATGCATCGACCCCAGCGCGATTGTCTCTCTTCCATTTTGTTTTCCACCATAGCGTCAAGTTATCGCAACCAACATAAAAACGTTTACTTCCGCTTGTATGCATCCTAATGTTATTGCTGCTGACTGTTTTGGCTGATGTTGTTGATTGTGACTACACGCTTCAATGTTTTCTATTATTTTGTTGTTAGACTTCTGCTGTCTGTAGCCTAGAGGGAGCAACTGCTCCATGCAAAGGACAATAAACATTAACAATATGGGTGGTCAAAATCTTCTGTGTAATCGATGCATGTAGCGTAAAGGCCAGAACAAGTAAAAACAACCCGATGAATCAGCCAAAAATCTGTCAACAAATGATAAGACGAGTATGTTTGCGTGCCAGGAAAGAAACTGACCACCAAAGTGAAAACAAAAGTTACTTTTAATGCAAAATGCGGCGCCACATGAACTAGTCTGCATCATGTCCCGGCATAACGAAGACATCGCTGCGCCTGTCACGCTGCAGCTATTCTTTATTTGCGAGGCGTTCAAAAATTAATTGCACGTGTATAAATTACAGTAGTGGCAATAACTGTTGTGATTTCTGCAATGGCACCACCATCTAAAAGGCAGAAATTTCTTAATCTATGCGACAAAAAGATTATCAGTTTAAAGATCGAAGAGTTAATCAATGATGAAACGGAGCAAGCCTTGTTAGAAAGCGATTCCGAAAGCACCAGCGATAGCGATTTTGATGCGCTTGAATCAGAAGACGACGATGTTGAGTTCATGTTGAAATTTAAAGTGTGTCTCCAGAGCCGTCGTTATTTAAGCCGGCAACAAATGCAAAGTGAAAGTCAAACAGACTGAAATGCAAAATATGCTGGTAATTCCGTAATTAATCACGCAAGCGACATATCAGATCATTACATATGAAATTATACAAATCCATTGTATGCAGTGGTTGGCAAAATGTTGACAACAAAGAACTCTGCTGGCTGACATATACGTGTGTATGTCTGGGTAAGTAATGGTTGCGCTTCGATATCGAAGCGCAACGCTTACATGGAAGAGTAAGCTGATAACCCATCCCAGAATTCTTGTTTACGAATGAGCACGTTTGCTTGTTTACGCGCCGTTGACTCACGCTTTTTACCCAACTGCCGCGCAAACTGCCGCGTAAAGAATACACAGAGATTTTGACCACCCATAATGCTGGACCACTTACAGTATTTGGTTGTATAACGAAATTCGCGTCAAAGATCCAGACACTGTCGTTGATATTGTCATTTTGCCTACTGGAAAGGTCATAAATAACAGAAGTTTATGAATTTCGCTTGACATTGGTGAAATATAAAATTAATATAAATCACAGATTCTTAATAATGGGCAATGAACTGGGTGTCTGTAATAACCGAACAGGGTGTCCCTACTTCGCTAATGTAAAGAGGGTGCATGTAATTAACGGGGTGCGAAAAGGGGTGGCTATAATCAGGCCCGTTTGGAGACCCTGGTTAGATTTTTAAAACGCTGCTCCTCCTACAGTTTTGATCGCACATTTTTTTTGTGCAACATTAGACTCGCCGTGAATGAAGCATGTTACGATATGGGCAATTCTGTAATGACCAAGGGTAAACTGCTTCGCTGCGCCTAACTGTAAAAAAATTATGATGGGATGATGGCTGATATTGGCACCGTCGCAATTCTGACTCTGATCCTCGCCACTCACCGCTGCTGTGATGCCTGTTCCAAAACCACAACGCTTGCACCAACCACGAAACAGCTGCCACGCAGTAAGACTGCCACGCATTGGATATACATGGCTCGTACTTCGATGTACCTCAATTAAAGACGGATCACTTTGATCATACGGTCTGAAACGTGGATAACGGGCCCCATGTTGCACGTTACATAATGTGCTCCTGATCGCATTACATGGGTGATCTACTTTCAACCGTATACTCCCTCAAATATCCATCTTTGAGGCACATCGAGGTATAGCATCTGTAGAAGGCTTACAAAGGCAAGCCTCTTAATTTTACAGCAACACCCATACCAGAGAAATACCGTATGATAACCCAGCCGCCCAACATTCCCACAAAGTGTCTGCGCTGCTCGTCGCGCTATGACAGCCATGACTTGAATAAGGATCTCGATCCCAGTTGTCCAACGGGGCAGAGGTTCAGGGATTTACAGAAACAGCCCAACTGGCAAACGCAGCTGGAAAGCACCCTTAACCAACCAACGTCAAACGTTGACGTATGCTTTAAAGACGACACGATGTGCGTTATGGCGCTTATGGTACAGGATCGCCAGATTGGCGAAAACATGATAAGTAAGTGAAAGCATTCTAGTACTCTTGCCGCAGTTCTTCCTTTTTATCGCCCTACGCTTACTTATGTAATCGGATCACTCGAACTGTGGTCTGTGGTCACTGAACGTTCACCAGTATTTGATTTTTTTGCGAGATAACCATGTCACCAAATTTTTCGCCTGTCATTGGATACCTCACAGAGGTAGACTAAGGGTACTCAAACATCCTTTACGAACGGCTCTATAAGTTATAGATGCGATTTCTCTTTAACTCTCACTAGCCAATCATACTTCTCTAAATCGGTTAATGATTAGTTAGGTTTGAATGGGTGTTTACGCATCCCACTTCACAAGAGGACAGAAAGTCTAAAACCATTGGAAACAAATTTCAGTAGTCCGCAACAGATATCTGCATATTAGATGCAGGATCCGTTTCAGTTTGCACTAGCGATTTCCAACTCAGCGGGCCCTATACCGAAAAGTAACGATTTTGGTACTTTAAGTTAAAGGACTTTAAGTTAAAGAGAGGAAAATTATAGAGCCCTTCGTCCAATGGTCGTGCAGAGACGGAGCCAAAAGTTAAACGATCTGGCCCCTTTAAGTTATAGAGCCATTCGTAAAGGATGTTTGAGTACCCTTACTGTAATGGAGCTCACTCGGTGCAAGTGATGTGGTTAACGCCCAATTCTAACTGTGTCCAACGCGTGAGGGATGCTTCTTTTGGCAGAACATGAAACATGAATTTTCAGCAAGAACTGCTTTTCCTTAGCCACTTAACCATAGCCGTGCCTTTAATGTGTCATTGATCTGCATATCCGTTGAAGAAACCATGAATAAGTTATGAATGGGAATTATTATTATTATGTTAATAATGAATAATTATATATACTATTACCATTATTATATGTGGTGAAATGATCCTCCAGTTGGAGGATCGGTGGTTTCTTAGCTTTCTGATTATGTGGCGTTCATTTACCAAACCCAAGCATGGTTCATCCAAATATTTAAACTACATTATAATTCAAGTAAGAAACGTAATATTATTACAAACTTTGGTATATTTTATACGCAGTCCATTTACTACAGTCGATCGACAGGTGGACATAAATATATGCAAACCTTTATTTACTGACACAATCAGTAAAGAATAACCCAAGTACATAAGTAATTACGATAATAATTACGATAATTAATTAATAATTACGATAATAACTCAAAGCTAAGAAACCTAGGAAGAAACCTAAGAAACACAAGGACAATAAGAACGTAAAAAATTATAGAGGCACATAATTTTTTACAGAGGCACATAATGATCCCTGCACCATGAATTTGTGAAACATGAATATATCTGAATTCATGTTTTGGCAGAGGAGAAATCCATCCGCCGGAGTTGTAGTTACGTAATGACGGGCTACACGCACCGGTTGAGGGTGGATGTGTACAAGCAGTTGGCTGAGAAGAAGATCCAAATCGCCTGCGTGGATCCCCCAAACAAAGATCGACCGTACGATGTGGCCTGGTGCTTCTGTATGGCGCCCAATCTCTACTGCAATACATACACGTGGGCAGAGCTTAACGTGAGCAAATGGCCCGTGGTTAATCCACCGGTACGACCCTCTCCGGGCGACCGCACGCCAACGAATGACGACGAGGGTGACCATGAACCCATGAATGTACAGGAACTGCTGGAGATGGAGAACGAGACACTTCCGAGTATCGATCACGGTAAGCAATTGCTCTGTTGTAAGCGAGCTTACCTTCCATTGGGAACGTACTACGGTACTACCAGGCAACTAAAAGGTCAAGCGGACCAGCGGTCAAAGTAGGTCAAGCGGACCAGCGGTCAACCTACTTTGACTAAAATTAAACGTGTACTCGTACTTTTCCCCACAGAAATTGTTGATTATTTAATACGTTATGGGACCTTTAATAAATTTAGGGATTTTGATTTTAGGCGGTGTAGACAGAAAGGATTCCAGTGTTCACCCAAGCGTTTTCGTGATAGTTGTTATTTGGACGTATCAAAGTTGACCGCGGCGCTCAGCACTGTGCAACCGTTCTGATTTTTGTGTTTTTCAAGTTCTTATCAGCACACTGAAAAGTATCCATGTCAGTTATTTTTCTAGTAGATTGTTTTGATTGCTCGTTCATGTGGACGAGCACATTTTTTCCAATTAAAATGAAAGCACTGTATCTGTGAGTTTTGTTATAGTTTTTCTTATTGTGCTATATTGTGTCTTGGCTCTTGTTGTCTTATTTGACCGGGTGAATAAAGCCGTGATCAGCGTCTAGTGCAGTCGCTGGTTTAATTGCATTTCATGAAGGAGGGCTCCTCATTTGCTTCTAAGAGATTTTCGAGGGCACCCTCGGCTGTACCCGCCCCGGCTCGTCCTAGGACTCTTCTTCCCATTTTTCTCGTTCCCTCCATCGGGTTCCTCATTGTCACCGTCGTGCTCATCTTCGCGTCCGTGGACCTCACAGGTTTTTCTTTTAGCTCTGGGGAAGTCCGTGTTCATGAAATCGTGCTGCAGCTGTTCATAACATCCCCGCACACACTCCCTGGCGCGCTGGCAAGCTTCGGCTAGAGGCTCAATTCGAATGCCGACGAAATTCATGCGGACCCATTTCTCTAAGTGCCTGATCTCTTTGAGCAGTTCGTCTTTGGCTCGTCGTCCGGGTGGTCTGAAAAACTTATAGGTGGTTGAGGGACACGAGCGCTGATTAACGCCGGTAACCCACCCGCGGCATGCGTCGTTTTCGTCGTCGCTTCCATCGTGGTTATGTCCTTCGCTTCCGACTGGAGGTTGCTTACTCGTCGGCATGTTTTGAGAATTTTACGGGTGAAATAATGTATGGATATCTAACTTATCTATATAAACAAAAGCAGGAAATAGTGCAGGAATTTTAGGACATTTTTGACAATATTATGGATATTTCCCTTCCGAATTCTCAAGTTATGTGCGCTGTACAGTGATCTTTAGGTTGCGTTGGTAACAGTACAGTAACTTCACCCTAGAAATTCTTTCCAAGAAATTATCGCAGTATTGCAATCGGTATCATGTAAGTTGTTAAGCCGGGCACAAAAGTAAAAAGCGAAGGGTTAGATTACAGTTACAGTCGTTATGACCAGAAGTACAGGTTTCCCTGCTCGTCACCCGTTAGCAGACGCTCCGCCCAGATATCCCATCGAACCGTAGTAACCACCGCAGCGTGTGCTGGGTAGATGGTGCATCCTCCGCTGCCCAGATCCCAGAAGCTGACCGAGCCGCTGTCTAACCCAACGGCCGCCATGTGACACGACGACTCCACATCAAAACTGCAAACCGTATAGGGCGAATAGTTTTGCGCACAAATCTGGGCGTTGGCTTTGCGAATGTCCCATAACTGGATATCCGCAGCGCATTTTGCCGCAGTTGCCATAATGTTACCCTGCGATCATACGAGCTCGCTTAATTGCTATTTTGATTGCTACTTATGTAAAAAACTTCTAATTTTTAATACTAAGAGTTTTACATACGCTGGTGGCCACTTGGGTTTTTTGGAGCGGAGCTCCATTCTTCAGGAGAATTTGCATTGATTCCTGTGCACAGTCTCATAGATGCTGGTTTAGCTCAAGGAATGCGCGGCATTAGCACTTACCGTCCGCAAGTCCCATAAGCGTGCCGTGCCGTCTTCCCCGGCGCTCACCGCCGTATTAGCAAACAGCAGAATCTGGCAGCTCACTATGGCGCCAGCGTGACCGCTGCTCGTTCTTTGCCATTGTCGAAAATTGCTGCGACACCGGCTGCTCTTCATATCCCACAGGTTCAGCATTCCATTGGACATACCCGTTAGCAGGAAGTCCCCGCTGGAATGAATGGACAAGGCACTCACTGCCAACATCAAAAGCTTGACAGAAAACGACGTCAGCGCTGGCCCGATGTAAAGTAAACTACCTGGGCTTCTGTGATGAAATTCGGTTAGTAACTGGCCTTCAGTTTTCCAAATCTTTACCATATCGTTGCACCCGCCGGTTGCGAAATGCGTACCTTCAGGATAAAACTCACAACGACCGATCGCTCCAGCGTGTCCGCCGCCGTGGTGCACTGGTGCCGCGCTAGATGTGCCAGTGTTCCACAGGAACCACTTTCCATCCGCACCCGTACTGATTGCCAGCGAGGATAATGGATTCATTGCCACACTACGGACTGTGCGCATGTTAATGTGGCTTGCGGTTGGTGCGGAACGATCTTCTCCGCTTTCATCGGATTCTTAATCTGGGAAAAAAAGCACCTACTCGAGTACCGATCCACTGTGAGCCATGATCCGCTGCGCCACGGTCATTCCGTTCTGTCGCGTCATCTGCACCGGTTTACGTCGGGTAAGCAGTGCGTACGGGTTGGTGCCCCGGTAATCCGGGAACAAGGCGTCGCGGGCGTTTTTGACCTTTCGCTGCAACTGATTCTGCGTTGCTTGTTTCTCTTGAAAGAGCTTCATGGCATCCTTTTCAGCCTTGAGACGTGCATGTAGGTGTCCACACAGACGTCGCATACGCCGGTACTTGTTCTCTATGACAGCCTTTTTTTGCAGAGTTTCTTTATAATCTTCTGGAATTAATGCTTTTGCACTACAAAAGAATTGCCCACATATTTTAATTTTTCTCCAACGTTTTTGGAATGTTTTTAGTCGTCCGTACTCTTTGAGTTCTTTCTGGAGGTTTGCATTCTTGTCTAAGCATCGCCGAACGTTGATGGTCAAAAACTGAACATTGTCCTGACGGCGATTTGCTAGGCTGGATAATTTCCTTCAAAAACTTACTTTTACTGACTTTTCAAACTGCTAACATTTACAGGAAAGCAGTCGCAATACTTTGTATCGTCATTCAGCGCCGCGTATTCCCTTCGCAGTACCGAATAACTGCGTCGCAACTGACTGTTTTCGTCCATCACACTCGGCAAATTATAATCCGGATCATTGTTTCGGTGTTCCAGCCACCTGCGATATCCAATACGAGTATAAACGCAAACAACCCGATACTAGACGGCAAAATCCTACCACTCTTTTGTAAGAGCCTGCTCCGTCGTCTCCAAGCCATAATCTTTTAAGTACTGCCTGATGGTGTTATGAGTGTGGCCAAACTTTGGCGGTTGGTCATCCTGAACCGATACGAATTTGTCCACTAACTACACAACACGTTTGTCCATTAAACAAGCCCTTAGAGGGTGTTAAGATAATCAGGAATGTAAATACTTATTCACCTTACAGGCCGTTCCATTTCTTCCACGCAGTTCTTCAAAGAGGCGTACGTTTCACCGGCTTTATCATCTTCTGCACGAAAAAATCTTTGCAAAACTTGCTCATCATGCACATAAAATTTAATGAAAGGGCATTAACATACGGGTCCGGATGATTTCGTTGACATCAACCTTTTTAAACACTTTTGGCTCAACAGGGCTGTCCTCCATCTCGGCATCTATGTATGTCAAGTGATTAAGAATCGGGATGCTTTTCGTTAGGCAGTACTGATATTCGCTTACATACGAACTCCGTAGCTAGCACTTCTCCCACAGTTTGCGGTAGGTGCATGGACAGTTCCAGCACCTCTTTAGCATCCTTCGATCGTTCGTGCAAATCCATCGCACTTCCAGCTGCGGCCTCTCTCTGAACGCGAGCCCGGACATCGTCGGCTGTTATGGCCGGGTCGATGTCTTGAAAACGCGGCACACCATAGTCATACACTTTTAGGGCTACTGCAGGAATCCGAAGCGAGTACCCGGAAGGCAGTCCAACGCGAAAAGCAGCGTTATCGTTGATTAACAGGTTTTTGACCTTCTGCAGGCAACCAGATTCTTTCTGCAGCGGCCCGTTAGTGGGCACGCAGAGGTCAGTTTGCGGGAATGGGACAACAGCAAGTTGGGACATTGTACCGCCATACGACCTTTGAATTAACGTATCTCCCATTTCCGACGGAAATCTGGTTCGGTCTTTGACGGTAATATTCTTTGTTTGGAATAACCTTCGTGTTGGATGGCTAAAATTTGCGAGGTCCGATGGGAGGTCTGTGTTCTGCTCGGAGCGAACGACCGCGTACGCATGGCGGCTGGAATCGTGGATAGTTTCCTTGCCCTGTTGCGGGAACTCTAATTCCACCGCGGTTCTGTGGGAAAATTGGTTGGTTTTCTTTCGCTGCCTATGCTTTCTTGGAATATCATCCCGCACAATGGCCTGCAAATCGGTAACCAGCGGCCCGGCCGATTTTCCTTCAGAATACCAGATTTTTGGAATCGCATCTAGCTTAGCGTTAGTTTGTATCACATCAGCAAAATCACTGTTTTCATGTGCCTGCCATTCTGTCAGGGCAACATTGGGAACGCGAAGAAAGAAATCGGTCTTTCGAGCGCTGTATTGCGCCGGACCGATATCTTCCCATAATCGCTCGCCTTCCGACGCGGATCTTTCGGATTTCATCATTCTCCGTTGTTTTTGTTGTTGCATCAATGTACCGCGTAGTCATCGCAAGGACCATTGCTCCAGTACATGAAAATTCGTACTCATCGTCAAGGTGACAAATTAAGGAGGTAACAGCAAAATTAGGCATACATAATCAGCAATATATCAGTGAACTCTGGAAAAAAACTTAACCAAACAATATGACGAATCATAGGTTGTCGCATAAATGCCCTCCATGACCGTCTTTGAATCAGAATAAGCAAAGGCTTTTCGTACATCCGAATGGATGAGATACAGCAGAGCCTGAAACACTGCATACGGCTTACACAATTCCGCTTGCAAGACCGTTGTGCCTGTGGACGGTATTCTTGTCGGCTTGCACTGCCAATAAAAACAACAACTGCAGTTCCAACATTGTCACTATTTTATAATATTGACAATGTTGGAACTGCTGTTCTTGTTCTGTTGCTTTGACCAGTTCTTGTTCTGTTGCTTTGATCCAATGCACCACTGGTATAAATTAATATATATCCTGCCGAAAGGAGACGTTTACAAGTAGTATTAATTATGGTGATCCATGACGATTCTCGTAGTGCGGGAATAACGACCTTAAAACGCAAAGAGTGTCTTTCAAAGTATAAAGCGGGTTAGCGACACTGCAGCGACTTCAAGCAGATGTAAATTCATTGGTGTTAACTGGGCTTCGACATTCAGTGCAGCAGAAAGAGATGTACGTTTGGGTGCTGTTACAGCTTAGGACCAAAAAGACGCCTAATCCCACCCACAGCATTCCGAACGCATGCAGCGCAGTGCGCTCACTGCGCTGTACCGCTCAGCTAAAATATCCGGTTGTCGTACAAGTGCACTTGCCACATGCGTACGGTCTACGGATACGTATCTGGGTGTGGGGTAATGCGTCTTTTTTGTCCTAAGCTGTATGATCATTGCAGCTAGACGTTGTACTTTGTTGATCTTAGCAGAAGTTGACTTCCCAACAGCGCACAATGCGATAGCGCCATGCCGGCCATGGGTACTTAAGCACAGGTCCGATAGCTCCAGCGGTACATGGTGTGGTTTCCAAGTAAACTTTTCGCTTCGAAAACTTTTCAGATCGAAGACGATTCCCAGGTATTTTAGTTTCTCAACAGAAAGATAATGTGTTGACCGAATATTGTAGGAGATCGCGTCTGAACATTTCTTCGAAAGTAAAGTGCATGAGCTCGGTTTTATCAAAAGCACGCGGCATTTCAGCTGCAGTAGATGATTCAGTAAGTAAATCATTGATCCGCGAACAGTTATCCGTTTCCGGCGGCGAACGGACTAGTTGCATTAAATCGTCTTCGTACGCTTGTCTTATGAATCCAATATATTCATGAAACTTTTTCAAAAGATCAGCAGTGTAAATAAACAGTATCGGAGCAAGCGACGAGCCTTGGGGAACACCACTGGTCAAACAAAATCGATCGCCCTGGTCTACCTGACTAAACATCAGCTTTGATGGACCTTTGAAGCAAGAAGCCTTTTATCCACTTCACAATCCGGAAAGGGCATCCCATAGCTTGCAACAGTCTCAGCAATAGAAAAAGTCAAACGTTGTCAAATGGGCCCAGTAAATCTAGCGTGACCAAAGAGGTTTTTTTCCTTATGTATCCCTGCTTAATTAGCAATGGTAAGTCAACAGCACCTGGATAACGTATCCGTAGTTCCATGGGCCGGTATAAAGTTCCAGGAGGTGGTCTAATGATTCTCCGTGTGAAAATCTATACAGCTTTCCGCGGGTGTAAAGTTGTTGCCAAGGGCAACCAGCAGACAGAAAAACATCAACAACCAAAAATCCACCAGTTTCTGCAGTATGTATTATGGGCAACACTTACGCTCGACTATGGGCCGTTGTGCCAGAAGAGAAGCGTTACTTTGTTGACCCGCCCTTCATAAAAGAATTTTACGGCCTAGTCGCGGATTTTATTCTTGGTTTTGTCACCGAGTTCCCTGTTGAATCCCGCTTAAAGTTTCATGCCCCCATTCGATGGAATACGTTGGTCTACGAGGATGACCTTCTCAACTGCAAGTACCCCCTCGTTTCAGATTACACCCAGGAGCGGGGCTATCACCGTCTCGACGATCAATTCGTTATCATTAGCGATGAAGCAGACGGAGAACCCTATCTCGACCTGCAGGTCGACGACCAGGATCGCCGATTGCTGACGGTGTGGAATGTACACCAGTTGGCTGTCATTATCGGCATCACTGAAAAGACCTGGGATATGGAAATTGCCAGCGTTCTCTTTTTCCAGCCGGATCCTGTGGCCGTCATGTTCGGGGACAAGTACGACACACGAAACGTGGAACCTCACCAGATGCTGCCGGCCGTATCCCGTAAGTAAAAAAATTCCCTTCTAGATTTCAGTTAACAGAGTCTAATAGACTTTACTCTTTCGAAGCTTGAAGTAACGCGTCGCTACAACTTCAAGTTTTGCCCTGAACTCCTTTAAGCCATTGCAACACCGAAAAAGCGTATATTATACTGCAATCTACGCGCTTTCTACGAACATTTAGTTGGTAAAACGGCCGCAAGTAGTTTTACCAAGTTTTGTTTTATAAAACCAGTTCGCGAGCCCATTAGTAAACGGTTAACAGGTTGCTTGCAGACATTTTGGAGGAAATGGAGCTTAGCGCCCTGGAACAGCTGGCATACCAGAGATTGTACATGTTGCTTCAACAGTTCGATCTTTTATACCTGTACCGCCGGTTGTTCGTCAATGCCCAAGATAGCGCCTACCTCGACCCAAATCTGCCGTACCGCGAACTCAGTATGCTTGAAGAAATGGCTGCCTTTGAAGATGACGCACCCTTAAAAGGTATTGCGTTGCTCAACGATCCCAGGGAATGGGGCTGGGCGGCGCCGCTCCACCGCCAACTGTACGGCGACGTAGCGTATGTTATCGTTATCACGAACAATGATGCCAAGCACTGTTTAACCATTAATATCACCGGGATTTATGAGAATAATCTGATAAATGATGAGAACGGCTACGGCACGCCGAACGACAGTAACGTGAAAACAATGGTGCAGTGGCTGAGAGAGAACGACCAGTATTTCCGGGAGCATTTCGTACGGGCGGCGTACCGGTATGATACGCGTTTGGGGCTGGAACGGGACCGCGTTGCGAGAGGTCACATTGATGCTATCAACATCGTATTGCCACCACGAAAATTTGTCGCAATGGATCGCAATCGGCGGTTGTTTTTACTGGACCATCTGGAGAATAAACCGGCTATAAAGAGAAAATCAGGGTTTTGGCTGCGCTTGCGGGAGGTGCACAAGAACCTGTACTCCGCTAACCGTGTGCTGTATAGAATCATGAAGTCAAAATCCAAACTGTTCAAGGGTAACTCGCCACCTGATGAGCGAATGGAAGAAGAACGCCGCGTCGAGTATCTATCGCGCAGTGAGGTCAAATCCGACAGTATGGGTTTAGGTGAACGCTTCCATCCCGGAGCTTTGGAGGCACCCATCGAGCAGGACGAACATTTCCCGGAAGCGTACTCTTACGACCCTAAGACCAAACTGGACGACAACCAAGTACGAATCTCCAGCGGGGAAGCCAGCATCCTCCCTGATTTCTGGCCGCTTTTCCGTGCCCACCGAATGATCCGCTACGGGTGCGCTGACAGTATTTGCGCCGGCGCCATGATGGTCAGCAGAGCGACATTTCTGAAGGAATCCAATGCCGCCGCCTTTCACCAGTTCCCTATCGTAGAGGTTTTGCTTAACCTTTGCGAAGCCAGTCTTAAAGAGTACGGCAGGCAGAAGCTGGAAGCGCTGGAGCTACTTACACGCATGACCAACTGTAAGTTTACCCTGCGCCAGATTAATTTCTTCAGCGGAATCAAAGCCATCATCCAGGCGCTGCAATCCCGCTATTTAGAAGTTAAATGCGCTGCCGCGGTATGCCTGACAATGCTGATGGAAGCGGTTTGGGAAAATAAGCAGATCCTAGGGCGAGACGGCGGGATTCCGCTGCTGCTGAAGGTCATGCAGTGTCAGAAGACCAAACCAGAGGATTACTGGTATGCGGATTTCAGGCGAAAACATAAGCGGGTGTGGCCTGAGGAGATCTTGGCGGTAACGTCTGCGCAGGCGGCCAATGCGGTGTGGTTGGCACTCCGGGAGCGGAGAAATCGGTATGATTTCGTACAGCTCGGTGGAATTGTGGTCTGCCAGGAGCTGCTGCTAATTGCAAAGCACCGCGATTATGCCATTGTGCCGGTAACTGGGATCTTGGCGGGTAAATCGACCCGCAGCAATTTTTATGCTCATCTGGCATATTATCTGTTTTGCGGTTTTCTTCGTAGAACTGGCTCAAGAGCGCCAGAATCATCTGTCGATTGTAAACAGCGGTGCTCTCACCGCCATGTGTCGCGTTCTAAAAGGCGACACCAACGAGGACGTGTTCCAGAACGTGGCATCCGTCATCGCCCTGGTGTGTGAGATGGACGCAGCGCGCGAGTGCATCCGGGCGGCAGGCGGGTTGTCACATCTCCTGAAACCGCTACACGTCCCCTTCAGTAGCGGTTGTGTGCAGATAACCGCGGAGGCTTTGCATGCTGTTGCCGGCTCAGTGCTGAACTGCGAGGTGCTGAAGAACACAAAGGTCACTGACCTAGTGATTGGGAGGTTGTACGAAGGTTCTGGAGAGACAACCGTGTTTCATCTGCTTGGCTTCCTCAGTGAAATGGCGAGGGTGGAAGGGTGTCGTCACTATATACGCAGCAGTGGCGTATTACCCTTTGTCATCGATTACATGTTCCATGAAAATCAACACATTAGAATGATCGCGGCGCTGACAGCTGGGCGAATGGGCGCCGATGCCGATAGTGAGTTTGCCCCTGATTTTATAAAAATTTTTTGCTGGATATTGTTTAAATGTCACACATTAAATATTTCATTAGGTTATAACACACTGAATGACGCCAACGGAATTGTCCACATTTGGGACTTGATTAACATCGCCTACGCCCCCATCGTCTGCGTGCACGCTTGCATGGCTATCTATCCGCTCTTTGTAGCGCGCCCGCAGGACACAGCAAAGGTAATCAAGACCATCGTTAACCCATTCGGTCAAATGTTTGCCCTCTTTGACGTTCGCGATTACCGTGTCCTGGATTCGGTGCTCAACCTCACCTGCTTGTTAGCGCACGACGATGACCTTTTAGCTATGATGTCAGATCTGGGATTCTGCACAATCATCGCAAAACAAATTGATACAACGTAAGAAATCCGCATAGATATGACGTGACAGATTGTTATTGCCGCTTTGGTCTTAGGAATGTACGACTTTTGCGGCTTGTAACGGAAGCCATCGCCGTCGGCAGCGAGTACGCCATTAACCGCATCAACTTCAGCACCACTAGCATTTTGCCAAAAATCGCTAAACTCTTGTGGCATCCTGATGAAGAGATCCAGACTAACGCCTTATTGGCTCTTCACGAACTTACCAAATACCCACAAAACATCATCCAAATTCACGCAGACCGCGTCGTCCGCCGTCTTCTCAGCTACGTTATGGAGGACGGAGAACAGCGCGCTCGACACGCGGCCGGATGTCTTCGGCACTTGCGCTACCTGGCCATGGCTAACATGGGGGACACCTACAACTTCGAGGACACCTTCTTCCCGCTGCGCAGCGAGGAAGACAAAGCTATTCACCGCACTAAGCGCGAATTATTGACTAAGAAGCTTGTCCCGGAAGCCAAAGCCGAAGCCGATAAAATGATCCAACGGGTGCATAACGAGAAACGCATGAAGATGCAGTACCTGCCGATTACGCCGGTCTCGCCGGCGCCCGAGTTTACCGAGTCGGACTGGGCCAAATTGCCATCTGTGCTGCGGAAATTGGCTCACGATCCTGAACTAGACGCGGATGTGCCGATTCCCGATGAACTGTTTGTCGATGCCCGGGCGTTGGTCTCGGCAAAGCGGGATAAGCGCCGTGATTCGACTCACGTGCGAAATGACCGCCGGGATGACGAGTGGCGCACACCAACCGAGGGGCAAGAGGTGGAGAGTATTGTCGCCGAGAAAGAATGGTGGATGAACGAATTTGATGAAGAGAACCATCGACTGTTCAACCGATTAACGATTAAAAATAACATTCTTGATAATAATGTTGATCGAAGCGTTGTACGAGCGCGCCCTTTTGAAGAGCCGCAGCCGTCTAACAACTTTCATGGCAATGAATAAAAATTTGTGGCTTTCTTTTCCCAAAAGCTTTATTGCAAGCGCTTTGGTTCATGCACGTTACTGTGCTTTATATAATCTTCGCGTAAAAAAGACGATATGCTTCCGCGCGAGCGCTGCGATCTTTGGGATTTTCGACTGGTGTCAACGGATACGGGAGAGGCAGCGGACTTTTCTCGATCGTTCGAAAATTGCGGAAGGCGTTCGCGTGGTGTGCTCGGATCGGTCTCGATATCGCTGTCGCTTCTTAATAGCGGATATAGGTTTTCATGGTCGGCCAAGCCGAGATCGTCGGTGGGCAAGAGATGCCTGAAACGCTTCTTCCAATCGTAGTCGCCGCTGTCTTCTGTGAACGAATGCGGTTGCCCTAATACGCCAATGTCGTACAAATGGCGTACCCGCTCGAAGAGGCGTTCGGTGCGCTGTAAATCTAGTTGGTCGGAGTTGAATTTCTTGGTTATGTAGGAAGCGCTGGTGTCGGTGCACTCCGCTGGTATAACATTGCACGGGGAAGCTGCACTTGGAAGATAGGAAATGTCAGGAGGAGGTTCGGGAATGATGGATACCGCTTTGGTTATTTCAGCGAGTTTCTGATCGATTGCCTCGATGTTGGCCAATGTTTCGTTATCGGTAATGGCATCACTCATGTCAGAGCTCTTATAGCTTGTTTTGCAACAGCGCTCTTTCTGAGATCCAAGTAAACGTAAACAACTGTTTTACTATTAAGCGCGCCGCTGTTCAGCGATACACTGTAAAGGTACGAATACTTACTCCCTACCCTCTCACATCTTAGCAACAAATGGGCTAAATATTATTAGCGTACATAAAATGAACAATTAGAATAACAAGATCATTGCGGTTTGTAAAGGTCCCTACAAGTGCCCTGACCAAAAATATTCTTCAATATTCAAACAATAATTATAGCCGTAGAACTTTCAACTAGGTTAACCGCGATTTGCGTTTGCCACCCGGTTCCTCGTCACCACCGTAGAACTTCCGCTGCAGTTCCATCAGTTCAATGTTACCTAAGTAAAACGTGTAACTACGCAGTCTAACCGTAGCAACATGCCCTAGTGAAGTACCATCCTCTCCAACCAAGATATACGTCTTCATTTTGCCATGACCTTTCACATAGATCTCATCACTGTCAAAGGCGCGAAAGCTACCAAAGGCTTCGATGATGTTACGAGTTGCAGCGCTTATTCGCACTTTGTATGCTAAAAAACCGCAAAACCAGGTTCTGCAAATGTACCGACGGTAGCACCGCATCCTTACCTTCTTCAACGGTCATCATCCGTGTGGCGATGTTGAGGGTCTCCCCAAACAAGCAGAACCGCGGCACATGCTTGCCCACAATACCGAACACGATGGGACCTTTGTAAAAAATGCAGCGATCACTATTCCTATTAAAAGATCATGTAAAACAGACTTACCGGAATGGATGCCGAATCGCACCTGAATGCCTTCTTTCGGCATATGAGGAACGGGGAACTCTTTAGCCTGGAACAGTAACGTCAGCGCCAAACGACCCAGTTCTCGGGCGTGCAGGATGCCGTTGCGAATAGGCAACCCGGAAGCGGCCTATAATCAAAGTGGTGAAGCGTACAATTACTATACACAATTGGTACAACTATAAAAGTGCAAAATAATGTACAGCCAAAAAAATGCAGCCGATTCGAATGAAGAGATAGTGCAAATGCAGTCATCACGATGTCGAGTGTGGGTATGTTTACAGTCCGACTTTTTTCGGGTAATGCACGCGACCAGCAACATAAAGCACCATGTTTAACCGCAACGTCCTATTCCAGACGGCAGCATGTAGAAGGATTGTTTAGCTCAGCTTCTGTTACCGCTTTGTATAAACTAGAACTGCGCGAGACTAATTAAGCAAACAATACTCAGCTGACCGTTACGCGCTGCGTAAGAGATTCCAGCAGGAAGCAGTCGAATCTCGTAGCGGCTGACGCGTAAAACGTATGCAGCGCTCCCAGGAAATTGGCCGTCTCATCCGCACTACTACGTTCCATGACGCTGTTGAAGTTTATCACATCAACCACCAATACAGAGCACACATCCAGGTAATTCGGTTCCACTTTCTCCCCCCGCAGCAGTGCCGCGGTCATCAACCTACAGCAGACGATACTTACAACCAGCAAGCCGCAATGTGCGGTAGAAGGTACTCACGGTGGAAGATTACTGAAGAGGAGTTTTTCAGCACGGGCCTTCTGTTCCATCACCAACATATCCTTTTCCTCAATCATAGCTTGGAGACTGAGCGTATGTTCTTCCATCTGCTGCAAAAGGGCTTCCAGGATATTCAGCCTATCACCCATTCCACTAAAACAAGACAGATGAGCGGTAGCAAAAGTTGGCCCAATTTTCACCTGTATCATGACATCTTACAGGTTCTTGACGACATCTTTCATCACCACACGGATTTGGCTGAAGGTGGGTCGTTCGGTGGCAATTTCACTCCAGCAGCGCTCACACAGCGTAATCAGGTCAATATGGCACATAGACTCGTCGATCAGCGGCCGAAATGGCTTACCGCCCGGGGTGGCATGTTGTTTAATGGAGTTGTAGATTTCTAATAAAAACGATTACTGTTCTCATATAGATTGCTGTGTACCTTACGGTTAATTCAAATGCCTACTTCAGAATTAATTATCATTGCATACAAACTACAGTGACACAATCATAATCCATTAGCAAGAACTTGGTGTACATCTGCGCTATACGCCAGTCTACCTACTCTGCGCCGGCAGATCGTACATTCCGTACGGTCGCATCCGCATGATGATTTCCTGCAGAATAATGCTAAAGCTGTACGTATCCGCCTCCTTACTGCTGGAGCGGGTGACCTCCTCGGGATTGGTCTCCTGTTCGCGGATAATCTCGGGCGCCGTCCACAGTTGGGTGTAGTAGAAATCGGTGCGTCGTTTCTGTAGCCAGTACTCGGCAATGTTCAGATCAAAAAAGGAACTCAGTCCCACATCGCTGATCTTCATCGTGAAGCGGGAATCAATCAGACAACAACCGGAGAACAGGCGACCATGCACTTTAAGGGCGGACGTATGGATGAAGTACATACCGCGCACGATGTCATTGATGAAGGAGAAACGCAGCGGCCATTCCAGTTTGGCCGTGGGGCTATTGATGGTCTCCTGCAGCGTGAATCCGTTGTTTATTCCGCTAGTAATGCACGCGTTCTTTCACCATTGACAAGGAGCGCATGTAGGAATACCTCTAAACTTCCTCTGGAGCACAGTTCGTACAGTAATAATATCCGTCCTGTCTCCAGGCACGCCCCCATAAAATGCGCAATATTCTCATTGCGCACCTTCGTTATGCTGCGCACTTCCTGCACCAGCCCGTCACACATTCGCATCCGGCGTTTCTTCATCCAGCGGACACTAACGGGCTGTTTCTTCCATAGTCCCCGTGTTGGAGACACGGCCAGCATGGACATGGATTGGCCTGCAAGACCGCACGATCAGCTATGAAATTAGCAACATTTACTACCAGCCGGCAGTGGATAGTGATCGCCCACCCTCACCCATGCTGGCGCCCATACTGGCCCCAGCCGCCTCCTCCAAGGAGTTGCGGCGGGATTCCCGGCGCGCTCGTATCGACTGCCGTTTCTGGGTGATGAGCGCAGCCGAAGGGATGCCGTCGTCGGGACGCATAACCTTCAGGTCGGACCACAGGGCGATCCAGGCTTTGTCCAGGCGAACTTGTTCTTGATGTTTTCGGTAGAGGTAGAAAGCCAGTAAAACGGAGAGGAGCGCCAAAAAGAGAACAATGCCCACCACGATCTCTGTGATTGGTGTCTTCGCTACGCAATGTAATATACTTGTTGGCATTTAGTGGTATGTGCCATGTATTTCCTGGTACCTTGACAAACTTCTGCTGTTCCTTTAAAACCACATTTAGGCTCATTTGGCGGAAATGTTCCGTCGGCATCAGGCCATTGGTATGTTGGCAGAATGTCGGAAACGGTGTCATTCAAACCGAAATAAGACATAATGGGCTAAAATAAAATTCTTTTATTGCAGTCGATAGTTTCAGCAGCACATATTTCCAGTAAACTATTTTAGTGAATTACGGTGAATGTCCCGTTGCCAACATCGGTCATGGCGGAAAGCGTGTAGTCCTCACGAAGATCCTTGCCATTGGTGATGTAGATCGGTCCAGCCGCGCCTATGTGAACGTGCTAGTCAGGAGATACAGCCTCCCTCCATCAGTCGTAGATATCGACAACGCGTACCATCGTTGAAGACTTTCCCGGCAACGTTCTTCATCAGTGGGCCGGGATCATAGTTCATCTGCAAATCCTTTGGCTGCGATAGGTTCATGGTGTAGCCAATCAACATCAAGGCATTGTAGAAGCTCAATGCAAAGTCTGCAGCACCGGCGCTTGTCGCATGTGTCCACTCACAAAGTTGTTTGTTTATTGAATTTTACTCAGAATACGCACAGTTCATGGTGTAAGATGTATAATTAAACTTTGTCGAGAAGGCTTTAGCGCGGAACTTGGCGAGAGAGGCTTGGTACACGGGGTTCTGGCTTTTATCAGTGACGCCGGAAACCAGCAGGAACGAGTAGGCGGTTTTAGCGGCGTTATTGGAACTATTCGTATCATCTGAGGAATAAATAGATCTTTTGAACGGCCCCTTCCAGGAAATTTCCCGGTGCATAGAACTTTCGTTTAATTAAAATCACGCCGAATTCCGTAAAACAGCTAAAACTTTTTCACTTGCTTGCTTCTTTATCAATAGCATAGTATGGTACCAATTACCATAACCTTTTCCAATATTAATTGAACTTATAATTTATGCAACTCGCTGCTGCCGAAAGCGGCGATGAAAGACTGCTCCCTGAATTATAAGTGAAAGGGTGGGCGCAAAAATATTTATGATGGGTAACGCGATAGTTGTTGCAGAAACCGGGAAACGCTCACCTGATCGGTACCAGCCGGTTTTGGGTCCCAAAGCATCGTCGCCGTACTTGTCTATTGTGAAGAAGACGTAGTCGCCGCTCGTCATGCTTAAATTGGCCGCCGCCAGCATGAAGGGTCGCAGTAATGTGTTATTCATGAATAATCCGAAAACTTTGCAACAAAACGATATTATAAACGAGGTGGTGGCGAATAAGGATAGAAATTTTATCCTGATCTTACTTCTAGCATGCCCGGACGCCTCAGTTAGTGTGGACGAAATTTGCTGCACGACAAGCATGTGCACTTTACTTATAAACCAAACCTAAGTTCGGCAAATGAAATGCAAAGTAGTTACCGAGTTGTTGACAATATTCACGGGGAAATAAGTGACAGAGAGGTCACTCTTGTCCAGGTCAAGTTCGTGGTAATCTGCGTATATAAGAAACAGAGGTTAAGGGGTTATGAGTGCCTTGCTTAGCTATTAATTGCTTTATTATTTTGGCTAGGCTATTGGCCAATTAAGCACAGCCCAATAAAAACACCGTCAACGTACTTCATCGCGGGCATACTTGTATAATCGCCAACCCGATCGGCATCATTCACATCATAAATAACGGATACATTGTACCATTGCTGCCGGCGACATAGGTCCTGGAAGACGACAAACTGCTGATACTTGTTGTAACCCGTCCGACACAAATACGGATATGGGCTGATATCGGAAATATCCGTGCCACCGCCCGTGAACTGCGATATATTAAAGGCGGTAGAGGCGATGATGGTGGCTAAGAGTTTGTCGGAGCAGTATGGCCCAAGGATTGCCGATGTGGCCCAGGGCCCATTTTGGGTACCACCGAAGGGAGGCATGTAAAAGTAATTAAAAGACTTGACAAAGGCTTCACCCCGCGACAGGGACCCGGTGTCACTGCAGGGATAGGTAACGTTGAGGGCAGTGGACAGGACGGCTTTCAGGTTGTACTTGGCCAGGATGTCGTCCACTGCAACGTACATTGCTGGCATGACGAAGCGCAAAGGAGCCTGCGTGGTGTCGTTTGGCAGGATGAGGCCTGCAATAGACCGCTGCTTCATGATTTACTTCTAAACCAACACCATCTATTAATAAAGGCAGGGGAATACGGTTACAAGTGCATGATCTACTGATTCAAACAACGCGCTAGAAAATTAATAATGAGCTACCGTCAAATTTTCGAGCTGCGCTCTGGTCTATCCATGCACGAATAGCGCATTTCACAGTTTACTTTAAGAAAAAACACCACCTACTATTTCGCTCATCGGAATACGTTGACGGTTACATGATCGCGCTTCCAGTTGTTTTAATGGTCAAATGAACATGCCTGATGTACGTAGGATTATTTGAAAAGCGATAGGCTGCTGTAAGTTACGGTCAGCAGGCGCTACAGCAGTTCGACACAGTCTACAACATACTGTGCCAGCTTACAGTTTAAGAACGGGGGAAAGGAGTTGTAGAGAATCTCAGGACACAGCCACGACTTCACAGCGATGTAATTCCTGCCAGTAGCAGGACTGATTAGCAAACTGATATCGTATTTACGACGACCAGCCAGTTGGCGACCATGCTGTTAATTCCACGGCTTTCAGGGACACTATGTTCAGTACACCTAACTCTGACCTGAGAAATGCTCATCTCTTTCGCCTGGCAAAAATTTACAGAGAAAGACGATTGTAGCCGGCAGGAAGGTTGACGGGTTGATGGTTGATGTTCAATGAAAGTCATAAGCCTTTCTGCCAGAGGTCATCAGCCTTTCTCTAAAGGTCATCAACCTTTCTGCCGACGGCATCTATTGATTTGTCTATGTCGCCGTTGTATGCATTGTGGTTTATTGTGCGCACTGCGCATCCGGCATCAGTAACTTAATCTCAGCTGCAGTTTGAATGATTACTAGCTTTTTTACAGTCATGCGTTCTATACGTAAAGTAGTTTGTTTAATAGGATGTTTTACTAATGCAGCATCGGGACTCATAGCACGAGTGACTCGCAGTGCAACCGGCAGGAAGGTGGATTGGTTGATGTTCAATGAATTGCATCGACCTTTCTGTCGACGTCTGGCAGAATGGTGGATAAGTCATCCACCAATCTGCCGAAGCTCATCCAACCAATTTTCCGAAGTTCATGCATCAATCTGCCGACTCATCCACCTTTCTGCCGAACCATACTGTCGGCGCCGATTGATCAAACAATAACGCCATTGAGTGCATTCAGGCCCATTGTGAGAGTCAATCCATGTCACCACTGCTCCAGCAGAAATTTGGATGCAGTTATACAGAAGCGTTTATCAGTGGCTGCCTGCTATCTGACTCTTTTTTATCCCCTCATTTTCGTCTTTCCAATTTTATTTTAAAAATTTAAGTAGGAATTTTCGTCATCAACCTTTCTGCCGCCGGCAGAAAGGTTGATGACCTTTAGAGAAACGTTGATGACTCTGGCAGAAAGGTTGATGACCTCTGGCAGAAAGGTTGATGACCTTCATTGAACATCAACCATCAACCCGTCAACCTTCCACCGGCTACATCACGGAACGACTCAGGGCAAAAAAATATCCCTTCTCCCATGATTCTTCTGTGCCTTAACACTCTCGTGTGCACTCTAGCACTGCCAACCACCGATGGTCACACTTGTGGCAGTCCGGCCCGTGCTTGTGTGCACATACCCATTCATAAAGAGCGCAGCGTTTTAATTGGTTTTTGTACGCACGATTTGTGGGCCACAAACTAGCTCTAGATCGGCGGCTTATCTGAGTTATTGCAATTAAGGTAACTAGTATAAGGTCTCATATGCCCTTAGAGCAAGCGGGCGGCGGTTTTTAATTTTGAGTGTATAAGGCAGCGAATGTATAAACTATAAAGTGCAGTCTTGTAAACAGGTAAGCGCTGAAGCTGCAGGCCTTGGAAATTGTTAAGTATATGAGTTTAAGGGAAGTGCAGGGTACATGACAACTTAATTAGTTTCGAATCATACAGGGGTGCTACGCAAAATTGGGGCAGTTGTGTAAAATAAACAACAAAATAATTTAACATGTAGCATTGCTTTTCTTTTTGCACTTTTCTAGCATAACTTTTTATTGCGAATCTAGAAATACAGAAACCGCAATCTTTTGAAGCATCAGTAGGGAGCCGAGCACTGATTCAGGGGATGCGGTAGGGTCATTCTGTGTATGCTAATAACTCACTCTATAAAGACCAATATATATTCGTGAACTTTTCTGGGAACCGTTAAGGGTCAAAAATGGTGTTCGCTATCAGTTAGCAACAAAACCTTCAGCGATCAGGGTTTGAGCTGACGGCCGAAGAAAGTGCATCTACTTGTATGTTAAACATGACCCCTCGTAGAACATGGTTGCCTAGCTGCCGGATCTACAGAGTAAATGCCTTGAACAAATAATTTTTAGAAACAAGACCTGAGTCGTGTTAGTAAGTTTTCATATGCCGACAAATATTTAGCATACCGGTGGGGAAACGGAAGTGCCGGAAGAATGGCAAGAAACACAACCAAAGCAGATCGCAAAAACGTTTATGGGTGCTGTTTCATTTCGTTGCAATGGAGTGTCTTAGACTTGTTGTATGAACGAAACATTTAAAGTTGACGATCGATATGTGTTAAAAAAAGAACTTATCAAGAATGGTTGTCTGTGGCATTCCACGACTGTCCAGAGAATTCGAAGAGGAGGTCGCCCTCCACTTTGACAGTGCTCGCAGTCCAACTGAAAAGGTCACGCTGGCTTGACTGCAATTCATGCATGTTAGGCATGATTCGCAAGAGGATAGGATGACAAATAATTTTGTCTTATCACCATTAGACTATAGCCTCAAATGGATGGTTAAAAAATTAAGCATATGGGGAACGCTGTTACTGTCCACGGGTTGACCAGTATTTTTATGCTTGTCAGCTCTAGTTTTCACCTCACTGAAAC
The DNA here is from genome assembly GCF_019649055.1 of Paramacrobiotus metropolitanus. NCBI lineage: Eukaryota > Metazoa > Tardigrada > Eutardigrada > Parachela > Macrobiotidae > Paramacrobiotus > Paramacrobiotus metropolitanus. The sequence goes on from NW_026570260.1 coordinate 890,661, forward strand.
TCGAAACACGCCCTCAGCGTAGTAATGAAGGCACGTTGACGGGGCAACAATGCCTTTTAAGCCGGGATCACTTGTTGCTGGCACAGCCTTAACATCAACAGTGAAAACCACCGTCTCAGTAAAAGCTCGCGGACAGTTTGACGGCTGTTGACAGGTTAGGATTATTAAGACTACGATATGCCTAAAAACCGTTTACTTTAAATTTACGGCTTGTACCCCTTTGCCCTTTGCCAGGGGATCTGTGTTTCAACTCTTTCGACTTTTCTTGCCGAGAACAAAACATAATCGCCCATGAATTACGTAGCAAAGTAAAATCTGTTCCACTCGAAATACAAAAGGTTACAAAGGAGACCCAGTACGACATCATTCTCATCTGGTAACAGTAATTTTGCGCAGGAGGCAGGGAATAATAATTCAAATCAAGTTGTACCCCAACTGTTATGAGAAAAACGAGGCCCCCCCCCCACCCACTTTTCCATGCTCTGCACACCGCCACATGCGGCCATCGGGTAACTCAGTTGTACTCAGAACTGAACTCATTTTTCCTCTTTCAGCCGAGGAAGTTACAATTATTTGTGTGAAATATGCTGAAAATCTAAACAAGCGGTCAGACTGCCAGTAATTCCAAGAATCTGCTGATATTACTCCTGCTTTATCGTGGGCAATTGACAAACCGTTAGCAAATAAAATGATTAACCGGTCTTTGACGCATAATCGCTTTCACTGTAGATAGACAGGGGTCTTGCACGTAATAACTACGTGATTGCCTCTGTTACCCGCGACAGATAGTCGTAGTAAAGTCGAAGTAGGATACGCGCATCTCGAGCCATCTTGTTGTGTAAATCAGTTCCTTACCAATGTAGATCTTTCTGGGTGCGGCTGGAACGGCATCCGATAGTCTGCCGGCCAGAAACAGAAGCATTGGTAAAGTGTTATGCATGTTCACATCGAAATTATCCTTGCAGAAGTGCCGTAGGGACCTGATCGGAATCGGCTGCGGCCGACTGAGTGACAGGTGCTTTTACTAATTGTTAGAAAGTTTTACTTCTTTTAAGACGAGTAAAACGGAAGCAGAATGAGAACCAAAGAGCTACCTAAACAAGTAGCATCATGTTGATCGGAGAATCGGAGAGTGAGACAGCGTAAGAAATCGTGTGAAAGTTTTGGATGTGGAATCTTTTTGTGCAATCACAGTTATCGATTTTCTGAGCCAAGTCACACACAAAGACATTTCACAATTTTCTCGTAGCGTAGCAACGCTTTAGAGAACATTTTATGGACAGCACAAGGCAACGTATAACAATCATTTAACCGATGATCTGCGCCGCGGCGCTGTATCGCGCGTGGCCTTCTTCACCGGCCGACTCTCGGTGACGCTGCGCCGCCGCTTCTTGACCTCCCGCACCGTTTTCACCACCTCCCGTTTTTTCCGTTCCCGCTCTCCGCTTCCTGCTTTGGCTGGGGTTTCACCACCCTCCGTTTTCGCTACTTCCGGTGCCGGAACCGGCGTCTCTTCCTTGTTTTCGCTCTCCGCGACCTTCGGTTTGGGCGCCTTCTCTGTACGGGCCGGCGCATTTCCGGTAAAAATCTGGAAGACTTCCCGTGATACCTGGGTGTACTTGATGGCTTTCTTCATGGTATCGCCGGACACTTTGCGGGGCACGCGTATTTTGCCTTTTTCCAGAAAAGATAAGATGCTGTTGACCATAAGATGCAGGATAAACGCCGTCTTGTAGGCTTTGGCCGGGTCGAAGGCCCATTCGGAGGTCGGGTGTTTTTCCCGGTTCCTTTCATCTTTGCAATAGCGGTCGTATTTACTGTAGATGTTGAGAGCTTCGCGGCTTAGGTGGAAGGTTTCGCAAGTGTCATCCTACAACTGAGTGAGTGACCACAACTCTAAGCCTAACCGAATATCGTAAAAATTCTAATAGAATCGAATATCGTAAAAATTCTAATAAAATTCGTACAAAATACTAAAACAAAGTACTTCGTACCGTTTCCAAGTACGCGTTATATAGTGCCGTGAACGTTCCTTCTAGGTCAATGGCGGGTGCTCCGGACGGGGCCGTCGCAGCGGGCAGTCCCACTAAGGTCACCAACCAACGGGCCAGGTGGCGCTCCACAGTGTCTGGTGCCATCCGGAGCACGTTGGCAAACAGTTTGGGGTGGGCGCTGCCATGCATAATAAAGCAGCCCTGGCTGAACTTGTCCACGGGACGGCGCCAGTTGGTCTGGATCGCTAAATTCAGGCCAGCGAATCCGCGATTCAAAAGCGTAAAGCGACTCAGGTTGCCGGAAATGGCGCGTAGATGCGGAAGAATGTTGTCTTTCACCAGGACCAGAGTACCCTTAGCGCCGACGATGTGTTTATCCAAACCTGCAAAAGAGCTTTCTCTACACCACTCTCGTATTCTTATAAATACGATAACTAGGAAGCTATCTGAAACGTTTTCGCGTCTGGTAGTTTTGAATTTTCCAAGTTTCTAAGTTGCACCATGAAATTTCCATAGCAGAGTACAGGACAGAGCAAAGAGTGCTTCTAGAGAGCACTTGGTTCTCTAAACCTCGTAACCGAAAAGTCGTCGTTGTATTTACACTTATTATAGTTTACTATTTACGTGGTTATAATCTGAAATGATTTGCAGAGCACGAAAACGCTTCACTAAAATCATCGTATTATTTGTTTGTATAATAATTCAACTATAGTATTATTACAATCAGTAATAAGTAATTTGACTCGATCGTGTTTTTGAATATGCTGTCCGTAAATCGACAGAATGAGGTTTTTTGAGTTCCATGGTTGATGCTTACTAACCGTTGGCGCTAGTGACATCACACAGCACCTTCTTCTCGTGGCTCCTTTCGATTTTAGACAGAATATTCGTGCAGAACTTTGTCATGGGCTCTTCTAGGTTGCGTTGCGTGGGACCCAGCGTAAGGAGGTACAGCGACGGCACGTGCTCCCACATGGGCGCCGTATCGGGCTGGTAGTTAATGACCACCTTCCCGGCTACCACCGCGGCGGTAGTAGTTAGAAGCGCCGCTAAAACTGCATTTTCGTGGGTGTTGTGTTGGTGCGCCCACTGCCTTATGGCGGTCGCGATACTCTCCGGGACGTAGTCGTCCAGTTGGTGGCAGGCCGACGCGCTGGCCTGCTTGAAGTATGAGTTGGCAATACCGTCCGACACTTTTCCGTGGAACCAGCTCCCTTTTGGCATTGTGCGGCGATCTGGAGAAGTCAGTAGTACGAGAGCGTAGATTCGCTAATTATAACACTTTAAATAACTAGACTAGACATATGATATCACGTCCTATTTAAGCATTTGAATTGCAGCTTTCGCGCTATCCTAACGAACAAACGCCTGTGTTTCCAACGTAACTGCGCCACAAATTATTGGTGTCCACAATCAGCTTCACTGATGCTTCCTTTTTTGCATAATATGTAATTTTGATAAAATTAATACTTCAGCTAATAAATAAAAATTATTGTGTCGTAATTCCTACATGTTCTACTTATCCGCTATTGAAAACTGGGGAATGCCCCATCCCCACTAACTCATGGCTCAACCCCCACCGAGTGGCATCCAGCGCAGTTCCATCCTGTCCACCAGCTCTTCTGGTCAGTCGGATGGCAGTCCACCGGCGGCCGCCACCCCGGGAACTATCGGCCCGGTAATCATTTCGGCCGCAACGGGACTGGCGCAGCAACCGTTAGAGATGGTGCAGAACCAGGTGCGGGCCAATTTCCGGCAGGTTTTAGGAGTTGGGCACCCTCACGCGCATGCAACTATCCTTCAGCAGCGCGCCGCCCAGCTGCGCCCGGCAGTGCCGACCGCCCTGGAGACTCAAGTGCGTACGACGTTAATGCAGGCGTTGAACCCTTTCGAGGACCAGAATACGGTGCGCAATACCCTGGTGCAGGCGCTGAATTTGCCGGTGCGCTAATTTTTTTCAAATATTCAGACTGCTGTAAGATGCGTAAAAGGTCAAAGCCTCAGCTAACGATACTTCTTATGCTTTTTTTGTTTTAGCTCAAGTGCTGGGCATTTCGTTTGTGTCAGGCTAGGAGAGTACAGTATAGTACTACTACGAGTCCCTTGTGCTTTATTTACAATTAGCGGTGTTGAAGGTTCCCCTCGAAATGTCTAAACTATTTAAATAAATAATTTATCTTATTTAACTTAACTCTATTTTCTGAAACGAGTTTAATTTACTTTGATGTCAAAGTTTACTTTGCGTCGGTTTCTTTGATGTTAAAGGAGCCGACATCTAGTGCGGGCGGTCTGGGGGAATTCTCTGTCCCTTAAACTCGCGCGGATACAGTAACAATGTGTATTGAACGGTACCAGCGTAAGGAAGGTTTCCTTAAAACTGGAATTACAGTATGGAGGTTCTTCTACTTAAAAAATAATGTTTGCAGACAGGTACCGGTACGGAAGCCTCTGTACGCAACCAGATCATCCGCGCCCTCAGCCAGGCCCAACAACAATTAACCGGCACCCAGACCCAGCTGTTGCAGTCCCTGGGCATCCAGCCAACCCCCACTTCGTTAGACGAACAACTGCGTACCCCCCTCTTGCAGGCCCTGAACTTATCCCAACAGGACCTCACCGTCCATAACCAGCGGCTGCAGCGCGCAGCAGCCAGTGCCCCACCGCCCTCCCCGGTGGCAGCCCCCTCACCCACCCGGAGCGTGGAGGGCGGCTGGAACCTCGCGGTTAATCCCCAGTTGCTGGGGGCGCCAGAGCCCAGTACGAAGGAGGATTACTTGTTTCTGGCGGACTGCTCGTTCCGGGCGCACCGACACGAGGAACTGTTGAACCATGTGCGAGCCTTTTTGATGGTGCGGGATGGGAAGAGAGACTTGCTAAAGGATGAGCGATACTTTATTGCGGTGGCATATAAAGATTCGGTGCGAAATGTAAGGGATTCTTGGAGGAAAATTCGCCGGGCAGATGTGGAAGCGAAAGACACTTTTAAAGCGAAAACAGCTGCAAATGTGAGCCAGAGTGACTTCAGGTTCATTTTTGTTTCTTTGCCGGCTTTGTAAACATTTGAAATGCATTGTGCGCTGATTTAATTGCCGGTGTATTAGTCATGGATATGATCACGACTTAGCTATTTTAGTTACAGAACTTGCGTAATATACTGACTAACCGACATGAACATGGCAGTGTTAAATCATGCTTTTAAAGTAACCCCATTCGTAGTACCGCGCAGAACTGGAGATCAGGATGCGAGTTATTTGCAATGAAGGCCTGATGGTTTCCAGCAAAATTCTCTCGGAAGTGGTTTCCAGTTTGGAAACCCGTCTGTACTTCCAAAAAGTGTAGGTAATAATCATCGCGTGCCAGCTAACAGTGAAATTTTATCATTGTGCTTTTGCGATAAACTCTAATAACGCCGGTTGTAGTAAGGGTGATCTTTACCGGTACATAGCGGAATACTCTACGGGTGTGGATCGCGTGGAGGCGAGTAGTCTGGGCAGGACAGCGTATGAAGAAGCTGACCGCATCAAGACCTGTGTGTCGGCTGTGCATCCGCTGCGACTGGGTTTGGCACTGAACTTTGGGGTATTCCTGCGCGATGCCTGCCAGGACTCTGGGCGTGGCTGGCGAGTGACGAAGGCCGCCCTAGATGATGCCAATCGCGGCTTCCAAATGCTGGCGGAATTAGATGCTAATGATTATCGCGAGTCCAACGGGTTGCTGATGAATCTACGCAGGAATCTCATGCGCTGGAATACGGCCGAGATTGATATGGAAACACAGAATCCCAATTATCCTGTTAATCTTAGGGGCTAATGTCTTTTGGTAAAGAGACTGGTCTGATGCTCTGATTGCAATATTATTACATTAATGCTGTCATAAAACGGTTATATAGAGCCAGCGAGCTAACAGAAGGTAGTCAAATTACATGGAGGGCTCGCATAGTGATATTCGTCAACAAAACAATAAACATCATTATCGAAAATACTTCTCGCATTTTATTCGTTTCTTACGCGTTTCTGTTCATTCGATCGGATTTCCGACTATGCGTATTACTTGCTTAAAGAAAGGCGAATTATCGCTTTGAACCATGTTTCAGAATTAACGCCAAACGTGTAACATATTTTCCACAAACGCAGCAATAAGACAGAATGGATATTTCCGCCTTCACAGACACCAAGAATTTCCCCTCCGTCAACCCTAAGGTGACGCTGGAAGTGTATCATCATGATCTGAAGTACACCATCAAAAGCCATCCCAATGACATCGGCAGCGTCGGCTACGTGCCGCCACGGCGTACCGAGAATCCTGCGTTTTCCTATTACCACACACCGACTGCACTCCGAGTACGTTGATCAGGCACGCAAAGTAAAGTTATCATACGCGCGCCTAACAATGACGGCGTTTATTTGGGGAAATTCCCAATGCTGACCTCTTGGGTTCGCTGCTGCAGAAAGTGTTAACCACCAGCAGCGACGCTCAGTGCTCCAGCTACGGCTACGACCAGAAGGCCAAACACGAGAACCGACGCAGTACGCGCACTTCGCGCATGCAAATCTGGAAAGAGGAAGAGGCGCGCAGCGTCCCTCTCCTAAGTTCCAGCGCGATCGGCCGCTTTAACAAAGAGGACGCCGCGGTGGATGTGTTCAAGTTCAGTCGGCCGCAGATTCCCTGCATCCAGCAGGAGTTTTACTCCACCACCGGGGTACTGCCCGTCTTCGTAACTACCACGCTACAGGTCCTACCTGGCATGAAAACCGCCAGTGCGGAGGATGAGAAAAAATTCTATCGGTGATGTGCTTGCTGAAGCTGAGCAAAAGCCAGCTTGTTTTAATCTGTCTTCCGTCTAAGCATTGGTGGACGGCGGACCGTTGGCCTGAATCTGATGTTGTGTAAACAGCTCGTATTAATGAACCAGTCATTGAGCTGTCACAGCATATTTGAACGGTGTGATCAACGGTTCAGTGGAATTTCGTTCGTTTTGGCTTAGAGGCCAATTAACTGTTAATTTTGGACTTTTTACTACTTTGGCGATCATACATAATTATAATTTTAGCAATTATTAATTTCAATTTGCTCGTATTTCATGAATTCGTTTACCACTCCAAAATTTAACCGGTCCAGTGGCCTTATTACTTAGGTAAGAAAATATCGTGCGCACAATAGCATTCGTTGAAAGTGGAGAAAAGTGTGCACGTTCCGAATCCGATAACTAGAATTCATCATTTTCTATTTATCCACCAAGAAACTAGTTTTTGCTGCTAATGAGTTTTTTGCGCAGACAACACCCGGATTTTATTACCTTTTTAGCCCTCAGACCGCCGCACTGATCGCATGTAATACGATTTTAAAACACCCACAAAGACAGCAACAAAAAATAGACAAATTTTAACGTAAAACATTATCACAATTTTTAAGAAAAAAATCTTAACGCACAGCAATGGGAGGCGTACCGTCGTTGACCTTTCGACTTTCTTTAATTGCCGTGCGAATTACCGATTCCACCCAGCGCCGCACCCGTTCCTCAAGGGACAATTCTTCCTCCGGCTCGCTACTGACCGGCGAGCGAGCCCCGTCACGGCTGGAGGCAGGCGATTTAGTTGACGACGCCGAAAATTTACCGCGCGGCTCCGGGGTCTTACGAGCCGGCATCAGATTATCGTTTCTGTCCGATTTTGGCGAAGAAATCTCACCTTTTGGCAAATGTTGATTGTCGGTCTTCTGGGATTTTTCAGGAGTTGCGAGCTTTGAGGATTTTTGGGATTTCTCTGGAAGTTCAGAATTTTGAGATTTCTCGCCGACTGCAGGTTTGGAATCTTTTTGCTTGTTAACGGCTGATTGAGACGGTGGGCGAGAAGATTTATCTTCAACCACCGGTGACGGTTCGGGTCGTTGATTTTTTTCGGCTGGGGCGCTTTTGGAGGAAGACCGGCGCCGGAAGCGGCTAAAGAAACCGCCTTCTTCTTTTTTCTCGGGTTTTGCTTCGGGGGCGGCACTAGGAGCGACTGCCGCAGGAGCAGCCGGAAGAAGCGCTTCCCTTTCTAGTGCGGAAGTAGCCCGTCTTTGTGAGGACGACGCTGGTGTCGGTGCAGGGGGCGCTGGGGTTTTTTCTGTTGCGGAACTGGCTCGGCGCTCCTCTTTTTTCTGGGCGTCTTTTTCCGGTTCTTTCTGTAAAACTTTCAATCGTTCGTCTGGTCTTTCGACAAGCTCTTTTATTCCGTCCTCAGTTTTTGCTTCGGGAGGAGGGGCCTGTAATGGATCAGTGTTGCGATTAGTTGCTTAATTCAGCCGCCATCGTACTTACAGTGGACCGACCTTGTGAGGCGCCGCCTATATTCTCACTGCCGGACGGAGTGGTAGCGCAGACAAAACTAGGAGATTGTCCCGGGACTGGCTGACCCGGAATGCAGTGGAGGTCAAACCCTCCGGCCGCAGTAGTGGTCTGCGACGGCGAGAGGCGCGATGGACTAGGGTTTAGACCGCTCTCGTGGCTGGCAGTGCGAGGAAGCGGTTGGCCGAAGGGAGCATTGGGAGACAGCTGCTCATGGCTCCGCGCCGCGTAAGGGGTAGCAAATGGCTGACCGGGTAATGGACCGCTTGTCGGGTACTGGACCACTTGTTGTTGGTAAGGCGAAAGACCAGGGGCTTGTTGGTAGTTAACCGGAGGTTGCTGGTGACTTCCAGGTGGCGGATAACTGGAAGGTGGATACACAGGAGGTTGCGGAGGACCGTAGCCCGGGGGTGTCTGCTGGTAATACGGAATCTGAGGCTGCTGTTGCGGGTAATAGAATGGCTGGGCCTGGGGCACTGGATAACCTCCTTGGACGGGTGGCTGGGGGTACGGAACGGGGCCGTAGCCAGGCGGGGACTGTTGGTAGACTGTGCCGGGTGGAGGCTGGTAAGCGTATTGGCCGGGCACAGGCGCCGGTTGGCCGATTTGACCCTACATGACGAACAATCTCAGCACGAATCTAAATTGGTTCGCGTAATTAAAGACGCAATTGAACGTAGTCCGATTGCGTACAGCGGGCAACCAAGGGAGGCTCTGTCCACTTACGTAGGGGTTGTTAGGATCGCACAGTTTGCACGGTTTTTTGTAAAACTCGTGCCGGAAAAAGATTAGAAAAGACGATAAAATGATCTTTTCCTTATGTGGTATGCGAAACGTTGCATTTATTGACGCCAGTCAAGTATAATCTTTCAAGAGCCAAGACCGCTAAGTTGACACAAAAATGTACTAGTTTTTGTTACGGTAAGAATACGTCACGTAGCAACTAGAAGCGAGTATATACTCGTATAGAAGTATAGGTATCGATGTGAGTGAACATCGGATTATTTACGATGACACGCACTAGTGTGAAATGCATTACCTGTGCAAGCGCAAGTTGTGAGAGACTGGCATAAACACCCGGCTGCCCCGGCGCCATTCCCTGCTGTCCGGTGTACTGCTGCTGGCCGGCTGTGCTTCCTGGCTGACCGTACGCTGTCCCTGGTGAAACAGCGGCGCCCTGCTGGCTTAACTGAGCAAATGGGTTAACTGCACCCAGTTGTTGCTGCTGGGGCTGACCCTGCAGGAACTGTCCTCCTCCAGGTGTTTGCTGATACTGGGGGAATCCGGCACCAGCTGGTGGCTGGACTTGCCCTGGAGCTGCTGGAACCATTTGCCCTGGACTTTGTCCCCCGGCTTGAGCTGCGCCGGGTTGAAACTGCCCCAAAGAGGATGGACCCTGCTGCAGCTGCCCGGCACCCGCTGCACCGCTCGGGGCTTGACCTTTTGACCGGGTTGCTACAGGAGTCCCGGCTGTCGTAGGCACTGCAGGCAGCTCTAAGCTCATGGAAGTCTGTTTGTGGTTTTGGGGCGCAGCTGCGGACTTGACTACAAAAAAAAACGTTTAGCAGATTCAATACAGTGCAGGAAGAGCTTAAGTACCGCTTTGTATTAAGCTGGTTCGCGTTGCGGGTGCTGCGCCTATCGCACCGGCCCGTGTCGCAACGTCCACCGGCACTGCTTGTCCAGGGTGCTGCAGTCCTTCCGCGGTAGCCGGTCCCGCTTGGGGCACCGCCGCGGGCATCCCGCCAAATCCCGTCTGCAGTGTCCCGAATGACTTCTGACCCGGGATTCCCTTTTGTCCAGTGTTTGCATCTTCCACCATAGTTTCGGAGATCTGCTCTTTCAGCTGGCTCACTTCCGCGCCGAGCTTCTCCAACTGATCCCGGGCGGTTTCGCCCAACTCGGCAGCCCTAGCCATCATCGCATTTTTTACCTTGGCGGCATTCTGGCTCAGCTTTTCCAGTCGGGCTTCGGTGACGCTCTGGGTCTGAGTTTGGGACGTAGCCGTGCCCGGAATGCCGGCTTTCTCGATGGACCGCGTGCTCGCACCCGGAATCTCCTTAAGGCTTCGGTTAGATCTGGTGGAACTTTCCGGTCGAAGCTCGTCCTGCTTGCTTGGGGTCCTTCCGTCTATAGGCCGCAGCCCACTACGACTTGTCGTGACCTCTGGAAACCCTGAAGCCTCTCCGCTCCTCGCGGTTCCCGACCGGACAACCGCTTTGCTGGGATCAACGCCAAATGTGTCGAATACTCCCGGCTTCGTACCATTTTTTGTGGCGGTAGCATTCTCCAGGGATTTAGCGTCCGCCATAGCCGAGCCTCCCTGTTTGATGTCCGCTTTGCTCCCGGACTGCATATTGCTGTACAGATTTTCCGCGTGCCCTTGCAGGTCATCAGCCGCTTTACGTATACTTTCAGCCGCCTTCTGCACCGCTTCGGCCGCTTTGGCCTGTCCCTCCTGGAGGCGACCAGCAACTTCTCTCTGGTAAATATCAGCTGCTTTAGTCTGTCCGTCCTGTAGGCGACCGGCAACTTGATTCTGGTATATTTCTGCCGCTTTTGCCTGGCCTTCATGCAGCCGTCCCATGATGTCCTTCTGATACGAAGATATGGAAACACCGGACGGTGACCCGCCGAACTCAGAGCCCACATGTCCGGCATGCTCGCGCTGCACCGAGTCCATCTGGTCCTTGACAGCGTCGGCCATTCGACTAACTTTTCCAGGAATATCGTGTTTAATGGCGGTGTCGATGAGCTTGTCCAAGATCACTTCTGTCTTGCTGGGGGATGGCTGTAGTCCCGAGCGAGCGTCCGCTACTGTGGTCGGCTTGTCAAGGGTGCTGGCTAGTTTGTCCTGGAGGTTATCATTCCGCACACTACGCAGACTGGGCGCCAGACTGATCCCGCTAGCCGGTTGACCTTTGCTTTTCTCTTTCGGGTCGAAGCGTTTCAGGTGGCGGATCCATTCGTCGCGGTCCGTCTGGCTTTGGGCTTTATAGAAGATATCGGTGCCATCCTTCGCGAGGAACATCCGGATGGCCATTGCAGGTGGAATCTCTCCGGCCGGATCCACCGGGGCAATGGCCTCCCACTGTGCCATGTCGAAGACATGCTTGTCATTCTTGGACTGCAATAATCAAAATTAATACGAGGAAGGAAATATTTTGAGCATTAGATTTTGTAAGAATGTGGGTTTTGTGAGAATTCTGGGTTGCAGCTAACCAGTTTGCTGTCTTTCGATAATTTCTACAAATCAGATGAGAATTAAAGACAGAGGAAATACGTCCGAGCGTAAGGTAACCTCATTTCAATAAAAATGAGGCAACAAATATGAGCGTTACTATAAAACAAAAGCAAACAGAAACTCTTAAAACCGAAACCAACAAAATTCGAATGTTTTATTGACCGATTTTTAATACTACATTGTAAAAACAAACCTTTATATTCAAAGGTCAGAGCACTATAACCTCTAACAAACTAAAGCAGGCTCACGGTAAAATCACAATGACATTCTCTTTCGAGCTACGAATAAAAGGTTAAGCCCCGGTGAGCATTAGAGGGTTGGCGGCATCGTATACGCACCTAATAACTTACAAGGGGCGAGTTGTTGATCTGACGAAGGACACCGTCCTCGCGCAGTACCCAGTTGACAGACTCCATGGCGGTAGTGGAGAAACACAGGCAGCACGACTTTTCTACGCGCTGCTCCACGTTTCCCTGCTTGATGATAGGCCGCTGAAGGGCACTGACCACCGAAGTGCCCGACGGCTCATTCTTCGGTGGGGGTCCGGCGGCGCCGGGCATGTCTCAGACGAGGCTAAATACGTCAGACGATCTGGGCATAGTACAATTTTTCCGGGATATCGGGAAGGCGATTAGATCATCATGTGCATAATTCTACACATATGCGTAGGACAGATGGACAGCGCCCTCCGGCGCACGATCTACAACGATACTGCTGGTGCTAACAAGTTTTAACCTGGTTTCAGGCGTAATACAATCCTTAGCAACATTCTTTCCAGGGTTTCTGCAGGAAGAGGAAGGTTTCTGGCTGAGAAGAATAAGTACAGGAAAAGATTGCTATAAGAAGGCGTTTTCGTCCAGTTTAATGCAAGAATATTTTAGTACTGCGTTCATCACCTGAGGGCACCTCCACGTTAGCTTAAATCACACTAGCCTGCGTTACCATAATTAGACAACACACTGATATGATGCGTCATGGTTACGTAACCAGTCATGCTGTGTACATAAGATTTTCGTACGGCTAGTCGTGACATCATTCTGCAGACACGACCGCTGTAAAGTCAACATTATTTTGACTCAACTGAAAGATGGTTTTGTCAGCATTATTTTGACTCAACTGAAAGACGGTTTTGGCTGCAATGTGGAAAATTTGTGTGCCAAAAGTTTTGGACTTAATTATCTCCTTTCTTCACGCCAAACAGTGCATCCTGTGAATTGTTTTAGCGCTACGTAAGCACTGTGGTTAATCGGTTCTGTGACTTAATTGCGTGATCACTGCGATGCTATGGTTTTATCTTGGATATGACTACTGCAGAATTCTGTATTGCAGCAGAAGGAGCCCACAAACATTCCATAATAAACCATTCCAGCAACTGGCACACTTATTTGACAGCCCAGTGACTATCCTGGCTGCTTCTGCAGGAGTATGCAAGAGCAAACTCGCGTTCAGCAACTGCAGGCTGGAAGTTTGCTTTTCGGTTATGATATAGCCAGCGTTACAACAAAAGTTGCTCAGAATTTGTTTCGTGCTTAGCCGCACAGTGGAACAATTCTTGTCTTGTCTTGGGTTGTAGAATGGCGATAAATGTCAACATTAATATGGGCAATTGCCAGGAAAATTAAAAAGAGTCTCTTGATATCGAGCAGCTTTTCGCCGCTTTATACCGAAAACTGATCGCAGCATCAAAACGGCAACTTTTGTGACCTCGCACCGTACAACGTTACCGGTCGGCTGGTTCGCTTTGCGTACGAGCATCTCGTGTTGGCCATCTTGGCGTACACTTGCTACAAAATGAATTATAAAATCAATGAACTCATTTCATCTCCCCAGGTTGTGAGCACATCGGTTACATTGTTTTCAGCTGGGACTTATACGACGGAAAGTACTGTACCGCATTTGCCTGGCTAACGGCTCAGCAAGGTGGTTACGCCCAGCATTTGCGACAGGTAGGTTATCGAACAATGGGTTCAGGCTCACATAGTGAAGGGAATATGCCCTGACGCTGGCGTGCAAGCCAAGCGACTGAGGCTGCACATGCGTGAGATGATCAAACATCGAATGCAAAAGAACAAAATGTAAGAAATCACATCCGCGTCTACACAACGCAACAGAACACAATGGGAAGAGAGAGAACAGATGAGAAACTGTACGTACGCAGTAGTACAGCACACACTCTATACGCCATCCCTATTCTCATCGAAGACATTATGACACTATCTTCCGATACATCGGTTGCTACGCTACGTTGCTGCACCAGCCATAAAACGCTCCTTTTCTACTGGTTTCCCGCGGACTATTGTCGTTTGAAATTCGTCTGCTGTTATTTTTATTATGAAACCGCAACGTTCTGCGACAAACCTACTCTGTACAACCCCTACGCCCTGGAAAACCCGCGAACGCCGCTACCGCACAGGCATGTTAGGGTATGTGCACTCTTTCAATGTTGGTCGATCCGTATACACAGATCTTTTGGTCTGACCTCAGAGAAAGATACGGTCAGATCTCACAGTATACGATACGTTCATCGATATAGTGGGTACAACGGTGTTTGCCTTTGAACAGTCTGCATGAGGAAATTGAAGATTTTGCTAACTGGATCGCGCCCACCCCGGCCGAACAGCGGATGCGGTTGGAACTGATGCAGCGTTTACGCACGGCGGTCACGAAGCGCTTTCCGGATGCCGTGGTGGGTAGGTCGACCAATGCATACGCGGCCTGCTTGCATCATCAGAGTTTCTTACTATCATTGGCTTCTTTTTCAGGTAGATTACTACGGCAGTTACCGTACGGGATTGTACCTGCCCACCAGCGATATCGACGTGGTGCTGTTGAGTGAACGCACCGCGCTACCGCTGTACACTGTTAAGGATGTCCTTCTGCAGGCCGATATCGGCGCGCCGGAGTCGGTTAAGGTCCTCGACCGGGCCTCAGTGCCCATTATCAAGCTGACAGACCGACATACCGATGTCAAGGCAAGTGACTCGTTTTTAATTTGGTGGTTTCTCTTTAACAAATAAAAAAACGATGAAAAAACGATGACTAAATATTGTCAGTATTTTTAGTTTAATTATTACAGCTGGATTTAAACTCAACCACGCTATATTAACAAAGTTTTACGTGACCTTTGCCTTTGTTATAGATAGATGTCAGTTTTAACATGGTGAGCGGCCTGCAAACCGCCGAGCTGGTGCTGACCTTTCTGAAGGAGTATCCCTGTCTTGAAAAATTGGTGCTGGTGCTGAAGCAGTTCCTGCAGCAGCACGGCCTCAACGAGTCTTTCACCGGCGGCATCGGTTCGTACGCTCTGGTACTTCTCACAGTCAGTTTCCTGCAGCTGCATCCACGCTACAATACCCTCGAAGATGGCGTCAATGTTGGCGCCCTGTTAATCGAGTTCCTGGAACTGTACGGCCGTCACTTCAACTACGTGGACACGGCCATTCGTATTAAGGATGGGGGCTGTCATCTGGCTAAGGAAGAGCTATGGCGCGATGTGAGCGGATGTCAAAGGTCTCCGACTTTTAGTATTGAAGATCCACTACTGCCAGGTACACTGCGAGTATGTCATCACACGCATATCGTGACTTAAGATTCGTCATGATTGTATCCATTATTTTAATAGCGAGCTATTCCAGATATATATTGCTATGTAATAGTTTTTTCATGGTCAAATTTGGGTAGGCAATGACGTCGGCCGGACATCGTATGCTAGTCCACAGGTTAAACAGGCGTTTGAGTCCGCCTATTCTCGTCTGTATACTGCCGTTGTAGAAAGCTCAGGGCAAACGGACGACAAACTATGTGCGTCCCATTACAGGTAGGAGAAAGATTAAAATTTTTTACTGCTTAACTATCTCATGCCAAACGGTTAACCTTGTGTCTTAGTTTTCTGGGAAGGATAATACAGGTATCCGATGATATAAACAACTACCGTGGTCGCATTAACCGCCAGTACCCAGCCGAACCGCAGCCGGAATTACCACTAGTTCCTGCCGCTACAGATACCGATATCTCCCCATCGACTTCCAATTCCGACAGTAATCGCTTGCCTAAGGATTTTGGTGACCTGTCGCTGATAAATCCATTAATCTCGCATTCCGACGATGATTGCTGCGCCGACGAACTGGCCAAACTGTCCAATATCCATCACTCAGAGAGCTCCATGCCTTTTGTGGATGCCAATGTTTCTGCACGCAATATCGGGGCAACTATCAACGCCGCTCTGCCTCGACCATCCACCAAGCATCTTTCTCGCTGCGTAAGCAAGCCATCCAGGTACGCTACTGAACACCACCTTTAGGGTCAGTAGTAAGTAACCTCTGTAGTTGCAGCGCGTCCTCGTCCACAGAATCGACCAGTCTGTCCGATGACCTTTTGGAGCCGCATCTACGCTTCACCGAACTGCCACCGATACAGAGATCACTATCCGGTGTTCCAATGGCCAAAAAGCAGGAGACACGAAAGCACGGCGGTTGGGACGGATCGGTTGAGCAATATTGTCGCTATCGAACGCGGTATTTTCGCCGGTCGCGCAGTCGGATGAACGGCTTTTATCTAAACGACGCAGATCGGTACCCGCGGAAGAGCGCTTCGGAGATTATTCGGGAATTTGAGGAGCGCGAGAAGGAACGCGATGCTGCGGTGCAGACGATGACCGACACTTTTGTACCGTCTTCAGTTAATTGTGAATGATGGAGGTTGCTGTGTGGAAGTGGAAAACATCCGCCAGCTCGGTGGGCTAAAAACTGATTTTACTTACTTTTATTTGTGAAAATTGAAGGGTATACGCAGTGTCCCATACGCGTCCTGTTAACTGGATGTTTTGGGTGACTGTTGTTGGGAAAGTTTGTCTGTGATTCGGCACTTACTTGTTCAGTGCATCGGATTTTTTTATTTTTTCGATATTTGATTTTGGACGGTTGCCTTCTTGAAAACGACAGAGGTTGCCTAAAACTAAAAAAAGACGATCGCGATCGAAAGCTTGTACGAGTTGATATACTACTAAATATACTACTACGAGTACTTAATAGTCGCCGCCGAGGAAATCATAAGCGTTGTAGTGCAAGCGAGCGACTGTGCAAGTAAATTAGGGTTGCTTGTTATAGGTAACTTCGCTTGCAGTGTTCAGACTAAGTATCTGTACTACAGAAGGATAGTTAATATGTTTGCTTGTGCCACTTATTTGTGGTCGAAAATTAAAATTCTCATGGTTTTAATATAAAACTTGGGGACTGTACAAACGTTTTCCAGATTTTTCGAAAGAAATAATATTAACAGAAGTATGGATTAAGTACTCTAGTTATTGAGGGAATGCATAATATAGTTCTTGGTTCGCTGTTGAGTGTAAACAGTTCCAGTCGAAAGTTTTTGACGACATTTAATATTTGAATAATTTTGGCATTTAATTTGAACCACATCTTTTAGATATGGATTTATCTTCTAGAATGCAGTTATCTTTATCAAGCCATTTTGTGAAAAGAATATCACAGAAATTTTTTTAATTGATTGGTCGGAACATCGCTCGTTAACGCCCCTGGTTGGGTATTTTAGCACGAATCAAATATCGACGATCCGCCCGCCCTCCGTCTATGGAGATTTGTGACAACAGCCGACAGAGAAAACGCCGCTACCCCGTTAACCACCGAACGCGTGCGCATATTGCGGTCGTTCGTCAAGCACCACACCCGGGTGTCCACAGATTCGGTGTTGTTGCGTCGCGCGGTAATGGCTTGTTGCGTCTGCAGACAACAAAACAGCAGGTGATCATCATCGATGTGCTGCTGGTATTCCTTGCCCGCCCGGGTGAAGTCCCGCGCCGTTTGGCCAACAAAACGCGGAATGTAGCCGTCAGGGGACGTAAGACCGGTTTTCGGTTCCACCGAATCGGGAAGACGCCGGTGGTCCACTAACTGATCATGCAGGAAGCGAATAGCCGTCTGTGCACGCTGGGAAAGATTGTTAGCACCACTTCGGTTTTTTTGCCGGTCCAATTCCAAAAACACTACCTACACGAGACCGAATTTCCATCGGTTACAGTTGCGAGCACAGTTAGTTTTCAAAATTGTTTCGAATATCGCATTATTTTGGGGAAATCTTTACATGGGGCACGCGTATCTGAATCGCCGGAATTCCCGGTCCGTCGTACTTTCCGTCCGTCAGGTCCTCCAGGAATCGCAATCCTTCCCGTTCCAGTAGAACATTTGTGTCCACCACTAGAATGACTTTTGGCTCGGCCAACATTCCTTTCGTTATTCCGCTCTCGTCGGCGCGCCAGTCTTGCGACGCAAGCAAGTCCGCATCTTTTACTTTCTTCCCGCGCCCAGCCGGTCGTGGAGATGAGGAAGTGCGACGCTTTCTCTTTCCTCGTGCCGACGATTTCTTCTGGGCTCTCTTAACCGATCGTTTTTGCTGTGGGACATCCTCGTTGTCCGTATCCTCATCGTGACGGCACTTTTTAGCGTTGTTCGGAGAATTTTTTATCACAACCGGCTTATTCTCGTCAGTGATGTTTAGTTGGTCACCGTCACCCAGTCCGGGAGAATCATTATTTTTACCGGCGTTCTCATCATGCATGGCAAGGGTGGTGAGATCGCTCAGATCGGTTATCGATGGACGTAGTCCGGCGGCCATTTTGCTGAAGTTTCGCCCTTTTAGGAATAAGTGGAAGAAATACGACAAAAAAGGACAATGATTTTAGTAAACAGTTAGCAAAATCTAATTATGTTTGTTTTTGCCATAAATGTGAAGTTTTTGTGATATGAATTTTTGTGAAATAAGGAGTAAAAGACGTTATGCGGAAACATGCAAAAGGTAAAGGTCAAATGTCCAAGAACCGTGTTACCATAGACGTTCCGGATTTTGGTATATATGAAATTTTAGGACAAACAAGAACGACCACTTAATCTATGGCAGTTCTGATTCCATACTTCCACCTTAAGTAAAACAATAATTTTTTTACTTTTTGATATTTGGGTTTAATTTTTATTGCTACTTTTAGATCACCATCCTTGCCCGTAATGAATTGTCAGCCTGATATCTCATTGAGATATCAGGCTGACAATAAAACTAAACCATGAACTGAAGGCTTACACAGTTCAGTCACTTCTGAACGTTCAGTCTGAAGTGACAACGACGACGGCATCTCGTTAACAACTTTTTTCGGTGGTGTTCATTTGGCATCCCGGCCATTTTATTAATATTATTGTGTACAAACCGGTGTACTGTTACGCATGAGCCATTACTAAAAAAAGTATCAAATCTGTTGCATATGCACAGGTCATGCGCAGCAGGTATGATACCGCAGATTTCGTGATCCATCAGCATCAGCACAGCAAAGACTTACACTCACACACTAAGCAGACAACAGAACAACCCAAAATTCTACGCTCAAATAGACTTTTTCTTCCTGGTCCCCGCCGATAAACCTTCCCCGGTCTTACTGCTCGTGCTGGAGGTAGACGCCGTCCCCTTTACTGTGGACAGTGAACGATTTGATGGAACATTGCCCACCGACTTGGATGTCTGTGCCGACACGGTCGCCGGGGCGGCGGGGGGCTGTGGCATGATGCTGGGTGCTGACGACAGGGAGCGGCGGCGGATGCCAAGGACGTCGTTTTTATCAGAGGACGGCCGGTGGCTCTGGGTCTGGGCCTCGCGGGCTTTCAGTTCTTCGGCTGTGACCTTCCAGTTCTCATATTTCATGGAAATGTTGCGTGCGTCCAGGTAGTCCTCCATGTCGGGCGGGCGGATGCGTAGCGACGGCGCCAAGGCACGGAATAGCGGGGACTTTTCGGCGGCTTTATGCAGACTGACCATCAGGTCGAAATGGCGCCGCTTCTCGGCCATGTCCCGCTCGTCGGTTTGTTTGCTCCTGCAGACACACAGGTGTTCATTGGCAAGAACCATGCACAATTTGTGACTATAGATTGTTGACTCAACAAATCGACAAGAAAACGATTTTGCCCACCGATGATTTCATAATAAACTTGTTAGTCTGCGCCTCTGCGGTATTCTGTCTTATTCGTCGTGTCTATTCTTTCTGGAGTTAATCAAGACGTGAAAACAACGGACTGCCAAAAAATGGGAACGGCTAAAGATGGTTATGGTAAATTAACACCGAGATTCGACCCAAAGAGAAGACGGAGACCTTGGACGACGAATCTGGACTTCGAATTGTGCATTAGCCAATGATTTCACTAATCAAATTTTTCACACACTTGCTAGGTTCAGATTTTTTAGATCTCTGGATTGGCTAGGCCACATTTCGTTTCCATGTCCTCACCTTGACAAGCAAGCACTCAGAAATGCTGCAGTCGATGGCAGCTACAATTCGCGCAATTTTAATTTTCCCGTTTGTGCTGCAAAAGGGAATACGGCATCTGAAGCCTTGGGCTGTCAACGTTAGCCGTCAAAATTTGCGGCTAAAATTGGTGGTTCATTGGTATGCTGATGCTACTTGGAAATAAACTTGCTGTGCTTTGCAATGCTTATTTCCAATTAAGTTTCTCGCTCCATCATTTATTAACCAACATCCTAATTTTCTGTTTCTAGCTTTCCTAAAGGTCACGGAAAGCACTTACGAGTGATTTAAAATGCACAGATCAAACATCCTCTGATCCATATCCATCATAACCTTCAGTGCATGATAGGCGAGACTGTGTATAGACCGGTTCCAGTGCCCCGTCGTGATCTTGAACAACACAGGATACAGTATGGGATACAAGACCGCCGCATGGTCCTTTAGGAGTCCGAGAATGTAATCGTTCCCGAAGAAGAAGAGCGCTCGTTCCCCAATTTGGAAGTGCGGGCTGGCGGCGCTCTTGGCGATCTGCCGGAACACGGGCACCATCACCTTGCTGAACTGCTCTGGCTCCATAACGTCCAGCAGCTCTTCCAGCTCGTTAAGGAACATCACCTCTTTGGCACCGTCCGTCTTGGGCCAGAAGCGCAGGAACAGCAGCAAAAGATCAGTGGTGAGGCCGGGCTCCTTTTCCAGGTACTGCACCGTGCAGTAGGCCAGTTGTGGGTGGAACTGCACTAATCCGGCCACTTTGTGCAACGGCAATAGCACCTTACAAACAAAAAAGTACTTGCTGCTTACTAATAATAGTTATAAACTTATTATAATGGCCACTAGAAATAGCTTTGGACTTTTATTACAGTACTTCGCATGGGGCCTTAAGTTTTCCCCTCATACAGTACGGGAAATTTAGTTTTCCCCCACACATGTGCCGCATAAACACGCTTAAAGCACTGCAGTTTAAAGCCGCGTGCGCTGCGGCAATACGTTTGCCGTTAATGTTATCTGAGTTGTCTCTGCTCTCTTCTTCAGTTGCGCAATCGAATATACCGAGTTGACCAGAAACCGGTTTTTAGCTGCAGCCAGCTTTAGGCTGCATTCGTGTCGGTGTGAGCGACTAAGCGCATATGTGCGGGGGAAAACAAAATTTCCCGTACTGAATGAAGGGAAAACTTAAGGCCCCATGCGTAGTAAGTACTCGAACACCTCCTCTCTAATCTATGTACAAGGTAATGAAACTACTGTTTCTATAAAACTATAGCGCTTTGGTAAAGTAGTACGTACCTTAACAGTTAACACGCACAGTTCAGCCTCAAAACCTGGCATTCAGTAAATTTCGTAACACATTTAGTAAGATGAAAAAGTACTGTACTGCAAATTTGACGAGAACCGTGACTGGTTGGCTGTGTAGCCTGTGTTGCGTCTGTTTCATATATGCAGTCTTTCCAGATTAGTTTCTGCTGGAATGTGTGCCGAAACCCATACAATTTTGGTAGGCGTATTATACCTTGAACAAAAATACACGGTGCTCTTCCCGCAGAGGCACCGCAAACCCGTTGATAATGCTCCCCAAGATCTCCAAAATTTCCGCCAAGCCATGATGACGACCGACCTCATAGATGACCCGGTAGAAAATATGGTTGAACTGCTTCCTGATGTACGTGCGTAGCATGAGAAATTTGCCGTACATCCGGTGCACAATGGCCTTCAAGAGATCCCGCTCTCGAGGATCTTCGCTGTCGAAGAGATTCAACAGCTGAATGACAAAGGTGTGGTCGATGTACCTGACGGCGAGCTGTGCCTACAAGCCAACTGTAGTGGCGTTAGTGCAAAAGCAGCACACTAATACGGAGAACACGCTAAAAAAACCCGGCCTGAACGTACGTTGAAATCCGAGGACTCCAACATATTGAGGAAGACATTGTACACCAGCTGGAGGTGTGGCCAGGCCACCTCCAGCGTGGGCTCTTCGGCTTCCGCCACCGGATCGAATTCCGGAATGATGTTCTGATTTAATGGTGGTAGCGCTCGGAAAGCGTTTATGGCCACCAAGTGGATGATCTCTGGGTACAAAGCCTCCGTTAATAATCCCCGCGTGGAACGCAGAAGATCACACAGTTCCTGCAAGGTGGCGCGCTTTAGTTCCTTGGCCGTGATATCCCGGGCCATATCAGCCAGATCGTACACATTGCAACAAGCGCGGCACTTGGCAATGAAACGGTACTCGCGCTCCTTGGGGTCTTTGGCGTCCACCACCCGCCCGATCCTCTGCAGATCCAGGGCGTTGGGGGAGTTGGTGGCTAGAATGGAGGAGCGCCGACGTGGTGGCTGCTCCACGATGGCGTCGATGTTAGGAAGGGGGACGCGGACGGTGCCGGCAGTGGCCGCCTGGTTGGCCACTGTCGGCTGCGTGGCTGGCGCATTCCCAGGGGTGGCGGCGGCGGGGTCTTTGCTGGTTTTGGCTTTGTCCTTTTTGTGGTCCATTGTTGACGATCAGACGGGTTGTGAGTACATTGACGGCCGAGGAGTGCAGGGCAACGAATGATGAATATGGGAGCGAGCAGAGTGCATAATTCAGACGGGAGCGGACATTATGATAAACGAGCAGTAGAACTGTGGAAGTCACACATGGCCTTTGCGTCTTGCATGTTATAGCGAATTTTTTCATGTAGAGCGTGGTCAGACTCCATCGGCTTGGCAACTGCGGCGCACAATTCGATGCGTTTGTCTGCCGCAGACTCGCTGTGGAAAGGTGCACCGAGTGGATTTTTTACGATCTTGTTATCAGGATTAACCCAGTTTCATCATGGTTTGATTATACTTGGTATGTATGATCGTAGGCTTTCGTAGCAAATAAAAGAAGAGCAAAAGTTGAAAACGCACATTAAATTTCTTGTACACCTCGTAGCACTTTACTTTAATGGTGACTCTGTCTCTGTTAGAAATCTTGGCACTTCTTGTGAATAAAGCGCACTTTTTGTGATTAAAAGTATGAAGTAAATGGTTCTGCACGTGTTCGTCCGTAACAGCGCCACACTGTCACTTGCAGATAGTACCTGCATGTGCGTGCTTTCACTTTACCTATCATTCTTATTACCCTTACCAATAAAATTTTATTTCGGTGCCGCTTAATTTTAACTGTTCTAGGCAAATTTTTTATAATACCGCTGCGCTGCGCGGTACCGCTGCGCTTTTCAATAACGCGCTTTTCATACCGCTGCGTTTTTTTTCCGCTTTGAGCGAAGCGGTACTGTTTGGTCTCTCTGTGGTAGGACTAAGCGATAGATAGATAGATAGATAGATAGATAGATAGATAGATAGATAGATAGATAGATAGATAGATAGATAGATAGATAGATAGATAGATAGATAGATAGATAGATAGATAGATAGATAGATAGATAGATAGATAGATAGATAGATAGATAGATAGATAGATAGATAGATAGATAGATAGATAGATAGATAGATAGATAGATAGATAGATAGATAGATAGATAGATAGATAGATAGATAGATAGATAGATAGATAGATAGATAGATAGATAGATAGATAGATAGATAGATAGATAGATAGATAGATAGAGATAGATAGATAGTAGCAATAGAAGTTGTACAACCATAAGACCACCCAGTTATGATTCATCATTGCGTTATGAATTTCTGTCCATTTTACCGGCTAGCTGTTCTTCTTCGCAATTTCTAGAATTCATTCTTGTCTCAGCTTGTTACAGCTTTCATCAGCTTGATCAGCTTGTTCCGCTTGTTAAACTCTTGCCTAAACCTTGATCCTTGTCATGCATTGTTCTTGTCATTAAACATGCCGTGAACTTCCGTTGTTACGTTTGTTACGTCGTTAAGTTAGTAAGAGCGTCCACGACCGCACCGTTGCCGGTCGTGCCAAACCTTTCATCCTACTTACTTACGTACAGTACGTAAGTTACGTATGTAGGGTACGTAACGTACTTACAAAGTACAAAGTACAAACAGAGCGAAATAAGCACTTATAATGATTGCCACTGGACTACATTTATCACAATAACAAGTACCAGTAGATCGCTCTTTGCTGCACCGGCTTTAATTTAGCCACCATCCACCAGGCGATTACTGTTGATCCTATTACAGTATTTGCTGTGCACTGGCCATGTTGCATTGGACTACAAAATTGACTAAAAGGCGGACCGGACCAGTTGTGTGACGACATCGTCAATAGTCGCACCGCACGACGACATCGTCAATAGTCGCACCGCACGACCATTAGTCACCGGAAGCCTACGTGCAGGCACACCCTGCATATTCCTGCGCGGTAATATGACATCACGCTGACCGCATATTACATCATCATGCCGTCATGCACTCTGTCATTGGCTTGTCGCCACACCAGCCCCACCCATGGCAGCCGAGCCCATCCTGACCACTAACATTTAATAATAAGGACCCCCTTCGCACCGTACCAGTCAGTAGTCTAGATCTGGCAGCAGTCTACAAGCACACTCTCAGTCGACTCCCAGCCTACACCAGGCTTATCTAGCATTAGCATTCTTATTGTGGGCATAGTTTTGTATTGAAAAAAGGGTCACTGTTCACGGGTGCGTTGCCTAATCGTTATAGGGATAACACAGGTAATATGTAAATGTCGTCCTCGACCTGCACAGATAGCATACAGAGGCGCTTGCAGGAGAACTCGGAGAACTCTGTACTGCGACAGTTGCAAACAAACCGCTTAAACGGCCATATCGGTCAGCATTTAGTCAATTTTACAGTCCATTGTGCGTGTTTAATAGCGCAGCGTGGAGCGTTGTAGTACGGAGTTAGGCGCAACCCGCAAATTTGTAATTCTCGTTGTATGTACTTGTGCCGTTGTGCTCGATTTGTCAACAAACTCGTACAAGTACCATGAACCGACTATGCACTCCTTGGAAGTGAATAAAATCAGAATGCTTAGCGCAAGTTTTTTTTGCGCCGGTGGGCGCCGCGAAGACCAAGTTGCCGCCGATGAGCACGCGGTCACCGGCCTCTGGATAGGCAGGCAGCTTGCCAGGAAAATATCTTATACCAGGGTGATGCCGACACCCTGGTATGAGGCAACCACCTTTAAATAACACAATGATAGAAACGCAGATTTTGAATTTACATCGAGAAGGCGCAAAAATAAGTTTGAAAAAATTCCACACAAATCCAGAAGCACGAAATAACAACAACATAATTCTAACGTTAATCATGTCAAAAAGAAAGAGAAACACTTTCTAGAAATTGGTACGAATCTGCATTCAGCAGGCAGTGGCAACGCAACTTCAATTTTCTACTTCCACGACAAAGATATCGAAGTAATTACAACTTGCCAGACGTCGATACGGGTAGGGTAGCACCAAAGCAGAACAGTACGAAAACACCAATCTTGCTTTTGTGTATGGCATTAATATCTATAAATTGTAATTAATGGATAACGGACGTTCCTGCTGAAGTGAAACGGAAAAAGGCCCCATCCTGTAGAAGCGAAAGCGAAACAAAAAGCCACATATTATATCGCTAATACGCTGTCCAAAGCTGCAGAGTATGTAACTTTCCATAGGTTTACACAGTCATTTTGGTGGTAGTAATTTGTGTAGTTAAGAAAGTTGATTGCTTAATGGAGCAAAGTATTATGTTTTGCACTGACAGTCTTGGATGTGTAGTAAAAGGTGGTTTGTATATGGGATGTAGGCTGGGACGTGCATTAAAAGGTTGTTCGAGAAAATGTTTGGTTTAATTGGTTTATTGACTGGATTTTTGAGTTCGGTGGGTATATTAGAAGTTGAGGAACGTTGTGTTTGAGTTATTATGGATTTGACGAAGTATATGCAGTGAGGAGAATGTTTTTCTTGTTGGTTATTTTCTGGTGGCCGGTTTAGATTTTCGAAAGCGTACTGATTCAGGTTGTTGTGTTTTGTTTGGCTTTGGTCTCTTTAGGTTGAGTATAGTTTAGTAAGTTTGCTTTCATAGATAGTTTCTTTTAAGTATTGTTTTTTTTAATAAAATAATGGAAACTGGTTGTGATCGCAAGAAATACAAGCGTGAGCATGTGCGCGATTATAGAGAAAAAACCGCAAAACGGAAACTGATGGTAATTGTAGCAAGGAAGATAATGAAGTGTATACGCGTGTATTTCTTACAATCACAACCACCTTCCATTATTTTATTAAGAAAAGAATTCTTAAACGAAAATAATGTATAAAAGAAAACTTACTAAACCATACTCAACCTAAAAAGACTTACCAAAGCCAAACAAGAGACAGCAACCTGAATCAGTAAGTATCTACAAATCCACACCGGCCACCAACAAATAACCAACAAGAAAAACATTTTGCTCACTCCATATACTTCGTTCACTCCATAATAACTCAAACACAAGACTCCTCAACTTCTTATATACCCACCGAACTAAAAAAATCCAGTCAACAAACCAATTAAACTATACATTTTCTCGAACAACCTTTTAATGTACCTACTAACCTACTTTCCATATACAAACCACCTGTTCCTACACATCCAAGACTATCAGAGCAAAACATAATAGTCTGCTCCATTAAGCAATCAACTTTCTCGAATTTTCTTGAATTTTCCACAATAATCCATCACTATCTACAACCCGCAACACACTCCACTTCCTGCAACACTTTATTAAACACTCAAATACGAACAACCAGAAAGTCGAATATATTTATATCATACTACAGTAAAAATCCCTTTATCTTCACCCAAATTCAATGTAGACTCTTTCTTCATTATCACATTTCGTCAAACATATCACCTTTAATATAATTTACTATATTATTAAATTCTCTATTCAACACTTTATATTCCTACCCCTTATAATCTCCACATACAATATGCTCCTGCCATGTACTCCTACATTATGTAGGAGCACATTGCAATGTGCTCCTACATATGTAGGAGCACATTGCAGGAGCATATTGGATTACGTTTGTTTGGGTACTACAATTCCGTTTTTCTCCTCCAAGAACCGATGAAACCGATGCAATGTGCTCCTGCATAATGTACGAGCACATTGCAAGGTGTTCCTACATAATGTAGGAGCACATAATGTAACCTAAAAAAGATGCCGAGCCAACAACGCCATCTACAAGTTTCACGCATCGTTACTCGACTCATGTCACATGACTGTTAGGCCCCACCGCTTCCTTCAACCGGCCGGACCCTTCCGTACTCTACGGGCGCCAAAAATTACTTTTGTTTACACACGGATATCGAAGACCAAAAACCGAAACTACAGTTTCATATATGCTACGACTGATTCTAGTCGTATACCGCATATAAGAACCTGTCACGGTTCAATGAACCTGCCGCAAAATATACAGCGTAGTCATTGCAAGGACCAATAATGGTCCTTGCATAGTGTAATCATAGTCAAGTAACAATCATAGTGTAATCATAGTGTAATCATAGTCAAGTACAGTAACGCCCTCATGTAATTACACTGGTGTAATGGTCTTTGCAGAGTGTTGTTGTTGTTGTTGCATAAATATACAGCGTAGTCCTTACAAGGGCCATTGCTCCAACAAATGTAAATGCACCGTGCAAATGCACAGTGTTATGTTAAGGACAGTACGCACATATCGCTAACAACGGCTGACGCTACGCAACGATACGCCCAACAGACATTTAGCAGTGTATCTCTCCATCTTTACAGAACAGCACCCGCATTGTCCTTATCCATACATATACTGGCATCGGTACCTTTGGTTTTTTAGATCAAAAATTACCCATTCTTACTCGCCACTTGTTCCCATCCTCCTACTAAAAACACATACACCTCCAAAATGCACTATCTGACGACATTTCTGGGTCTGTCGCTGTGCCTGGGAGGCAGTTACGCCTGGGGCCGCTACTACGCCGACCAGCCGGCCTTCTTTTATCCAACCGAGTATCTGGAGCGCCAGCAAGACGCTGCCTACTGGCGCCATCAGCCGGTCATGCGGCAGCAGATGCCGCGGCCAATCGCGCATCCGCTGGCCTACGCCCACCACCTGTACAACGCCCCCCTGATGCGACAGAGCGGCGACGTGCGGACCCTGGCGGATCAGGACTACATATTTGGATTGGTCGCCTATGCCACGAATGTGGATGCCATGCAGAACAGCCTGGAAAGTGGCGGGTTTTCACCGGAGTCTGCCGCCGCTGCGGTGGCCGCCGCCACTGGCAAGACGGCCACCGGCGGAACCGGCGTCATTGTAAGTAGTGTTTCGGTCAAATCTCACCATGCAGTGGTCAGTGGCTCGGATCATGCAGCCAGTTAACTGTATTGCAAGTCCTACCGACTGGATTTGTTAAGCTGTTTATCGTTGCAGTAAGCTGAATCCGGGTGGAACTTAACGAGGACTGAGGAGCACCGTACTGGAAAAGATCGCATCGAATGTATTAGCGCGAGAGTGATGTACTGACAGTGAATGTTGTCCTAACAGTCTGATTGGCTTCGAATCTGTTGTCTTATGTTTGCAATGGCCATAATAAACGCAGCAAGGTTAGATGCTATCGTGATTATTATACGAAGTGCTGGTCGCGCTAGCGCGCTCCCAGTTGGGTTTTAGGTACGGAATTAATTTTAAAAATTAGGAATGTGGGAATATGTGGTCTATTTTGTGGAAAATTTCGTATAATATTATTTGAAAACGTGATATTATGGTAAATTATAGAGGTATTGGCCCACTAGGCTTGGCCAGATTTCGAAATCGGAATGTTTCGAAATGTTAGGAAAATTCCGAAATCTGATGAATCATGAATCTGAGGAAATTCAGAAATTTTCAGGAAATTTCAGAAAATTTTAGGAAACGTTATATAGGTAATACCTAATTTTAGGACCAGTTGTGTCTTAGGTCTGAAAATATCATTAAGAAATTTTGGAGTGAAGAAATATGTCGCTTATTTTGTGGAAAAACTTCCTATACTGAAAAAAAGTCGAAAATAATGCTAAATTACTCAGGTATCAACTGGTCAGAAAGAAAGAAAGAACAGAAATACAGAAAGAAAGTTATTAAAGGTAATGAAGGTTATAAAAGCTCTGTAAAGATATGTACTTACCTATAATTTGTGAATATACTGTACTGTTTACCGTTGCGCTACATATCACCACCACATAATTGCACCGCGGGATATAATTTAAATTAATTTATATTTAATTTGTTAATTTGATTAGTGTATTTATTTTCTACAAATTGGTAACCAGGTTTATTCGATCAGTGTCTTGGTGTACATGTGTCACCTGCACATCGGTGTCGGTAGCGCAAGCACGTAACCAGTTGCACGTAACCGCATTTCACATTAATTTTATTTTCTAAAAATTGGTAACCAGGTTTTATTCAGTGTCATGGTGTACATGTGTCCGAATTGTAGAAATTTCACGTTTCGAGGTATTTCAGTGAATGTTTCTAGATAATTTCGGGAATACAGTATATTGAGTATAATATTCCGAAATGTTTAGACATATTATTTTAAAATTCTGAAATACAGTACAGTATAGCTGTGATGCGTTGGCGATTTATGAAGTCTCGTGCGTATTCGGTACCATGTACTGTATTTGGATGAAGACGTAGCGCCGTAATACAGTACTTTATATTTTATAAAATATATTATAAACTTTTTCCTTGCTAAGTATGTACGTACTTTGAACTGGCAGCGCAAATACAAAAGAAATCTGATCTAGATATTGTTGACCTTTCTAGTACTTTTTAAAACAAATGTCACAGTACTAAATTTAAAAAAAAATTTTTCTTAACTTCAATCGTTTCAAACGTTTTTCAAAACCACTTATAGTTATGGCCAACCTACATGTCTCAAATCATTTTTTTGAAAATGATAATCACTGCAAAACTTGAATCTCGAATTAGGAGTTAATTGTCTTAGAATAAAGACGTAGCGATTTGTAAATCTATAAATTTATGGATCTATAAATTTTATAAATTTATTTTTTTTATATAAAAGGATTTATAAATTATAGAATGATTTATAATTTTAAATCACAAACGGTCGCGCTAGCGCGCGACCGTTTGTGTTCTAGGTACTGAGATGAAAATTGAGTAAATGGTGGTAATCATAGAAGTGTGATAGATACAGAAGGTAAATCGGGATAGGTAAATCTATATAGGGTAGATACAGAAGTATGTAGCACAAGATTGTTAAACCATACGATATGACCTTGCCCGGACTGCTACTTACTTGAGCTATTCAAAACTGTGCGCGTACAACGTTCCGCAACGTGACAGTACTAGATTTTCGTTCACAGTGAAAAACAAAAAATAAGAACACAATTGGTTGCTTGCGAAAATAGCACTGCCTCATAAATTTTTTCCCACAGCAAAAATCAAAAATCTAAAACACAGAAAATGCCAGCAGCAACATTAGGAGGCATACAATGCAGGTTAACAACACCCGACATTACATCAACATTAAAATAAAATCCATGGCGTCGGCGTCCATCTCGCCGAAGCCAGCTCCAAACATGTTGGCCAGCACCGCGGCCTGATCCAGCGCGAGCTGATTGGGCATGGCTAGCGCTTGCGGCTCCTCGGGCTCCTCCCCTAGTTCCAGCAGTGCCGGCATACGTTCCCCATCGGAAAGGTCATCCGTCAGGGCCCCGTCGGTCTCATCGTCTTGGAAGCCAAAGTTTTCTTCATCGTCATCTTCTCCATAACTGTCCATCCCCGAGTCGAATTCCGCCGGACTGTTGTCGTCGACATCGTCCGAATCAGCGTCCGTGGCCGCCGTAGGATCGTACTGGCTAGCGTACTCCGCCTCAAACTGTGATCTTTGCTCGTCCGATAATTTAGTGACGTAGTCCGGCAACGTCCGCACTTGTTCAAAGTTGGTGAGGAGAAAAGCGCCAAGGAAATGAGCGAGAAAAGGACTCTGCAAATGGTCGTTCCATACACACAGATCGAGGATGCTGGTGAGATCAATATGGCGGACAATCTCCCGTTCCGCCAGCGCCTGCAGACCGGCGCTGCCGTAGCGGTGGGCGGTAAGCAGTAACTCAAAGGGAGTCCGATCCAGTCGGGTAACCTGGAGGGTATAACAAAACTCCAATACCTTTTTGAGGACTGCTTCGGTCATGTCGGGAAAGACTAATGAGCGCCGGTTTTCCGGTGAATGATTAGCCGCCATATTGCTTATCCCGCCAGCATTTAACTGCAGCACTGAACTAGAAAAAGCTTACTTAAATACCAGTGAACCTAGGCAATCTACTGCACACATGTTTTTTACCAAGTGCCGCTGTAACGACAAATCTAGTATTTTCAATGCAGGACCTCAAAAATAAATGAGTGTCCTCATTGAATGAAAATTTTTATTTGGCAGCATGATAATACTGTAATACGTGTCCTCATGATAATACTGTAATAAATTCGTACAGAACTTGAGAGTCGTTGCTCATTGGTCCTTAAGTGCATTGAATGACCAGTGAAGAAAATATTAGAGACGTTTGAAGAATCTCTGATGGGATAAAGCGCAAGTTTTCTCATTGAATTCGGCTCTGCGGTCTTGCTTTTAGCACACGCAGCGTAAAGGTTGTCCAGTAAAACTCGTTTCCAGAAGTCATAATTATCAAAAATGGCAAAATGCAGCTTATTATGAACTTTTGTCCTCGCCGAATAGCCATATATACTGTATGACTCATACGAATGCATGAAGCCGTACAACAATCCGTAATTTAAACAGCGGTGCTTTGTTTACAAGCATGCTGTGCGCGTCACTTACGAGTGTACTCGGAACGTCTTTCCGGCTTTGCCCTCCACCCGAATCTTGCCGGCCGGCGTCCCGTTATTCCACAGCCGTTTCATAAAACTGCTGATGCTGGACTCGGCCTCTTTAAAATCCCGACTGAACCGGTGACGGTAATGTGTCTGTACCCGTCCGTAAATGCAGAAGGAAAAAACAAATACCAGCGCCGTGCTTTTGCATTCGTCTAGTTGGGCGCGCGTGGCAAATTTGCGCAGGACCCAGCCTTTTTTGCCGCGTTTGAAGAGATTACTACGCTTATTTGCTTCTTGCAGTTTATCACAGTGGTCTCTAATGGTTTCTTGGAGGCCACAGTAGTTATAGTTAGAGGGTGGAACAAGGGAGATCTGGAAGCCGGCGGAGACTTGCGCATCGGGACCGTTGAAGTAGCGCACAGCCATGGCTACCAGGCCTTCGCGGCGGTTGCTGCGGTAGCCAAATGGATAAGCCACCGCTTGCCAACTGGTGCCCAGGGGACCCTCAAAGATCGGACCGGGAATGGTGATGTCGGCGTAGTTACCATTGATCTACGTGCAGAATGCAGAAGGTTCTAATTAGTGGCATAATAAGCAAACTGATTAATTAGCTATGTGGAAAGTGCTAATTAATCAGTTTGCATCAAAATCACATACCATTTTACGCGTGTGATAGCATTTGCTGGTTCGAGGCTATCAGTTACAGTAATAGTTTGCTTTTGATGAGTGCCGCAGTGTTTTACACATAAGTGCCCACATATACGCAACCTTTTACGGTATTTAGGTAAAAACAGGTTTGTGACTGTGTTGAAAGATGGGCTTGAATGTTCTACGGTTCGAATGTAAAAATCTAAATGGCAAATGAAAAGCTATCACGAGGTACACGCTGAGATGCTCATTACATGTTATCAAATTCAAGCATGCAAAACCGTATTACCTGTTGGCGCGTTCTGCGGGGAAGTTTTTTAAAAAAATCCGACTTCCATGCATTGTCTATCTCCCAGAGACAGTGAAAATACTCCTTCTTAGCTTCGATCTTGTGATAGCTGCACACACTAGCCAGGCGTTCTTTGCGGAGCCCCTCAGTAAAACTGAAGCCATCCGCCATGACCGGCTGATGAGGCTTTTGCGGCATCCAGTTCTCCACGTTCAACTCCAGGTTCTGCATGCCACCGGCATCTTGGTGGACTGTGGCCGTAAGCTCCTTCCGCCGTTTTTTTGTATGGACGCGGGCGCGTTCACACGGCCGCACCAAAACACTGACGACAACCTTGCGCCTCTTAGGACAAGGTTCGCCGTTGACCAGTCGGAAAGGTCGCGTCAGCACAGTCTCCATCGGGACCGGCTCGTCTGCAGGTGGTCCGGAGCGTTTACGGGAGTGGGAGGCGAGCGTGGCGCTATCCAGGATTTTACTGGGGCTCTTGGCCGGAAGGATGGCCACCAGTGTTTCCTCTTTAGCGGCCGTTTCAATGCCGATGACATGGGAAGCCGACGGCGGATTAAACATGCCACTGGGAGTATCGTGTTGACTATGGACAAATTCGCTAAGGTTGCGGTAACATTGAGCAGGGGATACAACACTGAGCGTGACTGGTACAGAGATTTGCTGCGTGGTTGGATCGAGCCACACAGCAATATATCGGTTGACTAGGGTGTATGCCCATAGCAACGTTCACCCACATCACTGCGTGGGTCAGCGTAAATTGTTTTACTTTAACTTCTATCTATTGTAATGATCGTGTAGGCTTTGTAATCCCGCATAAAAATCGATGCGTAGAATGAATTTTGATAAAAAAGAACAAGGCGTGAATTCTTACCTGACGGCGTCCGAAGTGGACGTTGTTCTGTTCAGCCAATCAACGGCAGCGCAGCAATGTGATAAAGACAGGCAATGCAGCTGCTTCTCCTACAGCCTGCCCTGCCTACAGAAGCTGGCCAACGTGAAAATGTTTACGGCGCTGTGCAGTCTGACATTGTTTGTACAGTCAGCTCTGACCAGTGGCTATACGTGCGCGGTGTTGACTACGATCGAGAAGAAGTTCGAGATGCGCAGCGTGTCCATGGGACTGGTCGTCAGTGCTTATGAAGGTTCAGTCTAACATATTGAGTGTAAGGTACCGTAACACCTCCGAAACGTTTGGCTGTTAACATTCTTATGGTTAGTAAAACGGCATTAACTTTTTTACGACTTACTGTACGGTTAAGAGTAATCAGTTTTTGCCGTGTTTCTTACATTTCGGGACTCGCCTTTTAGAGCTAATTTAATATTATTGTTGTGCCCGCAGATCTTTTTTCGTCATTATTGTGGCGCGTGCAGGCTTGTGTAATAGCAGTTTTGTTGATAAGAAACATTATTTTGGTCGGAATTATTACATTAATGTTTGTATAAACTGCTTTTGGTTGAAATTTGTAGATTTTCGAATTTTTACTCGCGGTTGCAAAATTGCAGCAGTTGTTGTGTCCTGCTTTACAGCTGGTAATCTCCTGACGATACTCTTTGTGGGCTACTACGGATGCCGACAGCGCATTCCCGCCTGGCTGGGTTTCGGATCATTGCTGATGAGCACCGGCAGCGCAATCATGCTGGTCCCGCACCTTATCAAGATCCACTACTACCGCACTGGTTACGTCAATACCCACACCCACGAGTTTAACTGGCACGTCTGCCCTGCCACCAGCATCCCGTGCGAGAAAGGTCATCTGGCGGATCTGCCCGACCCTCACTGGCTGTACAGCGCCATCTTCGTCGCAGCGCAGTTCCTCTGCGGCATCGGTATGGGTCCGATGGTCTCATTGGGAGCCACATATATTGACGATCACGTGCTGCACCGGGAGGCGGCTACCTTTTACCTGTCCTTCGTGTACGCTGGAGCGGCGCTAGGTCCAGTGTTCGGATACGCTCTCGGGGCCCTGACATTAACCTTTGACATTGAACATTTTCTGTCGGATGATCCACACAATATGTCCATGGATATGGAGAGCTGGAGCGGGGCATGGTGGGGCGGTTATTTGCTATTTGCCGTTGTTCTGCTGCAGGTCAGCTGGATGATGTGTCTGTTTCCAAAGACCCTGCCCAGTGGACGTCACAACGACGCTCCGGGTGAGAACGGCGTGACCAGTTGCTCCTTACGGGGCATGGGCGAGGAAGCGGTGAACATTATACGCAACAAGTACTTTCTGTTAATCAATTCCGCCGCCGGCTTTCAGTGCGCAATTGTCGGTGGATTCTGTCTATTTCTGCCAAAATACATTGAAAGCCAGTTTTACGTCAGTAAATCGGTGGCAGGGCTTCTGACCGGCGGGGTTGCAGTCCCAGCAGCCACCATGGGAATCGTCTGCGGCGGTTGGGTCACGCGGCGATGGGCTATGACTCCGCTGGCCACCTCCAAGCATATCGCTCGCGTGGCTGTGGGTACCGTAGTAGCCTTTGCGCCGCTCTTTTTCATTCATTGCTCTCCGGATCCACCCATCGGAATCGGCATCACCCTCCGCAACGTCACCTTAATGCTCCCCGAATTCCTCCCGGAGCGGGGCTTCGATCTGGTGGAGCAAAGCGCCTGCATGCACCGATGTAATTGCTCCCCAAAACTGTTCCAACCTGTTTGCGATACGGAGAAACAAACCAGCTACAGCTCTCCATGCATAGCCGGATGTCGACGCACCAACCACACCTTCCTGGACTGCGCCTGCTCCTCGACGAAAATTGTCCATGAGGGTCTCTGTGGGATGAAATGCCTGACAACCCTCGTGATCTTCTCCGTTGTCATTTTCTGCATCGCCTTCCTGGCGGGGAATACGCACCTTCCGGTGGTCTTCCTAACGATGCGGGCCGTGCCTTCCGACAGTAAGTCCTTGGCGTTGGCGCTACAGATGGTTTGCTTCCGGTTGTTGGCATACGTTCCGGCACCCATGCTGTTTGGGTCACTGATCGATCTGACCTGTGTGTTGTGGGCGGAAACGACGTGCGAGGAAGACACCGGAAGTGGGTCCTGCTTGTTTTACGACCTGGACGCTTTTCACCGGAACTATGCGTGCGTAGCCTTCGCACTGCAGGTGGTCAGCACGTGCTTCTTCTGGCTGAACTATTACGTGATGAAGCGGGATCCGCAGCTGAATGTCGAAGTCTGCGCCGAAGATGAGGACAGCCGCAAAGAGCTGCGGGCGCGGATCTCCACCGCAGTGGCGCTACAGCCCATGAAAGGGGCGCTAATCGGGCTCTCGATAACCGGATCATCGTTTGTCAAACGTGTGTTACCGCTTGAGGAACCATTTGCTTCTGCGATGTTCACAATTTTCAAGTATTTGTTAGTACTATATACATGCATATACACTATACACAAGTATTATTGAATATGTTGCTTGAAACCACAAAAAGCGCGAAATTGAAACTTTGATATTTGAATAAACAACAGCAGCTGTTAACAGTTAGCAGCGGAAATCGAAAGGAAATAATGTGAAACAAAAAACAAACTGTAAAAATGAAAAGATTTCACTAACAGGACGTTAAAATTATCACCGTCTCTTAGTAACAAAATTTTGCACATTTAATAATATCGCAGAAATGAGTTAGCACTCGCTCAATTCAGCCAGTGAGGCGCGTTTCGTCCAGTAGGACACATGCACCGAATGTATTCATGCGTATATAATCATGTCGAAATCCGACAAGTGTTGTCGTTTCGAATCGGCAGTTCTATCACTTAGTTCTATTATCGGCAGATCCAATCCTTTACGGTGATATTAATGCCAAGTTGTTTCTTTCCCGTTCGAATTAGTCAAAGGACTGCTTTGACGATGCGGGGCGATATCCTCGTGGGTAGAGATGATTCCTATGGTATATTATTTCCCACTGCTATGGCGTGCGCCCAAGATGTGCCACGAAAATTTCGAAATTCTGAACATCACGGACTCAAGCCGTTACCAGATCAAACTACAGAATCTAGCTACAGATTATGGCGACCGGATTCTCTGCGAGGAGGACTGCCCGCCAGAAAATTACAACGGCTTTCTGAACTGGGCCGATAGTCGGGAGATGTGCAATGATCCGACGCGCATCTTTATCATTGTCCGTGCCATGGCGCGGCGCGCTGGACCTGCGCCGGTAAGGAAAATCAAAATCAAATCAGTCGAAAACTACAAATTTCTTAACCCGTTCCCGTCCATCCCTGTCAAATGGCAGGGTGGGGGACTCTTTTTCTAAAAGGGCCCGTAACGCAGATTGCCCGTATTCTTAAGTTATATTTCACAGCAGGCATCTTAAGTGTCATTTTAAAAAATAGGACCGTCAAACACAGTGTGGCCTGGGCATGCACCAAGTGACCAAAGGTGCCCAAAATCAGGAATTTTGGGTTCGCGAAGGTCTTGGTTGCCCTTGCAGCCTCCCAACATCAGATAATTCCACAATAAATTATTCGACCCAACCTAGCGGCCCTTATTGCAAAATCATTAAATGGCAAGAAATCTAAATGGACAGTGGACAAGCACGGTCATTCTAAAATTTCCTGCCAAGTTTGACAGGGATGGGCATGGTGCTACTTCAGCAGTAAAAGTATAAATTTCATATAAAATCTCAGGAGCTTGGTGAAAAGCCTCACATGGAATCAAAAAATTCAGCAAAAAAAGTGTTACAAATGGTGGTATTTCAGTGGTCATCGAAATGACCAGTGGTCAGTAAGCTCGAAAACTTTCAAAAACCGCTTTTTTTGGGGGAAAATTTGGAAAACTAATTGCAAATATAGTGTAGACAACAAGAACTAACGCGAATTATGGACCGAAAAGTGTTTTCCGTTTGCTGACACCAAAATTTTGCTGAGTACCATGTAAAAAATCAGATTTAGATTCGAGAAATGAATATACTACACACTATACCTAGTCCAGGGTTAGGAGAAATGATAAAAGTTGAACCTGCTGTAAAGTTATGTATCCATTTTTGAACTTGTATAGCATTTCTGCATTCCGCGGACACATGGGCTTCGTTGAGTTACCGTGCCATAAAGAATAATAACGAAAAGGACCATGCGGGTACAGTTTTTCAGTGCCGGTGCGGCATATACCGTATACTGTAGGACGTAGGTGATGCGGTTCGGGTAGTTGTCGCTGTGGTTTTTGGCTAATAAACCGCTCAAAGATTGTTGAGGCTTTTGGTAGAGTTCCCTGTACAACCTCTATTCACTACAAAGTTACCATAAGTTGGCTAAAATCAGTAAGCGACATTGTCTGCGGATTGCGACAACAACGAAGATTGGTTAACGTACAGTATAACGAGGACATAAGCGACCAACACCGCATATGTACTGGTAAGGATTCATTTGCTGTTTTTGTCTAACTAAGAATCGCTCAATATCGTTTTTTATTGAAAAGCGTGGAAATTGTATCTGTTTTAACACGTGCCGGCACAAAAATGAAGTTTTTTAACAATTTTTATTATTACTGACCACTGGTCAACTCGATGACCACAACACTGTACTAGAAGTGAAGAGCTTTTTAAGGCCTTCCGATAAAGTGTTGGTTTGCCTCAGCGCTACTCTTCCATAATCAGTTCTAAATTTCGGCGTTTTACCTGCCAAATGGCAGGATGCCCATCCCTGTCAGTTTGGCAGGCTATCGCCCTGGTTGACCTATGGTCACAAAAATTCTCAAAAAATCAGTTTTTCTTGATTGAATTATTTGATTCTGAATTGCCAATTTTCAAGTTGATATTCGCACTCCTTCTTGTAGCTGACTTTGGTGGGTTAATTTTCTCATTATGCAAAAATAATTCATCTCACCACCCAATTTATGCAAGTAAGTTATTAAATACTGTGTCAGTATGGTATAGAGCCAGGGTTAAATTCACATTTCACACGCAAGATTACAATTCGAGTTTTTAATGGAATTTTAATGGACAGTTCGAGTATCGTTGCAAGAAGCAATAAACAACATTGTGGCAAAAAGTACTGTTTCATCCAAGGTCTGACTCAGCTTGTATCGGCTCAATTTCGAATTTTACAGTCGTGATCGGAATTGAACGGGAAGATACTGTAAATACAAAATTTAACTCTGCAATCCGCATTTTTTACCATTTTACCGCCCTAACGTTAACTGTATGAGACTGTTAGATTTTTGTGTGACAGTTGTTCCATTCCAGTCGATACGCATCGTTTAACGGAGGGCACAAATGGATACCTGGAGACCTTCGGTTACTTGCGGGATTTGGACAGTTTTGCCTGGCTGCCGGTTTGCGTTCCCGACATCTACGAAGTGTCCGCTCTCTATGGCGGGCTGTTGCCGACTCAGCGCCAGACACTGGAGCCCAACGGTACCACTCTGCTGGCCAGGCGACTGGCGCAGCTCACTGCCGTGGAAGCGATAGCCACAGTTGTCTGCCGCTCTCTCGGTTTTGACTTCTTTCCCAAATTTGGTAAGGAGTCTCTAGACAGACCTCGCTTTCGGCCCGCGCTCAAGCTCTGACTCAGACTCTGACCGCTCAAACTCTGACTCTGACTACTCAAAGTCTGACTCTGATTGTCCAAACTCTGACTCTGACTGAATAACCTAAGAAACCTAAGAAATCACTGAAACCTAAGAAACCTAAGAATAACCTAAAAAACCTAAGAAACGTAAGAAGAAACCTAAGAAACCTATTGAAAAACCTAAGAAACCTTCAGAATCAGAGTCAGACTTTGAGCGGTCAGAGTCAGACTTTGAGTAGTCAGAGTCAGAGCTTGAGTGGTCAGAATCAGAGTCAGAGTTGGAGTCTCGCCCCTCGCTTCCAAGGTGTCTCACTTAAAGTGAATAGCATTATTTTAGTTTACTAAATTGTACCGCCAACTTCTTGTACCGCCAACTTTTAAACTGTAACTTCATCGAAAGGTCACTATAATAGAAGCGTGATACTGTTAATAGCCAAATAATTTTTAAAAAGAAATTCAGTCAAATATTTCTTGCTTCTGTATTACGCACGTACCTGGTTTCTTTCAACCCAGGTTTCATGCTGCCTTACGAACACAACTACGTCGCCAGCGCCACGGTATACTTTCCCTTCCATCTGCACTGCACCGGCTACGAATTCCACCTCCGCGAATGCACCATGGAAGACTCCGACGACAAACACTGCAACGCCGGCGTTCCCCTGCATTTCCGTTGCACGGACGGTAATCGGGATCCCAACACTGTTAAATTCTCAACCCTCGTCGCGATCAACTCGACCGTTACCACGAACTCCAGCCACAGCACCAATTCCACCTTCTCCACTAACTCCACGCTTTCGTCTAACTCTACTCTTATCCCAGACTCTGTCCTCATAACCAACCCTTCCTCGATACCGCGGGCCTTCGAGGTCTTCGAAAGCAATTACGGCCGGTGGGTGCCGGTTTCGCGGATGGGCTGGACGCCGACGGAGAACGAAATGGCCTGCCATTCCACTGGGAGGATGGACGTCTTCGGCGCCCACCGGATGTACAGTTGCTTGGAGCACCATGACTATTACACCACCCGTGGCATTAATCCGGTGTCCGGACAGTACCAGATGATGATTGATGGGGTTAACTATCCGGTGGTGTGCGATATGACTAAAACAGATCCCGGATGGTTGCTTTTGTTCAACAACACATTCAATTGGTTCTGGTCCGATGACGACGTGATGAGGCTGCATCCCTTTAACTATACGACGTATCAGAGCTACTCCATTCTCGGATTGGCTGACCAGATTCTGAAGAGATTTCCAGGGAATAAATACGATATCCGGATTGATGTTAACGGAAAAGGCGTGTTCAGCGACGGTGGGGGGATCTTTCGAATCCCCCGGACCGAGTCCCTGGTTTCAAGTGTCCCAAACCGTCCCATGGAAACCATCCAGGTAACACAAAATATTCCTTAATATTTCGATTATGTAACCGAAATTTGAAAGATTTCAGACAGCTTTCAAGAGCACCCAGAATCCGGTTTCACCCTAGAAATTCCCCATCTTTCCAACTGGAGTCTGGGATTGTCTCTGTACCGCATGAGCGACAATCGCTGGGGTTCTGGACCCTACGGTAACCTCATTACCCGTAATCCAGATATTGAAAGCGTTAATGGATGGGTTCCCGGAGAACGTCGCGATCCCCGCTATACCAGCTTATGGATTCGGGAAGTCCATCATGATACTTCGTTGGATAACTGCTCGTATCCGCTTTACTTGTTTGAAAGGCGGGACTTCTCCAGAAGACAGTTGTACGCTTCTTCTAGTCTCCGAGGCTCTGAGGCTCGGGAGAGCGTTCTCTGGGGCGCCGGTTGGATCCCGGGATCCCTTCCGGCGCCTCCTGGACAATGGATCCAGGTAGATTTGATCGGAGAGCACCTTATTTCCAAGCTGGTTATTGCTGGCACCACACGGATGGTGGTGGTGAATGAGACGGCTGGGATCAACCGGACTGACCACTACTATGTCACAACATTTCAGCTGATGTACAAATCGGCGTGGGAGGAACCTTTCCAAACGATGAAAACAGTCTTCAAGGTAGATCGGGCGGATGGGATTCAGCGGACAGTGATCAAGCTAAAAAAACCGGTAAGGGGCCGGATCTTCCGGATTGTACCCGACGTGGTGGCGGTCAATGGAACACAGAGAATGGCGGGATTGCGGTGGGGATTATACGGCTGCGGTTTAAACGCGCACCCGCTTTCCACGTGAGCGGAATATTAAGAGTTCATGATAATTTCATGATTGTTGTAATGGCTTTTTTGTTTGGTGCAGGTACGCCATGACTAAAACCCGCAGCCACGCCTATCGGGTGGCCGGCCGGACTAAGTACGGTACAGGCTACGCCGCTCTCCTTAACGAAGACGATTACCTGTCCCATGCCAACTGTACTTTTACGTCAGTCGAACTGGACCTGACTGAGTATGTGCACATCGACGGGCTGGTGTTTGCCGGCAATCCCTACCGCCCAGTGCGGATCACCGGCATCAAGGCGTACTACAGCGCCGATGGCAGCCGTGAAGCGTTGGATCACCATTTGCACCACGTCAACGGCACCGTCATCGCCGTGCAGGAGACAATCTTTGCAATGCTCAGCGAGAACGAGCCTCTATACACTGTGCATCCCGCCTTTGAGCCGGATGCACGGCTTTTGCGGCTGCAGTTCGACAAGAACTGTCCTTTCCGTTTCGAGGTCATTGGCAAAAGGATCGAAGATTACTGTGAAGTGCAGTTAAATGTCGCAGCAGGCAGATTTAATGTCACTATGTCATCGCAAAAGGATCGGTCGTCCGAGTTCAACATAGACAAAGGTAACTTTTGATCAATACTCGTATACTGGCATAGGTCAATTGCTCTGTGTAAGCATTACGCGACGCGCAAGCGGCAGTCGGGTAAAAAAACATGACGTCACGGCGCGTAAGCAGGTAAACGATTTGATTGGCAACCCAGAATTCTGGGATGGGTTTTCAGCTTACCCGTCCGCGTAACCGTTGCGCTTCGACGTCGAAGCGCAACCGTTACCCAAACTACGAGTAACTCGTAACTCTCCTGCCCAGATCAACAAAATTTTTGTTTTTTGAACCAAAAGTGCATCCAGCGACCCAGATTCACACTTCTAAACTCAGAATCAACTTTTTTGACGTTTTACCGCATTAAAGCATCAAAAACAGATTTTTCAGTTCCACTTCAGTTTTTCCGTTGTTCAATAATTTCTTTCTTGGCACGGAAGCGTATTCGCCTTACGATTGGACGATATTTTTTTCGCTGAGTCATGGGCAGATTTTTACCCGTTTCTCCGTTACCCGACGCGCATCAGTTACCCAAATGCAACTGACCTATACCACTCTACGTAGTAATGCAAAACAAAATTTTAAATTACTGAACATTGTGTTAATAAACATTTGTTTATCTTAATTAGTTACCGTATTTCCAGGCACTTTATTGTCATACGGAATCCATGCCTATTTACGTATTCTTGATCTATTTTGCTATGCTATGCTTTATTCAATTTTTAACTGCACTGGTTACTCGGCATTTTTTTTGCCTATGCACTGTAATTTTAAATTAATTTATTGCTCGAGTAAGAAATACATGTGCCAACTGCTAAGTGACTTCTTGCAGGATTTTCGGCATGGTTTCCCAAGACCAACAACTTAAATGAGACACTGACTGTTGACATGTTTATGCCGCATTCGATAACGGCCATCGGTGTCCGTGGGGTTCTCCAGGATTGGTTGAAGAGTTTTGCTCTGTATCATGCACTGGCTAGAAACAACTGGACGTTATATCGCGAATACAATGTGACGGACAACCCGATCGAGACACTGATGATACGACTGAACCCACCCATTGATCAGGCCCGCTTTATTCGAATTCAAAATTTACAAACCAAAGATCGCATAGCGCTGCGACTGGAGCTCTTTGGCTGCACTATTCCGCCTTCTAGTATGTTGGGGTGAACAGTAAGGTTATTTCAATAAATTAAATTCCAAGTTCTACCGCGAAGCGTTCTATCCCAGCAATAACAACCAATTGAATCTAAAACCTATGAAGGACTTGTAAGTCAGTTTAGTTTCTGTGGTAGAGTCATCCCATTTTCCGGGCGTCAGTATTCTGCGAAAGACCTCTTTGGTATATGACAACGTTACCATCCCTGCGGGACAAGCAAAATCTAGACGTGCCTGCTACAACGCTATGTCAGCCGCCCAGCACGGCGCTTTCCTGTACTACTCGGAATACGGTCGCTGCAGAGAAGCGCGCGCGCTCAACGACACCGCTGTTCTCGGCTTTCAGCGCGACGAGTTGTATGACTTACACTGGCCTGACAATGACGCGAATCCAGACTGGGGACCGCGGCCCTTGATCTCCCATGTCGAATGCCCGGAAACTGAGTCCCATCTCAGTCAGTGCAAGCAAGTATAGTATATCGTTTTTTATAAAGCGTCGGCAATTGTCTGAGGATACGGGAGCCATTATCAGTTTACGGTCAACTTAATGTAAAATGTTTATTTATAGACTGCCGCATATCACCGACGACCCGGCCAACCCGTCAGCTCCCATCATCCCGGAATGTGCAGTGTCCTGTGGACATCCGGGGCGTATCAGCTGTGCGCGAAAATTTGGATACAATTATTACTATTCAGAAGTGGTAAATGCGCCGGCGCAGAATGTCTCGTATCAGTGCCTGTACGACTATTTGAACACACGGTCTCAATGGATTAATCTGACGTGCCAACGTAATGAAACATGGACACCATTTGCGGCGCAGTGTCCCAAGTACTGGAGTGACGACTTGACCGGGAATCGGCCGCTGACATTTTCGTCCATCAGCAATATACACACAGCTATGGCTATGGCGTGGCCCAGTGGTAACGAATGGACAACGGCGTCGTTGAGTTGCCGTAGTACACGACGGACGACGTATCCGTACGTAACCGTGGATATGATTGCCGCCAATGATGTGTACGGTGTGACCATTGATTTCGGGATCGGTGAAGGTGAGAGGCTTCAAAACAGTTTTTCACAAAATATATATCTTTGGGCGGCGACAAAATTCACACTAATCGTTGCCAGTCAGCCGGCACAGTAGAGTGCGTCGTACTAAGCGTCTTTTGCCGTAATCATCGTCGCTTGCTGCCAGAATGTAGCTCTTCTCTTTTGTGTAGAGCTTCCGAATGCGAACCTTAACATCTACGTGACAAATACACTCAACCCAAAATACGCCCTCAACGATCTCTGCCATAGCCAGGTCCACGCCAAAAGCAATTTCCGCCGCTGGCTGAACATCGCCTGCCGCCACCCGGTCGTTGGGCGCTACATTACGGTGCAGATCCGCGAGAGCGAACCCGTCAATCTAGTTATTTGCTCCATTCAAGCACGTGGGACCTCATGTGGTCCATATGAAAACCTAGGGATGGGCGGACAGGGCCGAGTGGCCCAGGCTACAAAAGTCAAACAGAGCTCGGCGGAAGAAT
This sequence comes from Paramacrobiotus metropolitanus, assembly GCF_019649055.1. Lineage (NCBI taxonomy): Eukaryota > Metazoa > Tardigrada > Eutardigrada > Parachela > Macrobiotidae > Paramacrobiotus > Paramacrobiotus metropolitanus. Next base: position 935,179 of record NW_026570260.1, read on the forward strand.
CTTCATCCCCAGCATTCCTAGCTATTGACGGTCATCACGTCGTCCCGGACGCAGATCCATACCGGAACAGCACGTGCTTCACAACCACTGATACGCCTGGTTTTATGACCATAGATCTCGGCAGTCAAGCGGCGGTGTATGGCGTGACTCTGTACGGAGCCGGAGACGGGAAGAATCTGAATATTACCGTTTCTCCCATTTTATCGGAGAAATCTGACTACGTGTAAGCAGGTTGCTTGAATACATGGACAACATAAAAAAGGTGAGGCTTTTGCAGATTCCAAAGCTGCTGGGACGGCACAAACGGAACAGCTAGCAATGAGACGGATGGCAGGGTGGTTATTCCTTGCACGGACGGTCCGGTATTTGGCCGCTACGTTACCGTCGGCAAGATTAACAAAGGCCAAGGGCTTACTGTCTGTGAGGTGAAAGTGTGGGCCCGAAATTGTTCTGAGCGCATTAACCGTGCCCTCTATAAACCGGTGCAGTATAGCAGTGAGGGTGAGAGCGGTGTGTCCCCGTCTTACGCCACCGATGAAGAGCCCCGCACCGCTTTCGCGACGGATCCCGAAGGCAACCCGTTCTTGATCGTTGACATGGTCGGTACGTATGTTCTCTCGCATGTTGAGGTCGTCAACGGCCGGTACCCCTTAACGAATCTCAACGTTTCCACCTCCAGCACGGGCCACAAGTGGGACAACTTCTCCGTGGCGTCTCAGGTGGCTTCCTCTGTTAAACCAGACGAAACGGTTACGATGCGACTGTACCAAAACGCCAGCTGGGCGCGCTATGTTTGGGTTGAGATATACAATACCTCCAACCGCAACGTCCCGGTGGAGATTCGGGAGATTCGGGCTATCAGTTTTGGCTGTGGAAACAACCCACTGGAAAGGTCCACATACCGTAATCTGGTCCTGGCCTTGCCGGGCGTGACTGCAGCAGCCCCATTGAAGCCGCTGGCAGATGCCTTTGTCACTGTGGATGGGATGAAGGTACCGCGGCGAGAGATGTGTTATGAGACGCGCGGTGTGGAGGTCGTCCTGTGGAAAGCGGTTTTACCGAGCAATGCGACTGTGCGGAGGATATCCGTGTATGGGATCTTCCCACTGTCGTTGAAAGCGTTCGTGGACGAAACGTTGTGCGGTTCGATTTCCTCGCCGGACGGAAAGATGAGGGAGTTCTCCACGATTTGTGATTACGGAATGGCTGAAACGCCGATCGGTTTGGAAGGAAAGACTGTTGTAATACAAAGAATGGCGTCTGATTTTATCAGTACGGATTCTCTGCCTATCACGTTGTGTGAGGTAGAAGTGTGGGGCACAACGTAGTCTTTGATGTCTGTTCCGGTTATGTGCTCGGCCATCATGGCCGTAACCGAACTCAGAAGCATGATATCCGCACCGGACCGCACGATATGGCTGCCTTTAGCCCCTGATGTTGGCAGTTTGCTGTACATCCGTTAACTTACAGTAAGTTGTACTTTTTCATATTTGCATTTTTACAGCTTTGTCTGGGGTGGAGTTTAGCTTACAAGCATGTCATCAATGTCATGGCTGCTGCTACATGAACGGTTTTTCAATCAATCTGTTTTGCTGGACTAACACATACGCATGATATTTGAGGAATTTTGAGCATTAGGAACACGCCTTATGAGCGTGATTGGGGAAATAAAAAATTCTGTAGTTGTATGACTGTCGACCAAAGAGTCCAAGACTGCTTGAGCAAAAATGCAAGATGCGGGAGTCGCACCCACTTACACCTGTTAAAGCGAAAATCTAATGACTGCTAATCGATAGGCTAGATTGGTTCAACGTCCTCATACTGTCTACACTTTTGCGAAAATGAGCCTAGATTGGGGCTCGAACGCGGAGTCTTTCGTTTACAGCCACAGATGCATGCCGGCTCGGCTATCTTGCATACGCTATCGGATTTTTTTGCCAACGTCGTTTGCTGTCGGATGTCACGTTCTCGCCAACACCGCAACCACCGCTTAATTGCTTTGTTTGCTTTATGTTTCTGCTGCATCGTCGGTAAAGTTGAGTGAACATTAAACTGCAAGTCTCACAGCCGGCATTTGATTGCACTAAAAAACGAGTATTACTACAGTACCAGTACCGTAATGATTAGTATGTACAGTACCATCACTTCTACTAACATAACTTCTTACCAGTACACCTACCAATGACGCTACCAATAAGTACTGTACTTAATTAATTTGACCTGGTGGGGCGAAGTCGCTGTAAAACTTAACCCTATCCAAAAAACACGATTGCGTTGTTAGTTGTTATTGTTATTGAGTAAATAAGTATTTGATTGTGGTTTTATGCATCCGTAGACATTTCATTTGACGCTGCTCGAACGTCGAATGCTTCTGGTTGCCGGTTGGTGATACTGTACGAGGACCATTGGGTGCTGTGAACATACCCTGCACGATTAGGCTGCGATGAACAGCCGGCTAAAGTTAAGCCGTTTGCATTCAGACTGTGATATCAGTGGCGTTGCGAGCTACGGCTGTTCATCGTAGCCTAATCGTGCAGGGTATGTTCACAGCACCCAATGGTCCTCGTACGCGTTAAGCGATAAGTAAGTACTGTACTGACTGAACCATAGGCGGACACGTCATGCATCGATTTCGGCTAACCTTGCAGTCGGGAAGATTTAGCTGTTGAAGTAAGACAGGTTTTAGTACGAAGCAAAGCAATTTCACGTCGTTTCGTAGACTTTCTGGCTACTATGACACCAACATCTCCCCGTTCTACAAATACTTTGCTGCAGAGATGGCATTGCTCCGTATCGAATAACTACTTACAAGTCACAATAAGAAATTTAAGATACCAAGTATATTATAACAAATTAATTATTACTTAGATCGAAGAAGAATAATTGATGTTGAAGAAGAATAATTGAATAATCCCTAAGACAGCACTAAGCGATGCAGCAACTTCCATTGACAACGAGTCCAGACGGAACGAATTTCGTATGGCAGATTGACAGCAAAGCAATTTGACATCATTGTTGGTTCAACAAATATCATCCGCTACAAATCGATTCTAAGGGCAATTGCCTGTAGTGACGCCACAAGCATCCATCGGCATTGTCCAAATGCTGCTGTTCGCATGGATGATGGGAGCACAGTCGTCTCAATTGTCCTCATCCATATCTTCCATGGCCGACAACCTGTACCATCGAGCGCAGCACTGTGGCCACGCTGCACAGTAAGTTGCCAGAAAGGGGGATTGCCCGCTAGCAGCTATTCATTCCAGTGTGTTTTATGACCGCGTTAGAGAATCTGAATTAAGTATTAATATAATTTGTAATCTCTTTGATAGAGTGTACGGGCATTGAATAGAACACGATTCTGCAAAAAAACAACAACAACAGTTTCAGTTTAATGCATGATAATGTATTTACTTGGCTGCGTAACCTCAGCGTTTCGCCGTGTCTTTGCGGACGATCTAGCTAGCATTACGTCAACTGGCTTTCATTTCCATTTTGCAGGGCGCGTTTGTGTTCATGGAGAAAATCCGATAGTTCTACTTCAGCCTGCGACAGCGAAAAACAGTACACCCAAAGACGAATCAGGTATCAGTATCACCTGTATAAGTGCCGTCAGTGTTATGCAGCAGTCCAATTTAAATATTCCAGTAATTTGGCAGAAGAGAAGTTCTCAAAGAATTTGTCACAATTGTTATGTGACCGTACCAAGCGATCCCAGTCGGCAGACGTATCGCAACGTCAGAGCATATCAAAATCAGCAGACGTTACACAATGTGATTCAGTAAGGTACTTCAACAGAAAATCCATAAAAATTTATTTAGCATACGAGTACCCAAATTCATGTCATACGTTCTTTTGTTTGAACCCGTTTATACCCTTGCCTCATAAAGATCACCGACGAGATCCACAGAATCTCGAAGGAGGAAAACCGCATCCTCCAGCAAATGCTATAATCCGCCAAAGATCACCTCGGACGTGGTTGGACAAGTACGCTACGCCCTTTTCCGGGAATTGGCAGATCTGTACTCTCGTGGGAGCGCGGACGCGGCAACCCTAATTTTGGGTTTAAACAATGACCTTATTCGCCAGATCATCCACTCCGTTCTTCTCGCCAACGAGCCGATCAATAGCGCCGTCTCACGGTTAATTCGCGTGTTAAGAGAACGCGGTCCCCCGCGCCGCAACGTTGCCGGCACCAGCAGTGTAGGCGTCGTGCATGTGCGCTGCCCGAAACAGCACGACCAGCGCATCATCGGGATCTTTGCCCGCAAACTGGCTGGTTTTGCGGAGATGTTTACGGCGGAACGGGCTATCTCCCTCGCGTTGCTGCAGATTGAAACGGCTTTCAAGGAGGACACAAAGGCCGTGGATCTTGTTGTCGATTTCGGGAATTTTCCTTGTGAGGGGTGCGGCATGGAAGTAGTGAGGAAGCTGCTGGCGGAATTGGCGCAGTATAAAGGATTTTGCGAAAGGGTCTTCTTCGTAGAGTTCCCGGAGGAGTACAAAGGGCAGTGTGAAGAATGGAAAGCGCTGCCACGAGAGTTCCGACGGAAGGTGTGGTGTGTAACGGAAGAAAATCTTCAGTTGTGAGTAGAATTTTAAGGGCTCTGGTCTGGGCTGTGCCATAACACTGTTTATTGCAGCGTTTTGCCGGACTATTACCAAAGATTAGCTCGAAATGAATGCATGACCGGGGAGCAATCCGCGGATAGCCGCAGTTGCGTGTCCAACACTATCGAGCGGCAGGCAGCAAAGGAAGCCCGCCGCAAAAGTGTCAAGAACTATTTTGAAACAACCGACCGTTATTTAGTCATCACACAGCTGAACCGTACCGAACTATCCACTGTTTCCTTTACAGTTCGGAATATTAGTTCGGAAGCATTTCTTGTTTGTCACTTTGTTCCCAAGCGTCCAGCATACACGATCCGCCCGTCCGCCGTTTTCTTATTGCCTTATCCCGCGGCTCAGGAATTTATTATTCGTACCCAGGATGAATCCCCGCAGATAGGCGACACGATCGCTTTGCACATTTACGTTCTTCATAGTCAGAGTGTCGGAAGAATAGCGAATGGATGCGATGCGACGGCTATCCGGCAGTTTATAGAACGAGAAAAAGGGGAGGTATGCTTTCTTTCTTTAGCTTTTATTTTATTTAGCGCTGAGAACAATAGCTCCGTCGCATACAATTAAGTGCGATGGTCCAGTGGAACATGTATAACGTGGAGGGTACGTGGATGTGCATTGCGTACTGCCCCACATGCGTATGCTTTGAGTGAAGGCTAACAAATAAAAAAACTGGGTTTCTACAGAATCCCTCGTTATCGAGTGGGATATGGGAAGAGACTTTTGTTGTCTTAAACTGCAAGAGAACTGTGTACATTTTATTATGTCGCAACTGCACTGCACTGCACCGCTGACATTTTTTACGCAATAGGTAATCTTGAAATGTACCTGTGACCTAATCGTTTCCAAAATCGAGGTGACAAACTCAATGCACAGCATGAACGACACCGACGCGCAGCTATTTGATTCAAAACCTGTACCAGTGGACTCGACAGAATCTGTTGGTCGTCCTCAAGCTATATCCTCTGGCAGCAGTAGCGACAGTCACGTTACATGCCTTAACAAAGATTTTGTCGACATCAGCGAAGCGGTTGAACAGTACAATTATGCGCGTGGAGACCGTTGGGCACAGCGGAAACCGAAAACCTATCGCCAACGCATGTCCAGATCTGTGAAAAGCGTGGCTGCCGCCGAGGTATCCCAGTGCCAGCTAACATCGCAGAGCTTAGAAGAATGTCAGCAAGACAGTGGGCACATTGTCGAAGAAGTTTCATGCGCCAATAATACATTCGAACCAGTGACCGGCAACGATGCTTGCCAGATGACGCGTGACACATGCGAACCAGCGGAAGTAGGCGATAAAATGCCCTGTGTAGTGACAAACAAAACGCTGAACGAAGCGTTACCGGAATGTTGCGAGAACGAGAGCCAGACGGATACGACACAAAAGCACTGTACGGAGGTCCAGTGCCCATCGGATATCTGGGACCGAACGGACGCTTGCTGTGATACTAGTCAGCCGTGCGAAATAGCTGCAACCCAGACCGCATTGGAGGACTGCTACGAACTGGAAAACACTGAGTGTCACGGAGCTGTGGAAGAGGCTTCTCTTGCTGCAACCGAAGAACCCTGTGTTGGGCAAAGGGAACCTCCTGAATGCACCGAAGAACTAACAGCCACAGCTCCCGAAGCGTGCCCTGAAGACGAATTTAGCCCATTAACAAACAACCTGGATGCTGAGCCTTTGCTGATGACGGACGCGCCGTTAGATTTCCTGTCGCCTCCGACTGAACCGCGATTAGCGCAACGTTTCGATCCCGTAGCGAGCGGTGCCGAAGGCGAAGCGTCAGCTCAGATCCCGGGTTTTGTCAAGTGGTTTGCAGTGCTAACTCTTTTACTGCTCTTGTATTTATTATACCGACAAAGAAAACTGACGCCGGTTACTGCGGCTGACGAACTGCGCGCTCCAGAGCTATGGAGTCTTCGGCCTTCCAAGCGCGGATTACGCGAAACCAAGCCGTCCATTACCGTAACGAAGCCCTGGCTGCAGTTCTGGCCGTTTCATTGTACAGATGGAGGCAAATGTTGGGGCGGATTTCTCAGTGGATCGTTTCCGCATGCGCAGCAATGCAGCGCCCTGCTGGAACCGGTGCGATCGTACTGCGCAGAAGGGCAGGATAAAGGGACACTGGCATATTGGGCGTGCCAGCTAGCCGCACAGGTTGATGGTGAGCAGTGCCGTAAATAAAGACGGACAGTTGTTTATGATCTAAATTTTAAGAATGTTACAGAGAAAAAATTACTGTTGTTGCGGATCAAATGCATCCGTGGCAAAACAATGAAGTTTGCAACAGCAAACACAAAGTTTAAAATGCAATATTAAAAATTATAGAAGTTGTGCTAAGATCCTATTGGTTGAAAACTAATATGAGTAAGCGCAACCGTAACCTCGCACCCAAAAAATAAAAGAATGAATGATATTTCACAATCGAAAATGAAACGATATGAATACGATTGAAAATGTGAAAACTCGTGGCAAATAAAAACGGACATCCAAATAAAAACGTCTGCTATTTAATTCACAGCGCCTCATGTTCGTCAAAATATTCAACCTGCCCTTTGCCCATTACCGCCGCCCGCTCGTCATGAAGGTCAAAATTTCCTAAAAAACAGACCTTTCACAGGCATAGGCGGATGCGTACTGGAAACACAATAGTTTGAACGTGAGAAAATATTCCTTAATCAATCAGCTAAATTAGCTTACCTTCTTCGTCCGTCAACCAGAACGTTTCCATTTCTTCCTCATTCGTAATTGAAATAGGACTGACCGGTGATGGCACGAATAAGAAATGCCGGTAAGCATCTAATAACGATTTCGTACTGGCCGCAACATGGATTTGCAATTCTAAAAAATATTGGTAAGTAATAAAATCAGGGACAAAGCAAAATGTAAGTCCGGCGTCGGATGCCGGAGGTGAAAATAAATACAACAGCGATACTTACTTCTCTAGTCTACCAATCTACTAAGAAACTCGACTACGGATGTCTTAAACTTACAGTACTGGCTTTAATACTTTATTTATGTGTTATTATTCATTCAAGCTTTAATAATTACAGAAATGTTAAAAATAATATATATATAATAATAATTTAATTCAATCCACTGACGATCACAAGTCTGCAGAAGCCTCTTGGCAATGATCAGGGTCAATCCGCAAATTCCAAATCTTGGAGCGGCCAAATTCAAGGTAGCCATTACCACCGGACCTATATAATCAACGACTGTAATGTAGTCATACATGCTTCATAACCTTATCAATTTGGCTTCCATCAGAAACACACGGAAATTTGTATAAAAACTTATCAAGAAAAAAAAACAAAAATTAACCAAAAATGCAAGATTGAGAACTCATATTAAAGACTTCTGCAATTTTGCTGACCCGATGTGAGCGCAATTCGAAGTTTGGCCTGCTCGTTTGGCCGATGCGGCACGATAAACCGGCGTATTTCTACCATGCTGAATAGCGCTAATCGGGCTAGTTCGCGTGCACCCTGCTTGGCAGACTCTCCAAATATCCCCGCTGTGACCTTCATGGCAAACAAAATTTAATATCAATAAGTTAAAAGTTTTTTCGGAGAAAATGTAGTATTGTCGATTTAAGCGTAGTATCATGTCTTTGTTTTCCAATAATTTTATAGTGAACCTATAATGCATGATTGTGGCAGCTTTTTGGGTAACTAGGCCATCTATTGTGTAAAACAAGTGAAAACGGTGAAGACAATTCAGCGCAAATCTGTGAAAGCGCTAATTACGGCTGGCAGTCATTGTACTCGAATATTGCACGTATCAACGTACCAATACGGTTTCCCCATTGTGCTCCACCTTAAAGCAGTCGAAACCGGCAATAAGGCTGTCCAACATTCCGTAGAAATGGTCAAGAAGCTTCGTAATCTGTGCCGGCTGGCTTTCTACGCAAATAGTCTCGAAACCCATTAAGTCCGCGAGAAAGAGTGTAGCGTTGCGATGTATTGTCGGTTGGACGCGCTTGTTCAGCATTACTCGTTCCGCGACAGCACTAAAAAGACGTAACGTTATTCAACGTATTGCATGCCGGGCCGCTGGCTTAACACATTTTCCCAGAAACTGCAAAACCCTGCTATGGGGTGCGCTTTCGGTCGTAGGTGTGATACTGAATACATAGTATCCTTACCGAGGAAATACTTTCATAAAAGCTTCATCGCTCCTGATTTTTTGCTCCAGCAGCTCGTTGTCTTTCTCTTCCACGGCTGCTTGCAGTAAGTAACCAGACTCCTCCATCTGCTGCATAAACACATCCATAATGTTCGTCTGATCGCCCATATTCCTGTTGCGGAAAACAATCATTACAGCTGGCTGAATTAAGCAACAAACGATAGCTGATGCCTGGAAAAATCGTTCACTGTATAATGTATTACTTTTTTTATAATTAAGTTGCACAAAACACATGTATGTTTACATTGCTTTGCCAATGTTGCGAACCGCTGTTTTGATTTTCTCGAACGATGGTCGTTCAGCGATATTCTCCGACCAACATTTCGTGCATAACTCTATCATTCCTGGCGGCACATCCTGATCCGGGATTTTTGGTCTAAAGGGCACTCCGCTCAATGACATGCCCTTCCGCACTTCGTCAACTATTTCTGAAAATCGTTGAAAAAATCACAACAATTACCAGCAACTGCCACTGCGATGGCGGATGTGTTATGAATTTTTCGAAATCTTCAAACTCAGGGCAATAACAGCAAAAGTGGCATACACTACTTCCGCTACGTGAAGGTAACGGACCAAGCGCACGAACTACAACAAGGCTTAGACACTCATCGACTAACAGTGCGCTTCTTATTGGGACCGACGGAAGTGAGGTGTCGCCCAGAACAGTTTTGCCGGCAACAAACGGACAATACTCGTCCTACCATTAGGCGTCATGTTGAACATTGCGTACGGCTTAGAGCGCATTATGATTTCTTGCAGTATAATGCCGAAGCTGTAGACATCGCCTTCCTTCGTACAGCTGAAGTTCAGTGCTCCACTGGCGTCCGCTCGCAGCTTTTCAGGGCACGTCCACAACAGTGTCGCGGAAAATTCCGGGTCGCGTTTGGCCATCCAAAATTCAGACACTGTTGGAGTGAAAATGCTGGCTAAGCCGTAATCCGTAATTTTCAACACGAACCGGCTATCGATGAAACATGTTGACGATTTGAAGCGGGTATGCGCACCAATCGGTGAGGTGTGCAAATAAGCCATCCCTGAAAAAATACCTTTCGATTTTGCGGCTTCGATGCATTGGTTGTCGCAAATGCGATGTTGCTCGGACTCTCGGAAATTATAGAACGAAAAAATAAGATTTCACCATTAACGATGTCCCGAATCCAGGATATTCGAATTGTCCAGTCCAGTTTTGTACCGCCATCGCCCTCGAACATCAACTAAAACAAATAGCCACATTGAAAATCGTTGCGACCAAACTTCTATACGAAATGAGAACCGTACTCAGTTGTTTCTAGCTTTTGAACGAGAAATTGAAACTGGCGTCAGACAGTAGAGACCAACATGAATAGCACGTACATCAAGCGGTCCTTTGCCGCACATCTCGTACAAAATGCAGATATTATCGTCTTCTACGCAGCCACCCAAGAAACGGGCAACGTTGTCATGATGTGTTTTGCGCACGACCCGCACTTCCAGAATAACCTGTCGACTGACCACCACGCGCTTGCGGCTGGTCCAGCGCAGGACGACCGGCATTTTGTTCCATGTGCCAAAATGGTCGCTCATGGCCGTGAATCGTTTGCGCATGGATGCCGTCAGAGCCATCGACTGTCCCATGGAGCCTTTGCAGGATGCGCCCATGGAGAAGCCCTGCATGGAGTGCCCATCTGTACAAGCAATCACCATCTGTTCCCATACCACAATGTCTCCTCAACGAGCGCAATAGGACCGAATGCGTAATGTTCCTCAAAATTGGCGGTGAAATTCGAATAAAGTTTGAGTTTTTCTATTGAACAGTTATTATCAGTTGTTGTTTTTCTTCGATTACCGTCGTGTTCTTCCGATATGTGACTGACAGCATCATTCTTGCGTGTGCGATGGAATTTCAGATGCCGCAACGGCACGATCCATTCGTGATCGGATTTCGCTTGTTTGCGGGCCAAACGAATGAGATGTATGGCCAGAACCGAAAAGCCCAGTACTACCGGAATTACCACTCCCAGAGCCACTTCCAGTGTGGGAAATGGAGCTGTAGATCAGTCAACGACCAATCAGTATCCAAAAAACATACCCACATTCGATCGGGTGAAAGTGTTTTTAAAACAAAATCTGTATTACTTGCACAAATTTCCGCTTTGCCGTCGTACCCGCACGTCGGGATATTTAGCGGTGGGGTTTTTGAACCGCCTGGCCACGGTATGGGCTCCATCAATGGAAGGTAGGTGCGGTTCACTGGATCGAATTCGGCAACACACTACAACCAAGATTGTCATGGTACGTAGCAATTAATCGGTTGTGGAAGATGGGATCTAAACTTTAAAAGTGCAAAATGTGGAAAGCATGATGAGCTATCGCTTCAAAAGTGACAAGTGTAGAAAAATGGTCTATACTTGGTAAGAATCGTTAACCATCGCATAAAGATCAAACTGGACGATTCGATCCCCGGCGTCATCGAAGCTGAGATTCCCACTAGCTCCTAGAAACAGGAATCAACATTAGTGCAACTGCATAATTTTTTGTGGCTACTGCAAAATACGGCTAAATGTGAGACTGGGCCTCTTAAGTGCATAGACGTAGCTAATCGTCACCTCGAACGGTCGCGTTGGTCATAGACTCAACCAAGCCATTGCAGAAATCGATTCCCACTTTAAGAACGGTGCCGTTGGGATAGCCGACCGGATTTGAATTTGTGTGCATACATGAGAGAACTTTTCCAGTGCCGTTGGCTGACTCCACAAGGGCTTTAGCAAAAATCATGATCGCGTCGTAGAAAGTGGCCACGAAGAAATTCATGGAGAACGTTCCATCGTACTTGACACGAGACACGTTAGCGGCTCGTTTAGCCAGATCCAAATACATCTCATTATTTTCAAAGGGTGCCATTGAGATTACAAACAGGGACGTGAACGCTACTTTGGCAATTGCATCGTCGCTGTCATCTGTTACGGATCGTCACATCAACTATTATCACCATATTTTGTAATACAAATACCGAGAAATTTTCGTCGAAAAGTTGTTAACTCTGATCCAACTGTACCATTTTGCCAGACTGGTTTAGCCACATTGATGAATGTATCGCGCAGTGGATCAACAACCAGATAAAGATATTCCGCATTTGTTAGATTGCTTTTCTGAGCGATAATCATGGTGTGGCGAACGTAAGTCGGGGACAGTAGAAGGGCGATAACTGCAAGGAAAAACTCAAAAACTGTCTTGTGGACCATAATGCGCAATACCGCCATAATGCGCTTACTACGTGACGTCAGACTGGCACGATTCAGGCAGTCCAGAACGATAGCGGCGTTGCGGTCGTTGTTGTTTGGTGTGTCGGGATACAAATCGCAAGCGATCTCCGTGATCTTTCCACCAGGTATGCCATCTCGATGTGGAGGAATGAATCCACGTACATCACCACCCGCCACATTCAAGCGCAGAGCTAACATAAAAAGGCACATGACCCTTGGCTCACAGGTAAAAATGTGCAAAACAGGCACGTATTACTGTAGTGGCTCGCACATCTTGAACCACAGAGTTGGTGTACGGGAAAAACGTGCATCCAGTGTACACACTCTAACAGGGCCAAACGCACGATTCGCAGTTGGTGTGCATTGATAAATTTCTGATGTTTCACAACATCTGGTCTGGAGAACCTTCTTGAATTTTAAAAAAATTAGAGCTCTAACAATTAATAACTATGTTTATGCTCAAAAGCAGCCATTAACTTAAGTCTTTGCCGTCAGCTCGAATTCTAGCGCTGATTTGTTGTGGTTTTTGGGGTGCTCCTGCAGTGTGAGGGGTACGTTCAGCGTCCACATGCTGCAGCTACAGAACAATTCGAGCTCTCAAATACAGATCTTTTCTTTCTAAGGTGAATTACAATTTTAATGAAAATGCTTAATTAATTGGACAGATTCAGAAGGAGTGTTCATGTTGAAGTCAAAATCAAGCATCATTTCGCCGCCGTGCATTTTGCCCGGTTAGAGTGTGTATATTGGATGCACTTTTTTCCCGTACACGAACTCTGTGGTTCAAGATGTGCGAGCCACTACAGTAACAGTAAGCAGCAGCATAATCTTATATTTCCGTGACATGCCTGAGTTGACTCTTGCCACTCAACTGTCGAAGTGCGTTTGCGCTGTAGGATCGCTGGTGTTATACAAACCGGCAATGGATGTCCAGTTGTACGCTGCTGCCATGCCCTGGGTCAAGATATGCCTGCAACAATGTAACATTCTCCTCTTTTTGCTTAATGTTGTTGCCCGTTTGCTCCTTATAAACAACATGTTTACAAAATTTTCATACAGTATCTTTGCACAATGCTGCAAAGCACCAGCACCAGCGTATTTGTTTCTTTCTTCGCTGGATATGCTGTACTTTTCGGTTTAAGGCATTATCGAGTAGCCCCTGGACACTTACCACATGCTGTAAACATTGTAGCCGGTTCTCACAGTGAAATTTCGGTCCTGTGTGCTGTAAACCGACTCCGCCCTGCCTGTCATGAGAACCGACATAATTTTCTGCGTCGCCATTGTCACCGATTGATAGTCGGACGCACATCCAGGCCCCAGCAGCATCTGCCCCACTACGTTATTTTGGGGATCGTAGTACCAATACTGGGGATCCGGACCGTCTTGCACGAGTATTGGATTATTATTCAGCATTACATCAACAGCCTGAGCCACCGAGTACCACGTGGCCACCGAGTCACAGTGATTGGCGTAAAGGCGATACCACGGTGTCAGAATTAAGCTGTAAGCGGCGGCCACGTCACTGATGGCCACATCGATGGCCGGAGCAATATTTCGAAAGTCACTCAACTGGGTAGAATTTCCCAACAAAATAACTCCAAAGTCATAAGGAGCGCTCAAGTCAAGTTTGGGTCTATTGAGAACACACCAGGCAGGCGTAAAGGTCGAACAAAGCACAAAGCATACGTGGAAATATTTAATTTGTGCCGCAATAAGTCGAACAAGCCGAACTACTCTAACCGAAAGAGCCGTCATGCGGTGGTGCCATGCTGAGATTTCAATCATGTGGCGTCGCATTGCTTTCGTTCCTTTAGGGATACTAAACTACTTGCTCGTATCACTGAGTCGTATGACGTAATAATGTAAGTACTGTACCAATCTACAGAACAGTCCACGTAAGGCACTTCACATTGTATTTCACATGCTGTATTTCACAACAGCTTTGAAATACAGCATTTGACTCAAAATCAATATGAGTCTCCACGCTAGCACGCAGTAATATACTGTACCTGCCGTTACGCCGTATTCACCAAGCAGTAATGTATCTATCGATATAACCATCTGTTATAATTATAATATAACAAGGTATGCCTCGCGCTCCGCGCTCGGCAAAATCCTCTTGGACGGAAACTAATACTTGACCTCTACACGATTTTTTCTCGAACCTGTGACCACAGGCTATTTTTTCACTTTTTCATTAAATGGTCCGTGCGATTCCGATTTTTTTCTACATTATTGCACTAATTCCTGCCTCCGTGGCAACAATTTGTTTTACTCGTAAGAATGTACAGCGTACCAGTATCTAAAGAACGTCATTATATTAAGTAATTACTCTATTTTCTATACTTAAGAACCAGTCAAAATTTCTTCCGACCAACGCTTTCAAAACAAAATCAAAATTCAGAAGGCACACCTATGGAAAATAAGGAATTTTTCGAGACTAAGCTTGACTTAAACTGACCACGCGTTGATTTATCCATAGAAACCCAGGAAAAATACGCTTTGAACGGTAAGCTTGTATGAATACAAGGTAGCGGTCGCGCTAGCGCGCGACCAGTTGTGTTGGAGGTAATGGAGGTGCTAAAAACTTTGAACAGTTTTGCCTTCAGAAATTTATGGCTTTTAGAAATTTAGGTCTCTTAAAATGGTAAGGAAATGAGCGTTTTAACAGTTTCTGACTCTTCTTGGGACATGTGCCCCTGTCTTGGGAACAGCACCAGCATCGGCTAATTTAGATGAAATTCTCTCTATAACTAGGCCGCCTATTTTTGCTGTCGGCTGAGGCTGTGTATTCAGCGAAAATTTTAATTTCATAGAAAAATTGTGAAATTTTTATACCGCCATTCTAAATAAAAAATTCCAAAGCAGCAAGAACTTAAAGTTAATTTCGAAATACCATTCACAACTTTTCTGGAACCTTGCGCTCTTCCACTTATTTTTCTAACTCCATAAAATTTTCGGCCAGCCCACCTTTAAAAACATTTTTAAATATTTAAAGCTGTTTTGAACATGTACAAATTTACGAAAATATACAGGTAGCACTAGCGACCGCGCTGCGCAGAACTAGCATTCTTAACCTCATTTAATATTAAAATAAATAAAAAAGTTGTAAGTTTTCTAGACTTGCGTATACAGTTATGTTAGATTTTACCGAACTATTTTTGGCATTAGTTTTCTGGCAGAATTCCGGAGATTTCAAATAGCGTGACCTTTGATTTGTTCATCAAAGAATTTTGTTCGTCGACGAATTTCTTTAAAATTTTTGTAAAAAAATTTCTTTCAAACGTGGAAGCGAAATATAGAGGTATTCGCTCCCAGCTTAGAAACTGGAGGTGTTTAAGATTTTAGAGTGCCAAAGCTCCAGTTCCAAATAAAAGATTCCAAAATTGACGAGTTAATGTTAAGGCAAAACATTACTTAAATAAATTAACACAAATCAAAGTTTCACAGATTCCTCGGACAAAAATTTTTGAATTTCTTTCAGATGTGACCTTTGTTCGTCCACAAATTGCAAAAGAGAAAATTAACAATCTGCAAACTTTTAAGTACGAGATGGGTTGGCTGAAAAAAAAAGTTTCACCTGCGCGTGCAAACGTGCCAAGCTCCCAACAAAATTACTGTACGAGTACCGTTAGGTCGGTAAAATACGTGCACTAGCAGCTGTAATACAGGAACACGCATGACTGGCTTCTATTTTTGCAACTTTTAGAACAAATTTTTGTAGAACGAAGCAGTTGCTAAGCTGATCATGCGATCCATATCTGTAAGAACCTTAAGTCATTCTACGGGAAATTTCTCTGTTCCCTTGGCAATTCTAATAATTTTATATTTGTTGGAGCAATGGTCCTTGAAAGGACTACGCTGTATGTTTATGCAACAACAACAACAACAACAACGGGAAATTTCTAGAAGCTTTTGGAAAGTACTGCTTACGTACTGCGAAAACTTTAAAGATTTTTAGAAACTGTTTGCAGGACTGAACATTTTTTAAAACTGCAAATGAATCTCTTCTGACACGTGTCGGAATTTTTAATAAAATTTGGAGCTAGAATGTATGAGTCTGAAATTTGTTTTGGAATTACAAAAGTAAAAAGACGTAATAGTGTATAACTCTTAAGATAAGATAGAGATATGTATCTATCGTTATAACCATTAATTTTGCAGTACTAAGCACTGCACCGTGAATCTTTCAAGTACTAGGAAAAATGCACGTTGGCGTCCATTTGGCAGACCGGAGCGTAGCAGCTTTTTCGGTCGTGCGAATGATAACTTGTTTTTAACGTTACCAGGAGCACCCTTAACAATTACTTAATTAGTACTTTATTGTTAGTTTAAACTTAGAAATAATACCCGCCAACAACCCGTTTCGTAACGACCTTTCGTAACGACTTACCGTAACGAACAGAAATCAACGAAAGTAACGACTTACCGTAACGAACAGAAATCAACGAAAGTACTGTACTGTATAGTCTTGAATATAGAGGATCTTCGCTACTCTCCGGTCGATTAATACTAGCTAGTAGTAGCTACAAAAATTCACATTGGCGTGCATTTGGCAGATCGGAGCGTATTAAATTAACTTTTATCACATAGCTTTTAAAATTGCTGTATGTGTTTTCACATTTTCGCATTCGCAGAAAGTGACAATGTACATAATTATATGAGGAACGAAATCATATGATGTTCTTTTGTTCGTCGATGTTCTGCGTACGCGCTTACGCGTTAAAAAGGGTGTAAGCGCGTAAAGTTGTAAGCGCGTTAAAAGGTCTTGTTGCGCGCAAGATTTTAAGACGCTTACGACTGCTGCCATCTGAGAATCCGAAGAAAGTGCCGAGTCAGTTTTTTTATAAATGACTTTTGGTTATTCGATTATGGCGCCATCCACCAACATATTCTTTTCTGCCTTCGCGTTATGGCTGCTTCTCTGTAAGTGGAGATAAACTTAGGTACTAAATAATCATATTATCAACAAGTAACCTTGATATATCGAAGGGGACAGTATGTATAAAATATCTGTAGTACTAGTAAGTGTAATTAGTGGAATTCTCTATTTTTTGAATTCGTCAACGTATTTGGCTCGTGCCAGTTATCATATCCAGACTCCGGTACTTGCTAAAGTTGCGAACTTGGGTCAAATTTCCATTCTTCTTGCATTTTGTTGGCTTTACGACTCGGTCTATGACCTGGTATTTTCTTCGACGCATTTCGCAGAAGCCTCAAGCTGAATGAACATGCAGTAATTGCAGTTGTGCTCTGTAGCATTGGATTGGATTCAGAGGGACGCAGGAATCCGGGTATTGCGACACACGACACGCCCCCCTTTCTAGTAGTCTCTCTGTTACAGTTATCTGTGTGTGGTTGAATTGGTATAAATTGGGAAATGTTGAACGCTAACGTGTGTCACTTGCGTCGTAAAATTTTTTTTATGCCGGTATTTTGTATACCGACTATGTAGCAGTACTTCTGAATAGTAGTTTCGTGACCTTTAGCATTTACGCGCCATCATGATTTCGAGCGTCGTTTTGCTGACAACTTGCAGTTGTTTTTGAGGTATAACTTGCAATAATTCGGTATGTCTGCATTTCTTTATGCTTGCATCGGGTGTGTATCGGCTGATTATGTCGGACCAGTTAGTAAGAAGAAGTTGGATCGCATGAATCGGCAACACGTCAAACGCAGCATTGTTATGTGGAACGAAAAACTGCCTAT
This sequence comes from Paramacrobiotus metropolitanus, assembly GCF_019649055.1. Lineage (NCBI taxonomy): Eukaryota > Metazoa > Tardigrada > Eutardigrada > Parachela > Macrobiotidae > Paramacrobiotus > Paramacrobiotus metropolitanus. The sequence goes on from NW_026570260.1 coordinate 952,945, forward strand.
AACCGGAAGATGGAAGCGAGACAGGCTTTGGATCACTGCATATATTTTGCTCAGCCTTGTGGACGCAGGTTTGTGGTTCATGCCAATTTGGCGGAATTCCGCTAAACCTTCGCATCCCGACGACGCGAATGTCAAACCCGCCCAGGAGTTTTTGTCTGCTGCCGACACATTTTCTTTACCACTGGATGATGCCACAATTATTGCCACTGCACGCATTTTTTCGGAATTGACTGCTCAAACCTTGCTGGGGAGATCGTCGCGCCACCTTTTACTCCGAAAGCCGGTAAACCGGTACCCCCTTTAAACATGACCTGTATGATGTTCTTGGAGAGTTACTTCTGTCTGTTTCCTACCTGTTTTCCTACCTAAGTTTTCTTTTGACCCGGATTCATAGTCTTCGCTTAGTTGGCCTGTAATAACTGAGTCGCTACCGCTTTTGCTGCCATGACCTGTTTGCCTCCAACATTCCGGATCCTCGACCCTATTGTATTGTGCATCATTCGCTTGGCTTTGAACAGTTCTTCACTTGCGGAACTGTCCTTTTGCGGTTGACCTGTGGAAATCCCACATCTATTGGAAAATTACGTTTTCGTTTTGCCCTAATTCGTAGGATGCGATAGGAATTCCATTGCTTCCTGCTGTATGTATAAATTTTGCAGTGTGTGCTTTCCTACTGCATGATGTGAATTCCAACAAAGGATCACTTCATCTTCCAGTTTTGCACTACTATGTCACGTTCACCTTGTATAGCATCGTTTTCGTGGTTGCCATTATTTTGTCTTATTGTCGTTGCCATAGGATGCGACGGAATTCCGTCGCTACCTGTTTTGTGTACACGATTCTTCGATTGCGGACATTTATTTTGTGAGCCGCGCAGTGCTTGGCGTGATTTCCGCCGGAGCAGCACTTTGATTATTAGCAGCATTCAGTGAACATTCAGCCGTGGATTTAGGTCAGTCTGTGGAATCCCCAGACAAACTGAAATCGTTCGTCTGCCTTGCCTTATTGCCGTCGGATGCACAGGACTTCTTTGCAACCGGCTTTATTATACTTTTCGTGCAAACTCTTGTACTTCGCTCGGTGGACTACCGCCCTAAGCCGTACTGATTTGCTATTGGTGTGGATAACTTAATTCGTAAATTACTTCGTGGATGCGCAGGGATGTGCGGAATCCCGCACCTCACTAGTCGCGCTCATGTAACTGTTCCCTTGAATCCAGGGAATCAGTCTTCATAACCGCTGCAACGGATCCTATTAACTGTCGTCATCATCACGCCGCATCGGATCATCTACTGTGTTTTTTTTTTCGTGTTTTCGTCTGGGTTTTTTTGGGCTTGGGGCCGGTTCCGGCCATGTTCGGCATAACTGCCCAAAGGAAGTAAATTCCGATCCCACCTTTGGTGTTCTCGCGTGGCGTGTAGGAGCAATGGATTGGATTCAGAGGGACGCAGGAATCCGGGTATTGCGACACACGACACGCCCCCCTTTCTAGTAGTCTCTCTGTTACAGTTATCTGTGTGTGGTTGAATTGGTATAAATTGGGAAATGTTGAACGCTAACGTGTGTCACTTGCGTCGTAAAATTTTTTCTGTTTTTGTTGTCTTTGTGATGGCTTGGGGCCGGTTCCGGCCATGTTCGGCATAACTGCCCAAAGGAAGTAAATTCCGATCCCACCTTTGGTGTTCTCGCGTGGCGTGTAGGAGCAATGTTGCTAATTGCTCGCGTCACAAATTCTCAGCAATGAGCTGTTCTACCAACTGCCCGGGAATGCGGCTTACGGGGTTGAGGGCATCGGTAAATGGTTTGTTACTGATGTCAAGTGCATGAGGATCAATGATCCAAATGCGAGAAACGTCGAAGCATTACTAATTTGGCAAAATTTCATAATTTTGTTTATGAAACAATAAAACTTAATCGTGATCCAATAATATTAATACAATACCTAAACATATCTGAAACACTTGCAAGATGCTGGTTCTGTATGTACACTAGCTGCGGTAGTCGCGAGCAATGAAAAATGCACGGCACAGCCGGAAACCGGACCATGCAGAGGACTAGGATACCGCTGGTATTTCGAGCCCAGCTCTGGACAATGCAAAAACTTTGTACGTCATATAAACTAGCGTTAGTTTTCGCTTAGTAATAGTCGCATAATAGTAATAGTAGTGAGGGTGGCGTGGTGTGAGCGGTTTTTTTAGCAGTGGCTCATTAGCCGTAGCCGATCTTTAATATTAATTAAGTAGGTGGTTCGAAAGCTTATTGTAATACTAGTAACGGAACCATGTGTGAACTTATTTTAGCCTTATGGAGGTTGTGAAGGAAACGCTAACAACTATGACAGCCAAATGGCATGCGAAGCAGAATGCAAGCCAAAATGAAACGAAATCGCAAAGAATCGGCCTTTTACAGCATGCAGTTTTGCTTGTAGCTCGGCGAATTCTGTGAAAATGGTTCGATTGTGTTCATTTTATACACTTTGAATGGTATGTAAAGTTGAAACACGTAATCTAACGTGGCCCATCACAATACTGAGACTACTGCGTCGGTACCACGAGGTCCACGACTATGATCACGTGAGGCTGGCCACTTTGAGTGTGCGGTGAAACTACTTCCGGAAACGTTAACAATAATAATGCACTACTCACCGGTCAGTAGAGCGTACTACTTACTTGCTGTGAAGTTGGTCACAAAAATGTCTGTGTGACCGACTTCCGTATTCAGCGATCCTGCCATCTTGCCGCTTCATCTCAAGTGCAGCGCTCTTAGCAGCTAGCGACAAGTTTGGCGCTGGCGCCGACATTAACGTGTGCGCTCTTCAGTTAAGTTATCTCAAGTGAGTTAAGTTATCTATCACACAATGCTAAAGTCGTCTATTCCGCAGTTGCGGACTGCTATGCCCTTTTATTGTGCGCTCTTTCCAGCGAAACAGCCAGAGATGTAGGTCGCCGAAAGTATGACATTATTGTAACGATATGGATTACGCACAATAAAGGAGCCGCTATCGAAAGACAGGCTAAAAAAGTCAAAAACACGACAAGCACTAACTACTGAGATAAAATTATCTTTTGTCAATCAGGATGGGGCAGGCGTGCCGGGAGCCGACTGTGACGGTCGACCGGGTGTCGCCGGTGGAAGTGACGGGCCACTGCCGAAGATGGATGTGGGGTAGTTGCGGTAAATGCTGTACAACCAATAGGCATGAATAGCCACACCCAGAGAAATTAGTCCGCACTGCTTGATGTGCTGCAAGTCCAGCGTGTGGCACTGATGATGCTGGTGCAGCATCCTGAGGCACTGACCTTTGTCAACAATTACCATAAGCTCAACGGCTTAAGCCAGCTGCTTAATAATAGCACAATATTTAGTAAATATAAAAAAATTGTCTTTATGAAAACATATTAATTGTACGTCTGTGATTACGTATGTTGTTATTCTACAATTAAGCTCAGTGATAATAGCAGTTATGGATTGATTGTTCGATAAGAATTACGTACCGCATACCGATAGAACTACAGTGCTGTGCTTGTATACAACAGTAGTACTACTTAATTAAATATAAATAATTTTGTGCAGGCTGTGTACAATTCGTTAAGTTTCCAAATTTTCCCAGGCGGCATTGATGTTTGCCGGATACTATTGCTATAGGAACGAGATACGCTTCTCTCTCTTTTATTGACGTGGGTACTCTTTCTTTTATTTACGTAGGTTCTGTATATTCAGACGTACAAAAATTATACCGAACACATGATTAATTAAAAATATTTTCTCTCAACTGATATCAATTTATTGTTCTAATTATATTATTAGTATACTATTGTAAACATGGTTTTCACGACGGAAAGCGCATGCCATAAAGTTTACCACGTGGCCAACGGAAAAATTTGTCTGTATTGATGGTAACCAGCTGGGTGTTCTTCGCCCTGCGGTGCGCTGTTTGCCAACTGAAGTTAACGCAAACCGTCTACTGCCCTGTATATCAATTCAAAAAATTCATAGATGACAGATTGACAGTCAATACATATTGCAAAATTTGTTTGCATTTAAAAGCAAACCTTGACAAACATACCATCTTTTGCACGGGAGAGTGATCTAATTCGGCGTTACGGCCAACATGATTTTAAGCGACAGCTTGTGGAATTGCCTCATATGAAAATCGTGACAACATGATCTTAGGCAGGCAGGAGATTGTCGGGTGCCGTGCAGTGCGATGACGTCACCTGTGATTGTCAATCGCCAGCACTTCAACCTCCGCACCGTTTCACAGTACTGTGTTGCCTACCGGGATTTCATTGGCTACTTCATCGGCGGATTGGCGGCATCGTTCGCTTTTGTGGGTGTTTGTCTAATGTCCGGTGATTCCAAGATACGACAACAGCAACTAAGGATATCGCAGTACCAGAACGACGATTATATGGCCGATCTCAATGGGCTCAGGGTGCGCCATGACAGTGAGTACACAATTCATTTTCGTGTGACCTTTGTAGCAAACCTTTGGCTCATTGGATAGCCACTTGGTTGGGTCTTCGGCAGTCTGTCCAACTTAAAACAGCGTTGCACACAGATGATCCGTGTTTCTGGCAGTATGCTCATGAGTCATAAGTCACAGACATCCTTTTTTGAGAAAACATCGTAGCGGCATGCTGTGACGCTTTTCTGGGCAGAGTACGCTTGGGTAGAGTAAGAACATTATGTGTATTAGCAGCAAAATAGTACAGTGATTACAGATTTAACGCAGTCTCTGCTACTTCGACCGGTTCCCTGTAAAGAGAGTATCCTCGACATACGCAGGCTCCACACCGAAATGGACACGATCCTCCATCTGGCGCTGCCCAGCTTTGCCCTGGCGGGTTCGCAGTGGGCGCGCCAGCACTACTTTGAAGACAGCGTGGCGCAACCGCTCATGTCGCTGTTCCTCATCTCCACTGCCGCCGGTGTTACCTGCCTCTTGATCGCCTTGATCTCCAGCGTGGACAATGCCTCCATTGCCGCCAGGAAATCGTATTTCCATATCCCCCGCAAACCCCCCGAACCCGCCAAGTCGTTCCCGGATCCGGCCAATCCACCGGCAGAGCGCATACCCCGCTGCTACAAATTGCAGGAGCTGGAAAGTGATCTGGAGTCAATAACGCGCCTGGAGCTGGATGATCAGGAGGGTGGCAATCACTACGTATATGGGCCGTGGAGGGTGTACTGTGAATCACGGGATGGGAATGAAATTAAATAAATTTATTTTTGTTGTTTGTTACAACGTTGATTAACAGTTAGGGAGTTTTGTGTTGTTACTGGTGATTGTTTTGATGCTTTTGCCGAAAGCTTCGAAGCATAATAAAATACGTACATGGGAAATATTTTATACTTGTATATAGTGATTAAGCCAGACGACCAGCAACATATACAGACTGTATATTATAGTATTTGAATACGTTCCAACAGTTTACTATTCAGGCTGATGTATTAGAATTTCGCATAGATAAACAAACAATTTAGCAAAACACCTTAAAAGAATGATAAAAGTAAGTACTTCGTACAGTATATCTTAATTCAGCAGCAGTGAACACCAACGAATTATCAGACAAACAAAATAACTATTCTGTAAATTGATAAAAAAAACTGCTAAAAACAGACAAAATTACACGAACCACCCCGGCACGTCTCCATTCTGCTGGTTAATAATACGCAGTTTCTTGATCAGCGGCTGAAAGAACTCCACCAACGGTGCGGCACTCATACGCCGTGACCCCGTAATCTTCTCCAGAGCGAACTGCCATGGTTTCGAAGAGCCCATAGACAGCATGTCGCTGCATCATGAGCAGCTGAGATATTCAGTTTTCAGTGAGCAAATATGAGAAATAATTACCTGAATAGTTTGCCGGCATCTCTGGATTTGTTGATGTCACACTGGTACAAAGGACCGGTATGACCGGCTGCATGGCACAATGCTTTGTGGAACTGGAATTGTAGAATGTAACTGATGAAATACCTGCAATCGCACACCATAACAATAAAACATATCTATCAACTGGCGTATTAGGCTGTGGGGCACATCAGACTCTGCTGTTACCTCATATATTCCGTATCGGATGCGATGTGATATTTTGCACCTGCGTCAAAGTCCCATTCGCTGCGGGGAACTGGGGAACCAGACCTTGATACTTGTAACTACATTGTTAGCAGTAAAGAAAGCATGTAAAAATCTGGAGAGTTCGACGGCAAGCTGAATTGTTTGCTCATACATATAGTTCCACCATCCGGCATTGAGCTGGTCGAAAGAAATCCGCCCGGCAAAAATGTCGTACCGGTAACTGTCCATCACGTAGGCAAACGGCAGGAAGACGATCTTATCCAGCGCCGTGGCAAACATGTAATTTAGGTCGCTTTCTGTAACACAGCGTACTGTTGTAGTCGAGCGGGTTTGCAAAAGCGGACGTTCGCGAAAGTTACCATCATCTTCCACGTTGTTTTTCAAAAGTCCAAGCCAGGCCAAATGCTTCGGAGTTTTTACGCTTAATGCTAGCGTGTCACCTACTGTATTAGCCCCAAATAATTCAGGGAAATGTTTTGCTCTTACGTTTTTTAACGATCGTTTACCGGCCTCATGGAAGCCTCGGTTGGCTCCGTCGCGATAGAACGACAGCTGATCGGCATACTGGAAAACAAGTACTGTAATGACACAGGTTTAAGGAACGTAGGGGAGGCGTGGTCAGCGCACCCGGACCGTCGGTCTCTTTGATCTTGAAAGGGGCCGACGTCTCGTGTGCGCTGCCCGGCCCCTGGAGCGTTCCTTAAACCTGTGTCATTACAGTATTGCCTGTTTTGGTAGTGTAATTTTGGATTAGCTTAATTTGCATCGCAATAATTACCTGCAAATCGTACTGGATATGCCCCATCTCGCTGCAGAAAATAAAAACACTAGGCCACCCAAATTTAGACGAATGAAGATGTTGTATGTACTGGTGTATAGTAACGAGATCCTCCATGGTCACTTTGGTGCACATTTTAATCCTGTAAAAAAGCAAAAACTCTCTAGCCATTTTATTATCACTTTGATTTCTATTATCGGTACCGAACATCGTTATCCTCTTTGAGATCCCACGCCGACGCATGGCAGACGACCTTTCGCCCGTCTTTGGGCTCTTCAAACATAGAGTACTTCCAAAATGTGTCCGGCATGGGAATCAACCCGAGATCTTTCTGGAACTCCTCGGAGAGCTCGAACATGCGGCGGATGGTGTAGTTCTGTAGGAGCATTTCTTCTGTCACATCCAGCAGCGGCTTGGAAGGATACAGCTGTGCAAAAGGCAAGACGGATAACCAGTCCTGTGAGAACATCTCCCCTGACAATGTAATCACAATTAATATTCCAGTCCCAAGTACGCCGTGGTCGAAGGAAACGATTATATGGAATGAAATCTTTCATTTTTAACCGCTATTTTAGTGTGACCCCCTAGCTCACAGTCAAGTGACCTTTTCCGTATGATAGGTTACTCGAGTTCCGCCTTCAACAAAGCTGGGCGATCTGATTGAACGAAATTCTATTAATTAATTATATCGAATAAATCGGTGTACCGGCTAGATGGGCCGGAATGGGTCCGTGCGGGTGAATATTCTGATCTGGAAACCGTCTCCTTAATACACCCCGTACATACGCGTGTACTTCCTCGTATAACGGCCGTATCGTATGCCACATGCTATCCAAGTCTTTGAGGAAAGTACTGTCGTTGTAGCCCATGGATTCTCGGGCGTACTCGGATCGCCACATCTGTCCAGCGTCTCTGTAGCCTGCATGACGACAATAACTATGCACGCCACGTTACCAAAACGTGCAAACTCCGACTTGTGAGGGGAACAACGAGTATTTAATCAGTCATAAACGAAGTAATGCCAGTTTCAGCTGGCCTAGACAGTCTGCTTTCTGGTACTGAGTTGAATCTCCACTTGTGCAGCAGTTAGCCACCCCAGAATTTACATTTGTATCAACGAAACAATCGGCCCCGTAAGGTTTATATCAAACCTGTCATTTTTGCAGCTTTATTCTTGAGTTCCACATAGCGGGTGAAATTGGCGCGGATAGCACGACCACTAACATCGCGCCACTTTGTCCACACGTATTTGCGCTTATCGAGATCCCACGAGTGTCGTAGATAATCCACAAGACCTGCAACAAGACGATAATGGCAAGGTAGCCACATTTTGCGAACCCAAGAATCACCGACTTGGCTCTACATTCAGTCGCATTGCTTGCGGGCACTCATCCCGCGGCAGCAGCGCGATCTCCTCCAGGTCCCCATTGGGGTTAAAGCAAATCCACGTCGTGGAATACACCGATTGCATATGGTTAATCAGCAGATGCAGTTCATCCAGTTCGGACGACGGCAGCGCCGCATCACCCAGCAGACTCAAGCGCCGCTGAATTCCCTTGGCTTCTTCGTCGGTGCTGGAATTGAGGCGGAATTGGGAGACTGCGGCGCTGACAATATGCGCGAATTTTGCGCCATCTTGAGACGAACGGATCTGTAGTAATGAAATGTATGCTGAAAACAGTAAAATGAGAATGTGGCTGACCGTACCGTAGCGGCCTGGTTATGCTCGGTGATGTTGATGTTGTAGTCCCACTGGGTGAGGCCGCTGGCGTGGGCCAGTTTCAGAGCCGACGGACTGTACGCTATGCGTAACCATTGGCGGAAGTAGCTCGAGTCGTTTAAACGGTTAGTGTCGGGTTGAAGAGTCCGGGAGATAGCCGCAAGGTCAAGAGGATGGTAAATGGCGGTAGAGTGAGTAGTTAGGAATACGACGATCAAAGATGCTGCAACACAGGATCAGCGGAATTAAATGCTCTTATGGAATCTGCTTGATTAGCTGCTAAAGCAGTTATGCAAATACTTATTCTTTACGCTAATAAATATTAGCATTTCCGCATTGTAGAGGCAGATTGCAGCCGTACAAAAGTTTCAATAAAGGAACAATTTTCAGAGGTTACACTGTAACCGAAAGATAAAACTTTACATAAAAAACAGCATAAAATCGCAAATTTCTCAAGAAAAGAACCAGCTGTGGTTCTTTATACATCTCCAGTATACACTAGTAGAAATTGTGCTACCAACTACAGTTCGAAATGTTTTATTTCAAGCAAGAAAAGCTTTACCAAAAACCGCAAATTAAAACTAATCAGGTAAATTTGCATAATGCTATCAACGCTTTTAAAAGCGAAATATGCTAGTAATGTTATCATTACAGGTTAAAAGAAATAACTTGGCCCAACAACATCCACGATCAGGAAGATGAAAGATCATTCCAATCCCCTGACCTTTCGTGGGCGCAAGTGATCTGGTAAAACACTAGCGTAACGTGCGAAATAAGCGCATGAGTAATGAGTACGCAATAGAACAGCTTTTAGATGAACATGGACAAAATCGTCATATCGGCATTCGTATTGAGTAAAACGTGGTGATTTTGGGAACTAGTACAAAACACCGTCGAGCAGAAACTATCCCGCACTGCAAACATGTAGCTACGCTTGTTGCTGGCCAACAATGCACTTTCACGCTGCATGATATTGTGCGCCGCAATTTTAACCTCTCTACTTTGTGGTCTCTAACAACAGTGTCGACGGTCTCTGGCTGACAGCATTAATTGACATCCGATTTAAGTACGCACAGGACCGACTTTACTGAAAATTACCCAACACTGAAGTCTATCAGCATCAGTCGCAGCAGAACTTGCCGATTCATTACTTCACGTACAAGACACTAAACGTCAAATTTCTGTATCGTTCTGGAGTTCCGCACACATTCAACTAGATGTTGTGTTTAACGTCGCCCACACCCCCCTTCGCCAGACTTGCGTGAACAGCTCCTTTGGTAGCTCTCCCTATCACTGGCAATCGAGCGCGTACTGCGCTGGCTTTTCGCGGCCGCTAGCCGGTTCTCCATGCGTGCCGGATCACGTCGCATCTCACCTACTTCTTGGCGATCTTGCACACCTGAAAAGCCAAGTGCTGCTGCACCGAAGACACACTGTTGCAGTGAAGATAACACCCTGACCTTTGCAAGCGGCATTCAGCGTCGTCGCTGCATCGGTGGCCATTTGATCGAAGGCCGTCGTGCTTGGACATTGTACATTGTGCAGTGATGTCTGCTGTAGATAGTGCATCGGCGGCTTAATGTCAATATTCAGGGTATCGTTGTCAAAGTATCCCGTTTCCAGTAAACCTGTTGGAACAATAGCAGATCTTTCATTTTGCAAGCACAAGCGCAGTATAAACTTTTGGGATATTCTGCTATTGGTAGCGTAATATTTGATAAGCCAAATTAAGAGGGATCTAGAAATCTATTTTAAAATATCGTAATTCATTAAAGATTTCAGAATTTTATTAGTTGATCTTTGAGCTGATCAAACTGTTGCCTTCAACTGGTCTTCTTCGTACCTTTACGACGGTCATGCATCTTGGTCCGCAGATACTCCATAATATACAAATATGGATCTTTGGGTTTCCCGTTTAGCAGTTCGCGGGTGATGTGTTTAAGCAGTGCTTGGAACCCCGGTGGGACTTTGAACAGCGCCTGTGCGCCACTCTTTGACTCACACTTAACTGGACACGGGCACGGCGGACAATTTGATGCACTGGCGGCCGGTACCACGCCCGCGACATTGGAAGCGCTGCCGCCCAATGGCAAGACGGTTCCCGAAGGAGTGGTCATCGGACCGATATTACGTGCTGATTCACAGTCTTACAGAAAACACGACCTGAGTAATACAAAACGGAGAAGTACAAAGATACCTACACTTTGGTATGTGGAATGGTGAGGGTTACTATAGAAAGGTCACTGGAGTTTGGCTGATCATGTCCTTGGGCTTTATGTAACCCTTTTATATATGTATGCACATAACTGCCAGTTCAACGGCATTATCAAGATTGATTGCAACCGACAAGACTGATCTCATGGAGTAGGACAAAGAACCTGCCCGTTGAACCGCGTACGTTCACCGGACAGTGACCATACAATCACACAACCCAACCAAATCCAAATCACAATTATTTATCACCGGATTGCTCTTTCACCAGCAGCTTGATTTTTGTCAGCTCCAGCTCGTCGATTCCTGTAGCAAAGAATAAGTTTGTCAAGTCCGTCAATAAAAAGTCATCAGTACGCGAGTTTGCTGTAATCATCTTCACTCTTAACTTCGCTAAGGAACGTACGCTTAGAGGCGAGCTTATGTGGATCGTGCTTGATCACATCGCCGGACGCGGCCGCTGTCCGGTTCGGACTGGGATTTTTACTCGATCCTAAAAGAAGTCACATTATTTCATGCAAAGTGAATTTATTCGTTAACGGTCACCTGGACTATCAAGGTCCCGCGAACGCAGGGAAATGGAGGACGCAGTTTGGTAGATTTGTGTGGCGTCACCGCTAGATGGTCGACCGCGACCAAACAATCTCATTTTCTCAGCCAAGTCAAAGTACCACTTTTTCGGACCGGAAGCGTCCGACCTGTCCTCTGATTTCTCTTTCTCCTGCTCTTTTTCTTTGTCGGCTAAAAAAGAGCAAAATCAGGAATTAGCTTGACGCTCATGCTGCACCGTGCATTTCGTGGATAAAAACTGAATCATATCTGCATACGAATATAGCGGTATTGCTTCAGATATCGTAGGCACTTACGGACAACCCAATCCGTGAAGAATGACGACGAGGCCGAAGCGTCCTGCAGTGCCGCAAAGGCATCGTCCACCATGGTGGGAACGGGGGGCGACAAGGGCGTCGCTTTGTCTGAAGGCGTTTTGTCCGCATCTTTGACCAACTCCAGCTTCAGTTCAACTTTATCAGCTTTGGTACTGCGGACCAACTCCTCGGCGGCGGCTGTTAGGATGGCTGTGGTCTCTTTGGGGCTGGTCAGTGGACTGCATACCGGCTGCCTGTCGCGCTCTCCCTTTCTTATCGTTTGCTGTCTGAAAAACAAGCATCGTACAGGAGAAATTCGGAGCTACTAAAACACTTTTCGTGGTTAATTATAAGAATGGAGTAATTCCTAAATTATTGACACTATCAATTCAAAATTTATTTGATCTTACTGCTATTTTTGTGGAAATCTGAGATTTTCGGCAATTTCTAAAAAAAATATAACCATCGTTGACCTACTTTATAATCTCCGTTGCATCGTGGCTAGTTTGCTCCAGCAGCGTCAAGCTGTCCACTAACCGTTTCCCGGCGTACGTTGCATCAAATACCGATTCCTTTCTACCGCCCATCGGCAGTTCCGGCTCGGTGACAGTCAGGTATTTGAGGATATTCTCAAAGGCCGTCCCGGGAATGGCTTCTAGACAGCGCGGGTCCCGCCGGCTGGAGAAGTCCGTCGAGCGCTTGGTCTTCGTAGAGACGTTATCGGCGTTCTCATCGTTGACTTCTACTTCTGGTTCTGCACCTGTCGCACTGGCACTACTGAGATCCGACGCTGATTGATTCCACACTTGGTGTTTCTTAAGATCCTTTTGCCGCAGCCTGATAATCTCGCGCAGTTCGGGTTTAGGCGGGCCGGAGTACAGCCAATGTCGGCTGATGTGACCTTCTTCATCAATAAAGACAAACTTCATGGCAACCTTCAGGTAGCGCCGCAGGATGGGGATGAGATCATCGGCAGTGCCATTAGAATCAGAGTTACTGCGAGGAACTAAAACAGACTCGAGTTACTGGGAATATCAGTAAGAACTTGTACAGGAAAGTGCAAAATAGGCACCTCGCGGACAGAAATACAGCATAAGCACGTTAATATCCCGGCCGCTGTGTATGTAACCCTTAGCGGCGGTGGGGACGCGGCGCGTGCGACGGGGAATGCTCCAGTCCATTTCCGGGGGTATCTCAAAGCCGCTGCTTTCCATGCGTACTTTCCTGCAGTGAACAGGTCATTGTCAACTAATATATTATAAATAAACAAAGATAAAGGATAAAAACTCGTACAAATGGAGATCTGCGATTTCTTGTCGTAGTTCAGGATGTCCGTCCAGAATCTTGGCGTGCGAACTGATAAAAAGCAGTGTATCTGCCGGCATTGAGACAAATCGCACGGTGTTCATAATCTGCGGGACCATTGTTTTCCGGCGTGGAAAATCAGCTTCCACCCAACGAACGGCAAAGTTGTACACGTTCACTTCGTCCTAAAACGAATAAAATCTTTCAAAAATATACTCATAAAAAATATAATAAACGGCGAATATATGGGGAATGGGCTTCCTGAAAAAAAGTTAAAGACCTTTGTGCAAAGCTCTGGTTGTTCCAAGATAGGCACAATAAGATCCAGCGGCCATTTGACCATGATCTTATCGTTGCGGCACTCGTCGAAACAGACGATCAGTTTGCCCAGCGCCAGCGTCCACAGTGGATGGCTTTGTTTCTGCTGCTGCCGCAGCGATTCCACAGTGTGACACACCATCTTAGAGCTGGTTAAGCAGTTCAGTAATCTCAAGCAAACGTCAGTTATGACCGGTGCGCCGAAGAACTCCGCGGCTTTCTGCGACTCGAAGACGTTGGCAGCGGTGACCTGTAGCAAGTAATTTAATCACATCTGTGATCGTTAGCTTTAATTCTGAAGTCTTGACTGTGTATTTTTGTCGTACTGGTGTAACTGGCTGATGCGCTCAGTCAGATTGACGAGAGACAGGAGTGTTTATGTAGTCGTATCTCTTTTGTAATACTAAATTCATATGTGTTCAATTGACTGAATTAACTGCGCTGGATTTCAAAATACAGATAACTGTTAATAGTTGTGAACTTGTGGTCTACCGTAAACGATCCGTTGTAGACGAATTCGATGACAGTCCATAAGCCCATCATGGGAATCTGTTCCTTGCGCAGATCCAGCACCATATACCGACCGGCCCACTTGGTTGCCGTCTTCTTAACGCTGTTCCAGTTGGTCAGCTTCATGCCGAACAATGCGTCATGCACCAGTATGGGACCTTTCGTTGTCAGCAGGCAGCATGTCAAATTGGGACATTGCATGAAGAACTCGGTTAGAGAAAAATCCGCCATTCTACAACCAATCAACGATTCGGCATGATAAAACTTCGTCACGTTGGCGAAATGAATTTTTACGATACCGAAGCAGATTCCGCCGACCGGTCTTATATAAGACGCTACAGGCGCTTTGCAGCCGATCTCGGCATTTATTCTCCACTTCCACATCCAACCCGTTCTTGGCGACGGCACTCTTCGACGTCTGAGGATTGGGGTAACGAGACGGCATCACCGCCAGCGAAGCGTTAAGCTTGTCGACGTCCTCCCTCCAAACGGTGTTCTCCGACTGCGATCCCTTGGGGATCTCCACACTGTTCGTCACCGTCGACAATTTGCTGGGACACTTGACGACCCGCGTGTTGGACAGGGCACCGCTCAGACTTTCCAGGGACATAGCGCGGTTGTTGTCGCTGGATTTCACCAGCTCCACTACAGATTTCTTGGAAGTGGAGCCACTGGCGACCACCGGGGTTTTCAGGGTATGGGAGGTCGATGGAGCAAGAATCACGTCGGATTTCTTAATTTGCTGAACAGATTACCAAGTTATACAACTATTAGTTTAAATTAATTGCTTCTTTTATCTTACCGATTTGTCCGGGATGCTGGATCCGCTCGCCACCGGTGTCACCGGTGCTGCCGCTTTCTTAACCGATCCAACACTACTCGCTGCACTTGCCTTACGTTGTCGTGTGACCTCGGCAACCGGTACCGACCCAATTTTCGGCGCCAAAGTTGGGTGAGAGCCGGTGGTCGGCGCCATGACGACAGCACTGGTCGCCTGACTCAGTTTTCCAGGAGAATCAGGGGTAGCACTTGTCCGCTCGTTCTGGCACTTCAGGAAATGGGACAGGTGATCGAATACATTAGAGAGAGGACACCGCCGCCAGGATTCAGCCCAAGGCTCGGTACGAGCGTGGTCAAAAATCGTTTTGAGAAATTCCAGGTCGTATTCTTTGGGGGAACCGTTGTGCTCTAGGACGTGCCAGAAGATGAAAGCGAATAGCTCTTCGCTGACGAGGATTTCGGTTTGTTTGTAGAATTCGGCGCAAAAGAACGAAATGAATGCGTCACAGCGACCTGCACAAAACATGGGAGAACTGTCAACTTATTTTTATACGGCTAACGCAAGATGAATTTTGTCAGCGCGTAATAAGTATGTTTTCCAATACACCATCAAGCGCCCTTAAATAGAAATAAATAAGTTTTATGTATTTACATAACCGCTGCCGACAGCACAACGGGACTTCGTTGATCCACGACTTCACCAGTTTCAACGTCCTTCCAACAAACTCCAGCATATCGTACATACTGATGCCCGACGGCTGCGCCAACCGTTCTTCGCCATCCGACCCACGCATTGACACCGACGACTGACTCTCCTGTGGTGTTGGCAATCGGCCCAAATTATCTCGTAGCTCGCGGAAGAACTTTGTGAAACGCTTGCTCTTGCGGCTACCATCCGCAGCTTTGCATTTCTGTTTTCGGTGCAGTTTGGCCCGCATTGTGGCGTCACAGATGGTGCTCTGACTATCTCCGGAGATGGAGTGGGCATCTGCGTTCGATACGCATGGAGACATTGGGCACGGTGGATCCTGGATTCGCAGGAGAGATGCGGGGACGCCGGAATCGTCGTCGGAATAATGGTGTCGTTCGTGCAAGGTATCGCTGTCAAAGTTTACCGCCGAGACTTCTTTGAGTTGGCCGCTGGGATCTTGGACGTAGGAACGTGAGGTTATAGTGCTGACGGCTGACGAGCAGGTTTCCTGGTTCTCGCTTTCGCTCTCCAGTTCGCTCTCGCTGCTAACGGCGGGCGTATCCACGTGTATCCGAGCATCGACGGGTCGCAGCGGCAGGCCCTCAGGCTCGGAATCGGACTGGGACAGGCTAAGAATTTTGGGATTTACAAGAGAGGGTGCGCTGGCCGCTGCCATTCCTAGTCACAAAAGCATAAATATTAATTCTTACGCTAAAAACGTAAGTCCCATGAAGACACGTCTAAAATCTTCCGAAAAATTAAAATCATATTTAGTCACGTTTAAATGCGCGTTCTGCGTAAGTAACGGTAAAGGTATAGTAACTAGCCAGAGAAACTTAAAACCTTTAGCAAATTGCTACCGGAGTAGCAAAACTATGTATTCGCGGGAAAATTTAGGTTGGTCCTTTTACGCTTTACCTAAAGTAGAGGTTGACCTCTTCCCTACACAGATATTTTTCAGGCTCTTAACCAGTCTTCTCCGACGCTTCGGCGTAGGACTGTTGGGATCACTATTGGACGCACTATCTACGGTAGTGGCGGGTGATGAGTGCACACTTGTTTTCTTGGGGGATTTTGCTTCGGCGCAACTGCTTAGTGAGTGTTGTACGGGAGATTTCTCGTTAGGTTCGGTATCCGACGACAAGATTTGGGAATTAGCGGATTGGGCGTGAACCGCACTGTCACCGGTGATTACGGACATTCTGCTGTAGGGAGTAAGATAAGACGATTGGCTCATTTACGACCGGCAAAGAAGTATCACAAACGTTGAAACAGCTACAGCGACAATAGGAGAATGGCGACGGTGACGGCCGCTCTTGGCAACCAGTCATGATGAAAAAACGCATTGCTGTCGCGTCACGCTTCCGCAAATTTCTCCGATGAAATTATCGGTTTCTGTTCCTCAAAAACATCTTACTTACGCTATCATAAGCTATTTATTACGTTGCTGTTGCTACGTGTTACTGTGCCTGATTTTAACCAGTTTTATTTATTACTGGAGAATCCAAAGAGTAACGGTTTAGTTTTTAATGGGGAGAGTGAGGAATTTTTTGATGGCACGTTCGTACTTTTGGCGTCATTCTTTGCAGTTTCAAATGTGTAATATTTCACAGGATAAATACAAATAAAAACCAGCTACGTTTCTGTTATTATAGCAGCACGCAAGCACTACGACCGAACAATTCAGTCAGTTAAAATCGAGCTTGTTTTTTGAATGCCATCAGGGAACTCTTCCTGACAACCACTTTCCGCAGTCCGGGACCACTGGCAGTCACTACTGGCACACCGCCAGCGTTGCGTGACAGAAACAGTTTAATGGTATCCCGATAATCGTAACAGACTTTATTGACCATCTCCAGTCCGAAGGACCGGATGGCCTGCTGAATTAGCGCATCGACCGCCACAATCTCCGGTTTGGAGGAAGAATGCAGGTCCCCGTAATTGGTAATCCACACCAAGACGCTCTTGACAAACTGTAGGATTTGCACGGCCGCCGCTTGGCTTTTGGGCGGTTTGGGAAAAGCGTACTTCAGAGCCTCGGCATACCGACCGGTGACGAAAGCGAAAGCGTCCTTTTTGTTTTTCTTCATCATGATAGTAATATTAGCGGCTAAGGGAGCCAACAGGGTTCCGGCGCGTTCAATCTAAGGAAAGCAATTGGTAACTTTCAAGGGGACCCCTAGCCGCATTTTGGTGGGTCTGGGAAAAGGGATTAGGATGGAAACGATGACCGGATATGTGTTATCCTTATTCGGACTGAGCGCAGAGAGGATTTAGCTACACAATGGTGTGGCGCAATCCTCTCTGGCCTGTGTCTAGAGTTAGACCGAGCTATTCACTGAACAAAGAAAAAATTTCGAAAGCAAAAATTGAACGACAAAGTTTCTTTGTTTTTGAATTTTGACGTAATCCACATTGCTGTACGTGTTATCAGCTAGAAAGCTTTTAGCATACCCAAATATGCTAATAAAAAACTTTAGTATCGGATCAACAAAACGCAAAAAATACTTTTCGAAAACTGTTTTTTTGGGTTATTTGGAATATAAGATGTTGAACAGCAGTGGTGTTTCGGTATATAAGCTTTCTGGAAAATAACTGATTTTAAGGTGTTAATTGTGCGTCCATACCGTGTACAGTTCTCAAGCTTTAATTTTCAAAGTCATGAATTTGGTGTTATTCAAAACTGCAACCAAAGAATGGGCTGTTCGGCAGACAGGCTGGTTATCGTGGCTGATCAACTGGCTTGGACATACTATCTGACCGCCTGCCTGCCTGCCGCAGGTGTATGTGGTCATGGCCAGCCGGCTACAGCAATGAGTTTACTCGATGAGCGCTTACCCGGCTAAGGGCCGGCTTCGATTTTTAAAGTGCAACTTAAAGGAAGTTTTACCAACTGATTTTTGCAATACATCATCATAAAGACAAAAGAATTCTCTACAAGCAAGGGGATACAAAACTTGGCAAATTTATGAAAGCGGTCAAACTAAAAACGCAGCGGCTAGGGGTCCACTTAAGGAGACGGTTGACCCTTCACGCGAGATAACCTGTGTATTAATAACTAACCTGTGTATTAAGGATCTGGTTGAACACCTTCTTCGAATGGTCACATGTCCTTGCGTTCTGCATGTTACTGCACAGCGCCTCCAGGACCTGCGATGCCACTAAATGCAGTTTCCCCTCAACAAGCGGCATCACCGTTTCCAGCGCCGCTACGGCTTCCGCCGCAACATGGCTATTCAAGCTGTACACTAACGGCAGGAACTGTGCAAACGCCGCCCCAATGGCGCTCTCTACCACATGCGGGTAACAGCGAGTGAGTTGCACGAACTCTTCTACGGCCTGCACCACGTCCTTACTGTAGCGGGGACCTCTCTGCATACGGTCGAGTAGCACCTGCAAATCCATGCGCACTTCCTCTGTTTTCTTGCCTAAGGATGCTTCCGTCACCGATGGCGAGTCTGTCAAGTCACCGTGACCTCTGCGTTGGCCGTTGGTGTTCTTTGATCGGTTTTTCGCCTCGGGTTTAAGTTTTGCAGACGCTTTTGGAGGAGCAGATTCGAAAGACATTGGATCACAAGGCAGCTGTGTCGACATTCGTTTTTTTGTAATCAACCGTTTCTCTGGTTTGGATTTGGTGACGGTTGTGTTTAAAACTGGTTCGTTGCAGAGGAACGACTGATCAGTGGAAAGGTTATCGAGTGTTCCGTTTTCAGTTTGGTCCACATGGTTCTGCATTCTGCCGTTGAGATTCCTCATTTCCTTTTCTGAATGTACGGGAACGTGAACCGGTAGGATTTCTGAAACAGTGGCGACCTCGCTGGACTCAATGGGCGAACGATCAGTGGGTATGGAGTGACTTAGCGAATCCTTGCTAATTTGCTTCCTGGGAGCAGAATGCTGAAATTCCGGTGTGATTTTTCTTACCGCAATTTTCTCTATCAAAACAAAATTAATCAGATATCCGGCGCAGGTCGTGCAGATATCAGATGCGCATTTTCTACCATCACAGCGATGAGACAGTTTTTCCGGCGATGACCTATCCGAGGCTGGTAAAGGAAACGGGCGCAAAGGCGCCGATGGCTTTGGTTCCTTTGCTTTCGTCTGGCCTTTTAAACCCGATTGAATAAAGACGTGCTGATTTAGCTTTTAAAATTTGATGTAAACAGAAAGCTCGCAAATCAGTTTCGTACTAGGTTTAGGCAGGCTTATGTTTTCAGTTTTTTTTTATTAAACGAATTCAGTTAATTATAAGTTACTAGTAAGTGTTTACCTTGCAAGGCATTCTTAGCCACGTACAATATCGATGGCAGCGCCACATCGCTAGTGTTACTGCGCCTTAACAGTCGAGCGGTTTGCGCCGGGAAACTTGGCATTTTTAGCACGTGCTCAAGCGCCATTTCATTCACTGTTTGAAGAAACCCAGTCAGAGATCTACTGCACTCTTGTGCTGGAATGAGCCGCTTACCATGGAATTCTTTTCCAGACCCCGCTGTTGTGCAGGCAACCGGCTCACCTTCCCCGTCGGAATCGTGCAGCGGCTTTTCTGCCCAATCGGTCAGTTTGTTGATACCGTGTGCCGGCTGGTTCAGCGGTTCATGCTCATCGACAACAAATGTCGACAAGGACCCATTGGATGGATGCTTTATTTTCGGGACCGCAGCTTGCTTAGGACTGATGACCGATTCGGATTGCAGTGATTTCAGGAAATTCGGACTGCGATCTCCCGCGGCCAGCATGTGCAGGTCGTTGTGAACCTGAGCAGTGTCCTAAACCGATAACTTGCTCGTTAGTTCATTGAGGGAAGCATATATTACAAAACTTTCAACATCGAGCGAAATTAATGTCGCACATAACCGAACGAAGCGGGAACGGCAAGGCTGACGAAACGTCGAACCGTCCAACGGCATTAAAATGTATAGGCAAATGCAGCGAATGGGATTGATGTCATACAGGCGCATACAGGAAGTTACTACCCGATCGTACGACATAGAGCTAGATCTTAGATAGTACCTTTTTTGTCCAGTAGGTCGCGTCGCGTACACAGTGACGCAGATATTGGTCGTCGGCTGCCTTCACCCATGCAACATCGCTAGTAACTGCCTCCTCTGGATATGCGCTGCCGTCGTGTCGAATGTCTAAGAAGAAATACAAGATTTGTGTGTGGCTGTCAACTTCCGGCGCTTGCTCCCGCTTGATCCGGCTTAATACGGCGTCGTATGCACGCCTCCCGTCGTCTGCATGTGACAAAGATAGCAGGCGGCGAATACTGCCGTTCAGTTCCACAATATCATCACACCCGCTCTTGGCAAGATACAACGCTTTCAGACCTTCTAATCCTGCTCTGCGCAGCAAGCTTACCTAAAGAAGTGCAGTCACACTTACTAGTAATGGCCGCGAAAGTATTTTTTCAGATAAAATAAAATACGCGAAAAGCAATGGCTAAAATAAAATAACAAAATTCCTCTGACCTATGCGCACTAAAGAGTAAGAGAAGCTGTTCTTGCTCAGTTCTGCGGTAACGACTAGAGTAAGATCGCAAATTACGACGACTACGTATATGGTTTTAGTCCTTGGGAAAAAATAAATTAATCCATTAGCGATTAGCGATGCTGAAACTTGTTTTGATAAAGGTAAGACAGTCATAATCGTACCTTTGATACACAAATAAAAAAATTACACTATGCAAGAAGTTCTTACCGAACTTAGCAGAGCATACTTAATGAAAAAGATGGCCGTCTGGTGCGCAGGGAAAGCGTGATGCGGCAGACACAACACCGCGCGTACCACACAGCGCATTACTAGCTCCACAAAACACGGATTACTCCACAGAGCTTCCCCATCAGCACGTGTATTGCATAACTCAAACAGCTTTTCTGCTCCGTGCAAATGAATTATAATACTGCATGTTATAAACACCGGTCGCAGTAGCTGTCCCGAAACTTCCTCCCCTCGCGCCTTGTACACCCGCCCGGTTAAACCCATCCAGGTGCGCCAAAAGGCTTCCTGGTAACTCCATCCCAAACTTTTTAGGCGATACAAGGCTAAATCAATGCAGTCAAAGAGTGCCCGCCATTCTTCGAGAAAGGTCACCGGTAAGGTAAGAAAAGTATGGAAGAGGGTGCGCACTGTATGCTGACAAGCATCCGGAAGCAGGCCTTGGAAGTGAACGACAGCGATCCACTGGATGAGTTTCTCCAGCCAGGATACATGGTTGGTGTCGGGTGGCTGGTGGTGCAGAGAATCTAGCAACCGCTCTAAAGTGTCGATGGTTTTTTGGGAGTTTCGTTGCAGGCGTTTGAGCTTTTCATCGCTGGCCATGTGAAAGAAGGGAGAGTGCGGTAAAGGTGAGCAAACAGTGCTCCCAACATGACGTTTCTTCCGTGGATTTTTTCAGATAAAAACATACAATTATTATTCGTTAAGCGCTCCAAAACTTTAACAAAACACTGCCTGTAATTTAAAATAATTAACAAACCACTGCCAGAAGACACTACCGGTAACGTCTGTAACGACTTACAAGCAGTCAGTTGCTCTAAATTACAGGCAGAACAAATGTAGAACACGTATGTCATAAGCATGCATAGCTGCGTGTGCGAATGTGCGGTGGATTTCCAATCTGAAAGTGGGTAGCCATTTTCATTCAAGTCTGCTCGGATACACGTTAAATTTTCCTTAGCAACAAATTTCGCGGTGAAGTGTTACTCCATTATCCCAGTACGCTTGTGAAAAACACAGTTGTTATACTTGTATATGTAGACTATATGGAAAGCGCGTAGGTTTGAGCCAAACTCAGCGTTAACTGTGAGTGTGTGCTGTGATCAAAAATTCCTGTGTAGATAGGATTAACTGGTACCGTGCCGTACAAGTTCCGATATAAACCATAAGAATGTTGCTGCATACCTGCGAGTCCCGAGAAATCTGAAATGGTAGTAGAGGTGCATCGTAAGCACTTATAGCGCACAATTCGTACTGACTATGGTGGAAGGCAAGAAGCACCACCATCACGGCGTAGCGCACCGACCCCATGATGCCGCCACCTCCGACGACCCGGACCCGGTCAAACAGCGCCAGCGCCACTACTCGATGAAAGTGGTGACGCATGTCGGATCCAAGGAGCACATCGAGTGGGGCTGGTCGGCGTACGAACAACGGCGGCGGCGCAGCCATCTCTTCCGTCTGTGGGACGGGTTCATCGCTGGTCTCGCTATCTTGCAGTTTACTTTAATCAGCACACAGGCTACCTTTGCGCCTTTCATGGACTCCCTGCTAGCCATAACGTACGTGCTGGATGTATGTAATGTCATCGATATCTGTGTCAGTGTGGTTAAGCGCTACAAGATGGACCAGCGGAACGTGGAACTGCGAAAGGGCAACTCCAAACTGGACGCCTATCTATGGTCGTGGTTCATGGTGGATCTGCTGAGTGTGGCGCCCTTGGAGGCACTGTCTATCACTGTGTCCGAGCAGATGAAGATGCCGTTTCTAGCCTTCCTGCGGTGCAATCGCCTGCTGTGTGGATACAAGACATTTCGGGTGAGTCTAGAAACACCTGCATTTTTTAATTTGAACGGATAGTAGTCAGCAGACATTGAATGCCAACAAGCAAGCGCGGGCACAAAATCCTCTATTGATAGCTTTGCTAAAAGTGCTTAAGAGTGAGCGCCCTACTGTAGTAACAGGAATCCTTCAATTTTCCGCCTCGAGATTAAAAGGAAATAAAACATCAAGCATGGTCGACCAACTATGCCGTGTTATTGTGACGCGTTATCTTGTTGGTATAGTTTCTTAATGCGCTGGAGGCCGAAGTGGGCGCCTCATTCGTAACGATCCGCGCCGCCTATTACACCATTCTCTCGTGGTTGATGCTGCACATCACGGCCTGTATCTGGTTCCTGATCCCCTGCCACGACTGGAGCGAAGTTCAAGACGGGATGCCCCTGTGCACGGCGCCATCATGGGTGTTCAGCGGCGCTGATCCGCTCAACGGAACCTCTTTGTACGGTCCGGAGAGCGCCCCCTCGCCCAATAAAAACATATACGCTGGCTGCTTCGATCACGGCCTTGGAGGACCGGAATCAGGATACGTGCGGCTGAACGCCACGGTTGGGGAGAAATACTACTACTCCATCTATTGGGCGGTCATGACCACCACCAGCGTCGGGTATGCGGTACGTTGACCTTTTTCCGTAGCTAATTTACAGTACTGTATATGCCGTACTCTTTGAAGTTTATCAGCAATGAGGTGTAATTGTTGCCATACAGGTTAGGTGAAGTGCACGCCATAACCTTTCCGGAAATGGTCTTCTCTGTTGTCGCTCAGTTGGCAGGGATGATTGTCTTATTTGGGATCATTCAGGGCGGGATTACGTCTATGTTGACCAACTTCGACACCATTCAGTTTCGCTATAAGCACCGGGTGGCGGCCATCACGCAGTACCTGCGCGATCAGAATCAGTCCACGGAGTTGGTACGGAATGTGACGGATTTTTACGATTATCTGTGGAAGCGGAGTAAAGGCATGAGCAGTTCGGGCCTGTTTGATCAACTGCCGTTTGCACTGCGATCAGAAATTGCTATGGAATTAAGCGGGCGTATCATTGATAAGTCACCTTTATTTCAGGTATTTACTGTTATTCCGCTACGGTTTATTTGTGCATATGTGCAGTGGCTGCGATATCGAGCACTCCGTAACAAGGAAAATCTATTTTTTGTTATGGGAAAGTGTTCTGTTACCTTGTTTTTCAACCTCTTAGAAGTTCTATTATCGTTTAGTTTTGTCACAGAGCAAGTTTTGCTATAGGAATTTCCTCTTCTCGTTTAACATATCCACGTTGCTCTACAGGATATCAGCGCGAGTTTTCTCCGAATGCTCAGCCTGAAGTTTCGCCCGATGTTGGCGCTACCCAAGGAGACAATCATGAAGAAAGGTGATTTAAGCGACCTAATGGTGTACATCCAGAATGGTGAACTGGAAGTGTTAAGCGATGACGAAACCGAAGTGCCGGTGATACTGTTCAAACCAGGCAAACTATTCGGCGAAATCAACCTGATCACCCGAATGCCCAGAAAATTCACCGTACGCGCTATTGCCCACTGCGACCTCGTAGTACTGCGAACGGAAGATCTAATGGACTGTTTACAATCATATCCTGATATTGCCGATGAATTGCGGGTGAGAATGATCTGAGCTATTCGGATTACTCATTACTGCACGTATTGTATACTTCGAAGTATCCTTGTTGTGGTGTTCGTTAACATTTTTCTTCAGCTGCTTTGACTGAATGATATAAAGTGTCAACTTTCAACAGCAAAGAGCGGAAGAGCGAACAGGCGTCGCGCAGCAGAAAGTGGAAGAAGGCTTACTGGCTCACACGGACAATCATGAAGCCGTCAAGCGCAAGAAACAGCAGAAAGAACTCGCCGCCAAGATGGAAGAACTGAAAGCCGAGATGGGCATCAATCTCCGGCCGTTGATGACGGCCCTTAACATCGACCGCCCCCAGGAAACGCTGAAGGTGTCCAACTCCATGGAGCTCTTCAAGATTCGCGACCCCATGGACGAGATGGTGGAGTACAATATGGGCTCATTCAGTCGGCGGCTAATCTCCCGTTATCACCGACTCAAAATTGCATTCTTCGAGCTGAGCATCGATCCCGATGGGCTGTTCTATTATTTTTGGCAGCGCATGATGCTGTTCCTGGTGCTGGTGACGTTTTTTCTCTATACGTACGTCGGGTTCTTCCAGAGCTACAATCAGCTGGTAACGACACCGGTCGGAATGGTGATTCTTGCCATGAGCTACATCGTGGACATTGTGTTTATGGTGGATTATGGGTTCAAGTTTGTCACACAGATCGTGACAGCCAATGGAAAGATCACCGAGCATAAGGCCATGGCGCGCGCTTATATGAATACCTGGGGTATGTACCAAAACGATGTTTACAGTGTTTTTGACGTCACGCTATGCCGTACAAGTCACTGGTCGGTATTCGGTAGGGTGCTACACGGACTTTCTGGCTGTTCTGCCGCTGGACGTTTTCGCCCCTATCGGCATCGCCAGCAACACCCAGTGGTCCTTGCTCAGTTATCTGAAACTGAACCGCATCCTGCGTGTTCTGACCCTGCCGCGCTTCTTCGACCAGATGACAGCCAACCTCGACACTTCCACTGCCTCCGTCCGCATCGTAAAGTTCATGCTGTATATCGCGCTGGCCACGCAGATCTGCACGGTGCTTCTTTTCCTCAGCGCTTGCTCACCGGAACGTTGCGCCGATGACCCCAAGTACAGTTGGCCGCCGGCCGTCCCGCCCAATATCAGCAACACTGACTCACCGGCGGATTACCGCTACACCTCCGCATTATACTTTGCCGTCACTATGATGACCACCATTGGGTACGGTGATCTGTATCCGCATTCGCTCATTGAACAGCTGGTGTGCAATGTCGTCATGATCGCCGGGGTGCTGATGTACGGTTACTGCCTGGCGGTGCTGACGGCAACGATAGCCAACATGGATGCACCGCGGGTGGAATTTCAAGATCGCCTGTTCGCCATGATGAAATTCATGGAGTACAACAAACTGGCGCGTATTGTCCAGGATCGAGCCATTGATTCTGTGGCGCTGCTGTGGACCATGAGCAAAGGTGAAGAAATCCCGGGAGTGAAAAACATGTGTGAGGATATGCCGGAGCACCTAACCGAAGAGATTCAGGTAAGCCATCCATAAGCTTAATTGGGTAAGATTGGGTTTGCTAACAGAAGTCACGATGCGTAGGTTGACGATCTTATCCATTTGGTGGCCGGTGTACCTATCTTCAAAAATATCGAAGAGCGGATTCTGAAGAACTTTGCGCCCGCGGTGCGCCGGTACCTCTTCCCGCCAGGTGAATACATAATCCAAGCGGGTGACCTCATCGATGAGCTATTCGTCATCCGGCGGGGATTCTGCAGCATGTTCCACCCGGAGCAGCAAGGTGTGTGCATCGGCATCCTGCATCCGCGGATGTACTTTGGAGAGATTGGTTTCATCTTCAATCGCAATGAAATTATCAGCGTCAAGACAATCACGCACTGCGAAGTTCTGGCTATACCGCGACCGGCGTTTGACTACGTGGCGACCAGTGTGGAGTGGCTGCAGCATCAGATGAATCGCATTTCAGAGGTTGGTTTCAGACTTTAACGAGTGCCTCCTGGGTTTGATCACAAAAACACCATGGATATTTCGTATTACGTATTATTGCCGTTTATTTTTAGAAATCTCCATGAATTTTAGCATTTACAATTATCAAACCCT
The DNA here is from genome assembly GCF_019649055.1 of Paramacrobiotus metropolitanus. NCBI lineage: Eukaryota > Metazoa > Tardigrada > Eutardigrada > Parachela > Macrobiotidae > Paramacrobiotus > Paramacrobiotus metropolitanus. Next base: position 979,501 of record NW_026570260.1, read on the forward strand.
GCAGAAACAAAACTGTTTATTCCCAGGATGGCGATTATTATGAAAACCTCGTGGAAGCAGCCAAGCAAGCCAAACCCTACGCCAAGAAGCGAAAACAGCAGTCCCCGACCCGCCTGACCGACAGCGAGAAACGCAAACTGCATTTTCGCGAGGACCTTAACGCAGTACACGTGTCGCGATGGGCGGCGTATCTGACGCGACTGCTGATGTCGTACACCGTGCCTATGGATGGGACTTTCCTCTTGGTGTGGGAGCGCATTCGGCTGGCCGAATGCCTTTTGCTCTTTGTCCTGTCCATGGTACAGACCGCATTCCAAATTGATGATTGGTAAATGCCAGCGTGACTACTTTGCGAGTACGTTACCAAAGATCACCCTTGTAGGTTCTATTTCGGCGTGCTGTACGCGCTGGATCTCTACGCGATCACTGATTTGTATTTGAAATTCCACATCCAGTACGCCAATGGTTAGTCGGTTGTGCCAGGCTATTACCGAAAGAAGTTGAATAAACAAAGATCGCCATATTTATTTAGATATGAACATTGTGGTGACGCATCCACTGATGACCGCGAAGCGTTACCTGAGTTCCACTTTTTTTATGGATTTCATAGCGTTATTTCCTTTTGAATTCTTCATGCTCCTGGTGCCGGATGGACTAAGTCGTGCGGAGATCCTGCACTGGGTTATGTACTGCCGATTAAATCGCTGTCTGCAGATTTACCGCATCCCTCTGGCCTTCTCCTTCATGGAAGCCGACATAAAGGTGGACACGTCATCGTTACTCCTGAAGAAATACTGCATTTATTTCATTGTTTTTATTACCTTCATCACTTGCATTCCGGTCACGCTGGAGTGTCTGCCCAATAAATGTGCAATAACGTCCGCGGGATGCTGTAAGTGTGAGAACAGCAATAGTAGCAATTGCTCGGTATCTACATAATCGACCGGAGCGTAGCGAAGGTCCTCTTAATTCAGCACCAATGCAAAAATATATCTGTGTCCGTTACGAAAGGTTGTTACGAAAGGTCATTACGAAAATGTTGCTGGCTGGAAGTGGAAATTATTGATTATGTTAATTGTAAGTTACAATTGATTATCATTTGCACAAGCGAAAAGCTGCATTCTGCGCTCCGGTCTGCCAATGCACGCCAACGTGCATTTTCCTAGTTTTATGATAATTCTGTTAATCCAGTCAACCGTGAAAATCAACCCTTAGAGTAGAACTGACTCACTCACTTAACTGAGTTTCAAATAGGAGTATAAACAAGACTTAGTATTCTGGATAACTCCCCTCCCGTGCTAATATAATATGTAGGATAAACGAATGAACATGTGTAGAAATACTCTGTACCTCCTACGAGTGAATACATAACCATGTTAAATGGAACTTTAATGAGATGAGCGGTCGCTGATGGTCGTCGCAGTTGATGGTCTGGTCGCTACAGTCGATGATCTGAACTGATTCCGACTAGTTACGGCTAAATCCTTATTGCCGGCTGCACCAGCCGTTGCCGGAGCATGCACAGATTGACATACATTGTACAATACAGATCTAGATGTACGAGTACAACGCATGCAGTGACAATGAATGTACAATGCATGATAATGCATGCTAAAAGTATGCTGATGTAAGGCTTGGTAGGTTTTACCAAGGTGTGCCAGAAATATCACCAACATTCAGGTTCACAGTATATTTTTATGAACCAACTGGCGTGTGCTTTAAGTGACTGGCATGGATGTTAAGAAATGGGACAAAAATTTAATACGTGTGCGAACACATTTCACTGCTTCTTACGAATAATATTAATTTTCTGTTTGATGTCAACATGTTTTGCATTGTTTTACTCGAATGTTGACAGATTTCAAAATTCAGAACAAGACCCAGTCCGACCTGAACATTCAGCTGGACATCGATTTCCCCGACTACATCGACGATATTAGCACTGTAGGGCTCACACGCCGTCCTTGGACATCGCACTTTACCCGGCACAGCGACTTGTCACGGGTCAAACGCCAAGCGGTCACGAGCCCGGCCCCAGACGCTGACGGTTACATTAACCTGGACACTTCACTCGTGTGCCTTGGCCAGTGTTTCTTGCACAATGGCGGCATCGACGAGACTACCGACAACTGGACACGTTTTGTCGCTAGTTTTTACTGGGCGGTGACGACCACGACGAGCACCGGCTATGGTGACCTTTACGCTACTAATCAATTGGAGCAGGTGGTGTTCCTTTTCTCCATGATTTCCGGGAATATATTTTACGGGTACATTGTGGCTAGCATTGCGGCGGCGCAGGCCAATAGTGATGCGCAACGTTCACGGTTTTTTGAGAGATTGGTGGCGGTCAAGCAGTATATGCTGCATGAACGGCTGGGAAAAAACCTACGAAAAAGAGTGGTCAAGTAAGATGAAAGACTGAGAAGATAGTGGGACTAATTAATTAAAAAATAGTTGAACAACAGCATGATTAACAATAGCAATAATGTATTGCAAGGTTGATAATAATAGCACTAACTGAAGTTTGTTTTTAATAAACTGATTCTTCCTGAACGGTTATTTCTGCGTTGTAGGTATTATGAATATTTGTGGATGAGGACACACGGCGTTGATCCGCAGACTCTGATCGTCGGCCTTCCGCCGTCCCTCACCGGGGAACTGGCACTGCAGCTGTACAAAAAGGTCATCGAGCAGATTCAGATCTTTAAGAACACTCCCGCTGGGTTCAAAAAGATGTTGGCGGCCATAATCCGTCCGCTGTATATTATTGAAGGCGAGTATGTAATCCGCTGCGGCGACATCGGTGCTGATCTGTTCTTCCTGTACCGCGGCACCATGGACCTCATTTATACCAACGGCGAGGTCTCCCCTGCCATTGTCCGCTCTGGCCGTATCCTGGGTGAGGTGGCCTTTCTTACCAATCAAAAAGCAAATACCAGCTACCGAGCACGTGAGAACAGCGACCTATACTTCATCACCAAGAACGACTTCGACATCGTCCTGGAGCACTTCCCAGAAGTCCGAGAACGCCTGATGGATGAGGCTAAGGAGAGCATGGAACGGGAAACAGAAAACCAGCTACTATTTGAAAAGCGGCCGCATAAGAAGACCCTGCAGAATTCCCTGATCTACCGCCCACCCGAGACGGTACCACTCCGAGACCGCCTGGATAAGGCCGTCCGCCATATTTTCCGCCCAGACGACAAATTTATTCGCTACTTTAGCAAATTCAGTATGATGGGGCTACGGACGGTTTCGGTGATGCTGATCTTATTCCAGCCGTCCTTTAACAGCTACGGCATGGAGTTATACGCAGCCAACTACATTCTCGAAGTGGTATTCCTCTTCAACATCATTCTGACTCTAAAAACCGGGTTTCTGGATGAATTCGGCAACGAGGTGATGATCCCGGTGTCCATTCGGCAGCGATACTTGCGCAGCCGCAATGGCCTTCTCCTGGACTGTTTCGCCTGTTGTCCTTATGAAATCTTCGCGTTGACGGCGCCCGGGGAGATCCAGCCTCAAATCTGGGGCTATCTACGGTTATTACGCATACCGGCGCGATTGTTGCGCATTCAAGAGTTCTTTAAGAACTGGTTGAGCGAACTGGACATTAACATGCTAACGGTGCGGTTAACGTTTTCCTTTACGCAATTGGCGCTGTGGTTGCACTTTTTTACGGGAGTCGCGTATTATATCGCTTGCCCGCACGGATACTGTAATCCGCAATCGTGGATTAAGAATACGCTGCTGGTGTATAACCATACGGCAGAACAAGCGTATGTGACGTCATTTTATTGGGTGGCCAACACAGCGACTAGTACCGGGTACGGCGACATCATTCCGCCCACTAATTTATCCAGGATTTTTTCCTGCATCGTCCAGGTGATTTTCGGCAACAATATTTTCCCTAATTTCATTAACATTTTCCTATAAAGTTTTGCAGTCAGTTTGGCGATCTTTCCTATAATTTTATCGTTTTCGGTGTACTGTTGTAGATTGTAGGAAAATGCCTGTTTGGTTTCATTATCGGCGATATTGCCTCGGCGCTAGCCAATGCTGAAATCAGTCGGCAGAACTTTGAGAGCCAGTTTCAAGCGATAAAAACATATCTTCTGGATCAGCATGCCAGTAAACCCATCATCGATCGCGTACAGAACTACTTTAACTATCTATGGATAATCAGTCGTGGCATCAATGACATTGCCTCTGTTCTCAGTGACGCTCCCTTCTGCCTGCGAACGGAAATTGGTTTCGCTGTACACAACCGCGACTTGCGACAAGTAGGTCTCATATCTAAGCAAAAGGCCTATAAAAGCAGTTGTACTCTAGCATCATAATTCGCTGTAGTGGATGCCTACGAACAGAAACATATTGCAGTTCATGCGCATATTCGGTTAGAGTTTGTTAAACTCCAGTGTGCTGACTAAATCGGGGTATGCTGGGGCTGATTTTTTTAAGCAACACCTTTGCAGTTGCCGCTGTTTCGTGATGCGTCGGACGCCTTCATCCGTATGGTTAGCGCCCACCTACACCAAGTGCAGTTCGTCCCGGGAGATTTCATTATTCAACAGGGCGATCTGGTGCAGGAGATCTACTTCCTGCATCGCGGCGAGGCCGTCGAGGTGGAGACGGGAGTAGAGATTGGGGTCATCCGGCACGGCAGCCACATTAACTGGCAGGCGGTCCTGATCGACTGGCCGGCATCGCGAACGGTGCGTGCCACCGACAACTGTGAGGTTTACGTTCTGTCCCGTGCCGATCTGGAGAAGGTGCATTTATCGATAAGTCGGTTACTATATCATACAGAAATGTTTACCTTTAGTTGTACGTTGATAGGTGGTTCAGAAGTTCCAGATGGAAATGGCAAATGTCTGCACCACAACGAGGACACGATTAAGAGATTTGCTGGAGGAAGAGCATGCCGAGCTGGACTAATGTTGGATAAAGAGCTCGACTGAATGGTGGTGATAACACGTTTTGAATTTGGTTGGTTTGCAGGCGTTTGCAAAATGGTTGTATGATTTGATCCGGCGCGAGCAACGAACATGCGAAACTTGTTTTACTATATTCTTCAGTCTCGATCAAACAGTAATGGTATTACTTAAAGTAGGTCGAGTTCATTTATTGTTAGCCTAAAATCTGAGTGAAATATTAATTATTGTCTTGGAAATAAGATTTGGTCGGCTTTCCGCTTACAAACAGCCGTGAAGAGGACGAATTAAACATTAATGCAAGGCGTGTGATCGTGTAAAAAGATCATAAAACACCAAACGCAGTTGGCCATGATTTTTGCCAGCACATATTTAGCCGGACCACTGTAGTAAGCGATGAAAATTGACGGCCGACTTTGTTGAAACAGTCTGATCTCTGAAAGTAAGCCGAGGTTGCCGATGAAAAAACGTTGATCTCTGCTGTTTACTAACTGGGAGGCAAGGCTCCTTTACTCCATAAATCCCGCTCCTTATTCATCAAGGCGTGCGCTTGCAACTTTTTGCTGATCTCGCATTTGAGGAGCTCTTCCCTCAAAACTGGCCGTCAGCCGGTTAGACGATGGTGCAATACAAGCTTAAGCAATCCGTTGTTTAATCCAGCATTCCCGATAACTGCACACTGGGCGGTACTTGTCCCGATTTCTTCCACAGCTCGATCTTCAAAGACGTCTGCAGCATCTGGATCTCCACGTTCATCTTGGAAATGTACACTTCCATCTCCAACTGGTGGATCTTGTGCTCCAGATATTTAACCTGGGCTTTCATGGCGGCACGCTTCTGATCACAGTCCGGTTTGGGCTGGATGAGGTTCTTCCGGGCGGCCGCCGGTATGGACGCGGTGGTGGAACAGCCTGGGCAGTTGCTGGTGCCTACCGGGACGGAGCACTTGACGCACGTCTTCCTGATGCTGGCGAAGAAACCTGTATCGCCGCCCAGGGAGGTGCCCCCGGTGGTGGAACCCTTGTGGCCCGGCAATATGTCCGCAAAGGACCGACGTTTACGAAATTTCGAGGCCAAGGTGTTCTTACTTTCGCGGTCCAGAGCGGCTTGCAGCCGGCTCTGCAGGGATTTAAAATAAGTTTCATTCTCCATCATTTCCATGGTCAATTTGCTAGCAATCTGCAACAAAAATCAGTATAAACTGTTCTCAAATTTACTTTTAAAAAAATATTTTTGGGGAACTAATTCATTTCTGTAGTTAATGTATTTTTTTAATACAATAGTCTATGTAATTGAACTTCTTATATTCCACAACGTAATTTATCACGGTCGATAAACGGTGCACCCTCCAAAAAGTCACCAACCTCTGTCGCGGAGTCTAGTTGCAACTTGAGATCGGCGTCCAACCGGTCCAGTATTTTTGCTTCCTCATCGTACAGCTGGCAGAGATACTTGTGCTCCCTGGCCGTGGCGTACGTCTGCTGGCGTTCCGCTTCGAATTTGTCGCGCAAGGTCACCGTCAACTCCGCGGTGGCCGTTTTGAAAGTAGTGATACGTTCCCGCAGTTCAAAAATCTCCGCCTTCAGTATGGGGAAATCCTTGATGTACTGCTTGGTCTGTTCGTTGATTTCCCGTGTAATGCGGGCTTTGCGTGATACACCTTTCAGTGAGGCGGCGAAGGTGAGAAAGCCCGCTTTAAGAACCAACTGTTCAGCGTATAGATCGATGAGCGCGCCTTTGAGCCGATTGATACGGTTCTCCCCCTCCATGAACTGCATGGCCGTCTCTTTCTGGCGACGATCGGCCAACTGGGCCCGCGCCCGGTCGGCTTGCAGCGCCATCTCACTGGAGCGTTCTTTTAATTTCTCGATGATGTCCTCGACGTCAGTTAGGCTAGACTAGCGGAAATACAAGTTAGACATGGGAATCAGTTAAATCACTCATCAACAAACCAACGAAAACAAGATCCCAAGAAAAAAACTGATTTTGTACGTGTCTAGGTTCAGTCGGTCAAAAGTTAACACAATGGATTTGTGCACATGCATGTGGAGAGTGTGCCACGAACCTTCATTTGCTCTATTTCTTGCACGAGAACGGCGCTCTCGCCGTCGATGCGGGCCATCTCATCGTCCATCTCCCGCAGATGCGTGATGACCCCCAACCGCTCCTTGAGGGCCTTCTCGAGTTCGCACTCCAGGTCCTTGTAGTACACTTCCAGCTGCATAAGACCGGCCCCCTGACAGTCGTCCATCAGCGACGAGAGGTCGCCGCAATACCTTCCGCTCATCCTTCACACGGAAACGGGTTGGGTTGGTTCAGGAATTCCAGTAACGATGAGTCTAGCTACGCTGTCTACCCATAAGGAACTGCATGCATTCGTGTTGAAACTGGAGTGCGTAGCGCACAGCTTCGCAAAAAAATCATTAAAAATCGGTAATCGGTAATCGGTAAAAAATCATTAAAAATCGGTAAAATCATTAAAAATCGGATCCATAAAAGACCAGCTCCAATTAAAAAGAGCAGCGTTTACAAAGTAACGAATGCCATCATCCAGATGTTTTGTCAGCTGTTTCTGCTTGCCAAATAAGCAGCAATATTAGCGGAACGGGGGTTCACGTTGTTACTAAGCCATTCATAAACCAGAAAAACGCTTTTGCCTAATTATATCATTTGTTTTTATTTATTACGCCAAAATCGCAGCCACATGACAATTTCAGCGAACAAGTAGTAGTAGCGTAGCAACAAATTTTTGGTTAAACGGAGGGATTACTAATAAAATTCTATAGATTTTGTATCCACATTTTGGTGATTAATTCGTTAAATCTTAATAATATCAAGGAAAAGATCTATATTACAATTTACAACGGAAAACCCCGTACGATCTGGTCAGAACAAACCAAAAAATTAACCGAAAAACTGCTAACGCCATTCGATTAAGCGTCTCGAAACTGTGTTACACGCTTTTTGTTTGGTAATTATCCGCTCCAGCTCCTGTGCACAGACGCTGGTGCCGGTAGAGCTGAAAGCACAAGGTGCAATGAATAATGGTGGAGGTCAATTACATTTGGGTAACGTTGCGCGCCGGGTAACGGGAAACGCGTAAAAAATGTGACGTAACAGCGCGTAAACAAGTAAACATTCTGATTCGCAGTTACAAAATCTGAGGTGGGTTTTCAGCTTACTTGTCCGCGTAAGCGTTAACCATTACCCAAACTACGAGTAACTCGTAACTCTCCTGCACAGATCGACAAAATTTGTGTGTGTTTGGAGTTTGGAACAAAAGTAAAACCAACGACCCAAAGTCACATTACAAAACTCATAATTAACTTCTTTGACGTAATGCCACATTTACCACATTACAACATTAAAATGAGTTTTTCAGTTCCACTTCGGTGTTCAATTTCTTTCTTGGCACGGAGCGTACTCGACTTACGATTGGACGATAATTTTGTCGCTGAGTCATGGATAGTTTTTTACGCGTTTCTTCGTTACCCGACGCGCATCGGTTACCCAAATGTAATTGACCTCTACCAATAAAAGCTAATTTTATAATATTAATAATCACAATTAATACAAAAAGGGCTGTTCACAATGGAAATAACCATACATAGAAAAAAATTGATAATTACATGGATTGCAAAGTATTACCGCTGCCACGTACATCGACTCAAAGAACAGTTCATTATTATATATACAAAGCCAACTGAGCCGTTTCTTCGGCCAACACCTCCTCCTACACCGTTCGTCACCAATTTTTACACGATAGCTAAAAAAATCCCTAAAATCATGTAGTTTGCGGCAACGACTTTCGTTTTTCAATCTTTTCGTCCTCCGATTTACGAAACGGCTCCAAAACGAATTTTGCTGATTGGTCGATCATTAGAAAGTAACAGAGGATTGGCGGAAATGCGTAAGGGACCATCCATAAATTACGTAACGCCAGCAGGGGGAGGGGGGAGTCTTTGAAACGTTACCATTTATGACAAAGGAGAAGGGGGGGGCCTTAAAAAATTTGTTACGTTCTGTTACAATTATGACGTCACAATGGTATAGCTTATGGACGGGTTTTGATTTTATTACGTGACGCTTAGGGGAGGGGGATCTCAGTTTTGTTAGCATTGGTGACAGAGGGGAGAGGAGTATTCAAAACCGTGAATTTTGGCGTTACGTAATTTATGGATGGCCCCTAATTTTCGAACCTAAACCGCTGACACAAGGCATACGTACGAACATATGCATATTGTTAAGCCACATACTCAGTTTGTCCACTCGGCCACTCGGCTGGTTCATTTTACGGGAATGCAAATTTTATCGTTAAAAAAATACACTCCTCCTACACCGTTCGCCACCCATTTTTTCACGACAGCTCCAAAATTCTTTAAAATCATGTAGTTTGCGTCAACGACTTTCGTTTTTAAATAACTTCGTCCTCCGATTCACGAAACGCGTTCGAAACGAATTTCGCTGATTGGCTTACCTTTAGAAATTAAAATTGGATTGGCGGAAATGCGAATCGTTTCGAACGAAAACCGCTGACTAACAGCATGCGGTACAACGACAATTATGAGCCGAAGAGCACTGTACCGTTAATATTGTGGATAAAGTGGAGATACAAAAATACGGAAAGGCATAACGTAAAATGGACTGATTAATGTAACAGTAATTAACGTGGTTGGTAGCCTGGTTCTGTACATGCATATGTTTTTATAATTACTATTATTTATATACAGAGCTAACTTCGCCGTTTTTCTTTAGTTTCCTCCTATCTATTCGGCGCTGATTTTCCCACGATAGCTTGAAAAACGCTTAATTCATGTTATCTGTCCTTATGATTTTGGTTTTTCGATCTTCTCGTAATTCGAATTACAAAGCATTACCAAAACGAATTTCGCTGATTGGCTTAACATAAAGTAACCAATAGATGATTGGCGCAAATGTATAACTTTTCGAACAAAAATGCAAACACGTACATATTATTATGTGAGCGGCATTTTACATTGGCGGAAAGAAGAAAAGGATAACTGTACCTTAACGGGCAAGGTACATACAAAAACTAACATAAGTACGTATTAACAAAAAGTAGGGAAGACGGTGAGAACAATGAATGTCCCAGTGATGCGCAAATTCCCGACTGGAAGATATAATTTCCGATGGTATTCTTGCCGGTGAGACAGAGGGGAAGGATTTTCGCCGGTCAGATAGAAGTACAGGGATTTTCGCCTGTTAGAACAGAGGGGTAGGAATTTTTGCCGCTTAATTAGAAGTACAGGAATTTTGCCGGTTAGATAGAACTATAGGATTTTCGTTGGTTAGATTGGAGCTCAGGGATTTTAGCCGGAGATCGAAGTACAGAAATTTTCGCCGGTCAGATACAAGTACAGGGATTTTCGCCAGTCAGATAGAAGTACAGAGATTTCGCCGGTTAATTAGAAGTACAGGAATTTTCGCCGGTTAGGTAGAAGTACAGGGATTTTCGTCCGTCAGATAGAACTACAGGATTTTCACCGGCCAAATAGGAGTACAGGATTTTCGCTGGTCAGATAGAAGTACAAGGATTTTCTCCTGCTAGAACAGAGGGGTTGGAATTTTCGCCGGTTAAATAGAAGTAGAGGGATTTTCGACGGTCAGATAGAACTACAGGATTTTCGCCGGTTAGATTGGAGTTCAGGGATTTTAGCCGGAGATAGAAGTACAGAAATTTTCGCCGGTTAATTAGAAGTACAGGGATTTCGCCGGTTAGGTAGAAGTACAGAGATTTTCGTCCGTCAGATAGAACTACAGGATTTTCGCCGGTTAGATAGGAGTACAGGATTTTCGCAGGTCGGATAGAGGTACAGGGATTTTCGCCTGTTAGAACAGAGGGGTAGAGATTTTCGCCGGTTAGATAGAAGTACAGGGATTTTCGCCTGCTAGAACAGAGGGGTAGAGATTTTCGCCTGTTAGAACAGAGGGGTAGGGATTTTCGCCGGCAGACACAGGGGCAGGGATTTTTAGGTTAGACGGAGGTGGAATGATTTTGGCCGATTATTCAAAAAAAGGAATTTTTTGTCAGATGGACGAGGAGGTGTTTGGCTGATATATTATTATTAACATTTTTGGCTGATATGTTATTTGGCTCAACCTTCTTTGCTGACGACGATTTTACCGATGGCACCTCAATAAATTGAAGTATATGTATATACGTTCCGTTTTTTTTTGCTGGTCGCCTTTTAGTCGGTTTTTTACATAAGAATACATTGGCGAAACAGAAAATCACGCAGTAAATCACTTCACTACGTAATACACTTCGTCCAACCGCTTACCGATGAACGTTCCGTTAATTATAACGGAACGTGTGTACATATACCGTTTGTATAATCCAAAACAAACCACTTTTCCGATCCAATTAAATTCCGCTTCCTAAATCTTTATAAAACTACCACATCACTTTCTTCAGTTCTAAAAATTCTCAACCGAGGCCGGAGGCCGAGGTTGAGCTTGTAAAAATAAAACTGCTTCGTAAACAACTATCGTTCCTAAGAAAACGGGTATTAATTTGGACACTACGGTCACGGGGGTACGGTCACTGGGGTTCGGATCACGAGTTACCGAACTAACACTACTGTTTATTGTACAAATATAGTGATCAAATTACTAGCCCGATAGATGGGTGAGTAACCGCACTACCACTACTCTCCAGTGCACAGAGCTCGCCAGGTGAGCGAGTAACCAAACAAGTGGTGACGAAGGAGTAAGTAACTTAGCTACGTACCACTACTGGAATTGCACATAATGAGTAACCGAAGTACCACTATTTCGTTTGCAGAGGACGGTAGGAGAGCGGGTGACCGCCCTACTGGAAATAATTATTGCGCACCGCTCGCTATGTGGGTACGTAACAAAACGAGCGGTGGTGAGTAACTTAAGTACCACTACTGCTCACTGCAGAAAATGAGTGACCAGTTTCCATTACTGTCCAATGCGCAGAGCCGACTGCGAGAGTGAGTAACCAAACTACCGTCATTTTCTTGAGCGAAAATCGTGATAAGTGGTAAAGAACAGAAGTAACACCACTGTGTAGTGCATACAGTGATCGCAAATAGTGCACACAGTAAGACTAAATTAATCAAAATCATTTGAGAAACCGACCGCAGACCACAAGAAACGCGGAGGCAAAGCCGAAGCCGTTTCTTGTATTACAATAATTCTGTACAATACATCTGCCAAACGGGACCCGTATCTACTATCTATCAGGTTGTTCATGTTGTTGTTGCATAAATATAGTTGTTGCTGCATAAAATAATACGCAGAGTAGTCCTTACAAACACCACTGCTTCAGACAAATGAAAATTAGTATCGTCAAGGTAAGAAAACATGTTATCATTTTAATGGGACGAAATAAACGGTTACAAACGCCTTATGCTTTTCCCATAGCGAACGCTTTAAATACTCGTACATCGAGCTCATGGCCTCATGCTTACATCGGTTTCGCCACTTCGATTACTAGTTAGCTGTCACTCAGCACTCCGCTCTCGAAGCAGTAGTTATCATATTTACATACCCGCGACTCTGGTACAAAAAGCACATCCAGAGACGGTCAGCGGTAGTACAATGAATAAGCACTTACACCGGTGCCTCACGCAGGGTTTCAGTGCATTCCTGCCTCCAAGATCCCGGCTGAACTCAGATATTGTCCAAGTGTCCCTTCATCGAATCACACTCTCATTTGTACTGAATAAGTTGGAATGATATCCGTCAATCGGACACAGGGACGTTTGTCCATAGGCGGCAAGCAATACGTTCCAGCGTTCCGTTGAAAAAATCTTTCGTCGTCCCATGCCATGCCCTCTGTGCTAACAGCCGGGCGTAGGAAAAAATCCATCCCTTTGCGGCTCACAGTTTCGTCCCGGTCTTTCCGCGCTGACGCAAACTGCGGGAGTTCTTTTTCGCAGCGGACTACGGGAGACGAAATTATCCTACAATGTGGAAACTACCGAAGATGTTCGGGGTGATATTCAACGATCATCTCGCGTTTTCAATGTCAAAAATAAGTTCAGCAGCCGCTTACGCAGATTACCTGGTTCTGGAAGCATCGCCCGCAGGTTGCAGCACAGGATGAACGACGTCATTCTGTTTTTGACTGTGGTTTGTAAAAGACATGTGACCAGGTGGGCGCTGCTTTTCCGGCATTAACGACTTTGTCTTTGTTACGGCGCTCGTAATCAGCGCCGTCACCTTCCCTTCAAACTCTCCATGTTGTTCTTTCCCTGGATTCTTTGTTTTGACCTTCTCCGAGACAGATGTGTATGTGGACAGCATAGTAGAGCGGCTCTTCGTCATCATCATGTTTTGCAGATTGCGCGAGCCGGTATCCACCGAGCTCTGTGTTTTCCGGGCAGCCAACGTCCGTTCTTTGGAACCGCTTTTTGGTTTCGGTGGTCGGTACTGGAATTACAACACCAACCAAGGAAATACCGCTTCTGTACATAAAAAACAGAGCAGTGCACTGGCAGACCTTCATACGACGTTTCAGAAGGTCGAGCTTGGGATCCGCGGCTGGATTATGACGAGAGATCTGTGAATGATGTCGTTCGCAGAATGGAACGTGCCGTTCGTAGGCTTCGGTGCGGAAGGAGCGCTCGCAGCCCGAACACCGTCGCAGACCTGAAACTCCTATTTGCTCAACATGCGCTTTACAGTGGCAGACTCTGCGGGTTTTATTATGTACTTTGGTCTTGCATTTTGTAGCATACGCGATTTATGTGTAAACTGTCCTATGAATCGAACTAACCAATGTGTACCAAATTCCGCCGCAGTTGATTATACCTTTCTGCTGCTCTAGAAACAGGTCCGCTCCCTATAACAGTGGCAGAACATCGGCAATTGATGAGGAAACTGTCGAAGCTTGCACATCTTACCGCATTGCCAGTACGAACCATGTGACCTTTAGGTTTTGCAGGCACAAGTGGTGGACTGGCTACTTTAGGCGCTGGAGTTGGCTTATTGACCAGCGCCTCGTGAATGATGGTTTGTACAGCGCTCTCTTGTGCCACGTGGGACAAACGCTGGACGATAGCTTTGAAAGCTTCACGTCTCGGCTTTTGACTAAGCCGCTCACATATTGGCTTGTGCCGTTCCTGGAAGTATCACAACAATATTATTATTATTATAATAATATTATTATTATTATTGATTACTGCTGTGCACGCGAATATATAGGTGCGTGCTAACAAATCTTCGTTATAACATGGTTAGTGGCAAATCCTTACGAGATTTTCTGCAGAAAAGCTGCGTCCACAGTTGCCACACGGAACTGGAACTTCTTTAGATTCTTCGCTGTTGATCTCGAACGGTTTCTTGGGAGAAACAACAGCGCGATCATCATACCCGTGCGATCCACTGGATTGTAGAGGATGCATTCTTTCTCAAAATCCGATAATCCTCTTAGTGTAGCGCAAAGATACTGGTTGCAATCCGTACGATGCTTTCCTTACTGGACTAAAAAGTACTTACTTTTGTAAAATTTAACTAGCCACCAAAGCGAAACTTCTGAGCATGACAGAAACAACAAGTCGACGTACTTTTAACCGGAACCACAAGTTATACGATCAGAGAATCAGGCGATGAAAATGTCCGTGTTGCTGATTCAAAATTTAAGGACGATCAACATGTATGTCTGTCAAGTGTCGTTACCACTGCTAATCAATTTTTCTCATACTGATTGTTGTTATTGTTTATCTTTTAAAAGTCTGTCTTGTTTTACTAATTTCTCATTCTAACACACATGAGTTACAAGTTAATGCAGGCCAGTGCCGCTCTACAGTAACTGGCGAAGCCTATGCTACTGGCCAGTAGCCTATACTACTGCAGAGCGGCACTGTGCAGGCTTACTCAATGGCTAGTGATGGGTCGGCCCGGGCCGCGGGCCGATCCGGGCTGCGGCCCGACCTGTCCCCGGGCCGTCTTGCAGCACAGTAATATTTGATTTCCGGATGTCATTATGCAAGCGGCTACAGCGGGTATGTCAACGGAAAAATAGACGGATTTTCGCCTAGAAACGTTTAATGCTGTAAAAATTAAGAAAAACTCATCGAAAACTACTAAATTTCAGTAAACCCCAATGAAATTTTTTGTTTTTCTACGTATTTAACGTTCACAACGGGCCATGGCCCGGGCCGGCCCAACACTGTCAATGGCCACGTACAGCTAGCACGATGCGGCCGTTATCGTTATAATGGTAGTAGTACTTATCTAGTTTGCCATAATTATATCATGCAGCTACTTAATTTTTTGTGCTTTAATTTCTAACTACACGTATCATTATGTAATGTTAACGGGGCCACTTGCTTTTATCACTCTAGGGGATACTTCATGCCTATAGATATTAGATTTATCAGTGCTTATTTTATGTATGAATTTAGAACTTATTAAAGTGAGCCACTGTGACAGTGATTGCAACTGCAAGCTTACTTAAAAGTTTAACACTTTTGTAATCATCATTGTTATTATAATAATACTAGACACTGGTACTAGTTACTAGTAACTATTATTCGTATATTCTTATATAGAGTTCCGAAGACATCACAAAACTGTTTGTATCTTTGTGCTACTACTATTCTTATAAAAACAAGGGTTTTGAAGATTTGACTGACTGGTAAAAAATTGTGGGTTCTCGTATTCCATAGTAAACAAATATCAGCACCCTAGAAAGAACACCTAAGGAAGGTAATGATGTTACGGTGGACTACAAACTATGCTTACACTTAGTCACTTACACCCACAGTACATATGCGTATGGGTGGATATGCAAACATAATTAATTTTTCTAGTCTAGTGTATGCCACACAATCTGCTTCACTCCGCTGACAGCACCCCTAAGCACCTTCCGCAAGATAGTTGGCGCGTCTTTAAAGCTAGCGAAGAATATATCCAATTGAGACGCATCTCAGAACTGCTTTCACAAGGTAATCAGGCGCAGTTTATAATTTATTATTTTAATTTATTACGCAATTTTGATGATTCCGTCATTCCTCTATCAGCATATGTTACTTTTCTTGCTTTACACTTTACAGGAAGAATGACTGTCACTCCTTTTAATTAGTTTGTTTAATGACTAGATGCTCAATTGTTTATATACAGATACTTACCTATTGCTCTAGTCGTTAGCGCTTTGATTCAAAATGTTATGTTGGCTAGAACCAGAGTCTGGACCTGGTTCTAGGCCCACAGTTTTGTTATGTGTTTGTAGAGCGTTACTCTGAGACATTTGCTTTTGTGAATCGTCTGACCCAGTCCGGCAGCATACCTGCTCAGTACTGCCAAAGTGTGATGCTGCAGCAAGGCATCGGGACCATGAAAGACGAGCGCAACGCTCTACAATTGCTAGAGGACATTCTCCGCCGCATCCCCAAAACTGTCGATCCCTGCGAGCACAATGCAGCACTGTATTACGGCCAGCTTGCTGGCTACCACTTGGGAATGGCTTTGTGGATAGGCGGCGTTAAAGGTCAGGATGCGAGCAAGGCGGCTAAATGGTGGATCAAGGGAGCGGAGTGCTGTTATAATATGACGGATTTTCTCCACTATGATGAGGCTGGTATTTCGGATTTGTAACAGACATCGAAACGTTGTTGAAAGATGTTTTATCTCAGTAGGTCATTCGTGTCCGTTGATGAATGCTGCGGGTATTCGCTGCCAGATGATGTTAGGTCGATATTACGCCCGCACCAGCCAATGGGAAAGCAGTCTGCAGTGGTATGAAGAGGCGGCAAATAAGGTCAACATGAATGTTCAAAAAAGCCTACTTCTTTTATGCAAGCGTACTAAGCTAAGTGCAGTCCTTACGCTGCTTACATAAAGCAGCGTCATTTATAGGGTTCTCCCGAAGGAGCATTCGAAGCTGGATTTCTGCACTGGTGCGGACTGGGCACTACAGTAAACCTTCCACTCGCTGTTGATTATCTGACATTTGCTGCAAAACATGGCAACATCTGTGCGATGGGCTCGTTGGCCGGGCTCTGTTTGGAGGAAGACAACGAAGAAGCAGCAGCTTTGTGGGCTAAAAAGGTCATCGCCTACACGGGTACTACAGAGGCCACCGTGGAAACCGCACTGGAAGCGCTGATTTCGTTGCCCAGATATGAACTGGGTGGCGAACGCTTACGCAGCAGCATAGCACTTGCCTTTTACGTCAACAAGCAACTCGGAAAACAGCGAGCACGAAATGCACTCGAATGAAACTGTGTAGATATGTGCTGTCATGGTTTCGGTTAACTATCTGTAGAC
The DNA here is from genome assembly GCF_019649055.1 of Paramacrobiotus metropolitanus. Taxonomy (NCBI): domain Eukaryota; kingdom Metazoa; phylum Tardigrada; class Eutardigrada; order Parachela; family Macrobiotidae; genus Paramacrobiotus; species Paramacrobiotus metropolitanus. Next base: position 996,699 of record NW_026570260.1, read on the forward strand.
CGTTTTAACTCAGTATTATCGAAATAACTTGGTTGCATAATAAAGTATGGCATAAACTACCGTATTTTACCAACGTAGACGGCGACTAAGTAAGACATGGTGCTGAAGAGATCGCTCTCCGGGGGTATAGGAAGCAGCCGCAATTGCTGCTGCAGCGCATCCTCTTTCCCGCATCCGCCGTCCTTCTTATCTTCCTTTTTTTTCCCGCTGCCGCAATGGTCCTTTTCCTTTCCTGGTGGACACTTAAACTTCTTGGAGTCCTCGGCGGGTCTCTGGCAATTAGTTTGACATGCCATGGCCACTTTGGGCCCGCACTTGCCGCTGTTGGTAGAGGTCGCCCGATCTCCGCATTTGCCGGTGGGTACCTTGGGGATCTCCACGGGGTGGTTGCCCGCGTAGGCGCCGCGAGGAGGTTTAATGTTGAATTCGCGCCAGCTCTTGCCTTTCTGAATCATGACTTTGTAAAAGTTGGCATCGGCGATCAGCTCGTGGGCTTCCGGCCTGTTCATCAGACATGGATCTTCGCGTTCGCAGCAAACCATTTCCTCGGCCGTCATGTACACCCAACGCACACAGCTCAGTACGGTTCGCACATGATCGGTACGTTCCTCAAGACGGTAGTTAATCCACAACCGAGCGGCTTCGAACACTTCCAGTTCTGTCTACAACGGCACAGATGTTACAGCGATTGGTAAATGCGTTTAACGATAGTATAATGCGGTCGAACATTTTATCGTACCAAGATCGGAATGTCATCATGACACAAGAGATTCACGACCCATCGCACGTCCCAGTTAAGGAAGTGACAGCCGTTAGCGTGCTCCGAAAAGCAGCTGACAAATACTTTCCACGTGTACGCTTCCAAACATTCCATTCCTTTACACACGGCGTAGTCGATAATGTTCGTCTGATTTGGCGGCGCAAAAAGTTTATCGTGATACTCTTGAATGACAGCCGGCACATCGACCAAGTCCATCGCATGGGCGGCCGCCATAATGCCGAGGATGTTATGGATGTTGGCCTTCAGTTCGCCATAGTACAGGAAATGGAGCACTGCGGCAACGTCAGCACCATCAATCTCCTGCAAAGTACACAGGCTCTTAGACTATTAATGGGCGTGTCGAATGTACTTACACACAGGTTTAGAGATGGCGCGTCACGGAGGGGTTCTCCTTCTTTGACGGGAATATCGTAGTTGGTAAAGGCTAACAGGTACTCCTTGTGGATCTTGTACACATGGTCTTTGGAGGTCACGGTAACGTCGGTAAACATTTGTTCCTTGAGGTCACCGCTTAAGTAAATGGCGATCTTCTTAGCGTCTTGCTGCTGCTCTTCGTCGTTCATATCTTCTTCAATGGCCATAAGTTCTAACCATCGGGAAAAAAAGAGTAGGCTTTCAATGTTGATCCCCATTATTATGTCAATACTTTAGGGGACCATACCTTCGGCGTCCATTTGACTAGGAGCTCCACAGTTCTTCCCTTTGATTGCTCCACATCCGCCCTTCTTGATCACCGCCGGATCTCCGTGGGTCTTAATAAAGCTTACCATCTTCGGCGGCCTGCATGCCACATTCTGAGGCTTATTCATATCCTCTGCGAAAACACTAGGTCCCAGTTTCATCGGCTCTTCGTTTCCGTGTGTACGATGACTGGTATTCCAAGAAACAACGTCGCACGGATCACAGGGCGGCCTGGATGAATTACAGCAAAAACAACGCTCAGTCAGTTGATCAATGGTTATTGCGCTTGTTTGAGGAGGTTGCTTAGGAACGATTATCAAACGCCTTGATCGAGAAGGATTTAACGCTCTGACCCATTCCAGCCAAACCGGAAACAAAATGCCGAATGTCCTCTTCCGGTTCATGACGCTCCAGCAATTTTTCATTTTGCAGTTTATCAAGGACATGACGTAAAAGCTCATTGGTGTTCGGCACCACGCAAGGTTTTGCCGCCCAGCGTATAGAGAAGAAATCGTCTGGTAAACCGAATGCTGTTTTCAGAGTATTCGCTAATTCAACCACCAGCTTCACCAATGTGCAACGTTTATGTTTTAACCGTTCCAAGCGCGATCGGAATCCTTCTAAATTCCGCTGCTCAATTTGAAAGTCGTTTTGATTTTCTTGATGCTTTTTTTTCTCGTCAGTTATCTGGGCGCGCAGTTCTTGGTGATGGCGCCCCGCCGCCCTGTACAGCCGGCTGACGGCTGCGCCATTAACCGGCCGCAAGAAACGAAGCCGCTTTTTCTTATCCAAAATTTTCCATAAGGTTGGCTGGCGTTGGCAAATCACGTGACGCTTCTCCCAGCGAACGTTATCCCACTGCATTCGCTTGGCTTTTAAAAGCGGCAACAAGACCTTTTCGCGTCTCCGCTGCAGCCGATTACACCACATTCGCAGTTTGTTCTGTTCCTGTGCCAGTAAACCTCTTTCTTCCAGCACCCGCTTACATGCATCGGGAAGGAGCTTACGCATACGTCGGCGTTCCAAAAGCGCCAAGTTCAAGAAATCTTTATGCATTTGCCGTTGCAAAAGGTCACTGATGTACGCAGAGTTCTGCTCTTCCGCAGCCTCACGAAATGCGTATAGAAATTCATAGTACAACGGCCGCGTTTGCAGATGCGCGATCTGCACCTCCCAATTGGGTTCTTGCTGCAGAAACTGCAATATTTCCATGTAGTCGATCTCAATGTTGGAAATTTCTTTGTGCAGCAAATGGTCCAGTTGTGTGGTTTCGGCAATGATGGAGCGGCAGCGCTCCTCGTAGAACTTTGATTCGGCATGGATGGCCGACTGGATTTCGTCCATCTGGTCCTTGAGGTGGAACCATTCGTCGTTGTGGGAGCGCCAGTCGGAGAAGACAGCGAAGTATTCGCTGTGTTTTTTAGTATAGGAGTCAGTATACTGCTCATGAAGGTACTCGTTCCGGCGGGTTAAATACTCGATTAACTGGGTAGCTCGGTCGTTTTGAACTTCCAGTTCGCGAATCCGCTGCCGCATTCCTCTTAAATCTGTACCATGATTACGTTCTTTATAATATTTTGATAACTTTATAAAACTTATTTTGTTGAAAGTACTTGCTTGGCTTTGGCCGGCAAAAATTTTTTTCATCCAATATTTCTTGAGCGATCTTGATCCTCCTTCGTTTTTCGATATCGGGAATCCACTTTCGCAACTTTCTTTTCCGGCGTTGCCGCTTCTGTCGGCGGTGCCATTTTCGGTATTTTTCGGGGTCTTTGGGTGGTCCGCCTTTGCCGGTTGTTTTGCCTTTATCTTTCCCTTTGGATTTAGCCGCCGTCGGCTTGCCTTTGACCTTCCCTTTATCTTCCTTCTTTTCCTTAACTTTCGGCTTTTCTTTAATCGGTTTGTGGGGATCACGCTGCTTGGTGTAACGCTCCCGTTTATGTCCTGGCCGTTTAGGGTGGACATGTTGATGAGGCAAAATGCGCGACAAGAGTTTCATTGGTCGAGGACCATGGCGTTGTCGACTGGGAATGATCTTGCTTCCGGGTAAGACGATCTTCGAGGCGGGGATAAACCCAATTAAGTAGCGACAGTACGGGGTAACTGCCTTTGTGGCTCCCATTAACTGACGCTTCTCTATGGTTTTGGCAACTGTGTGATCTTGGAGTTGCCGACGCATAAAGTGGTCATAGAATGTTTTTGGTCGGTTGATAAATGTATTTTTCTTTATTTCTGCATTTTGGAGAACTTTCTTTAGCATTTTTTTCTGAAGTTGTCGGTTCCGTTCAGCTGGATCATTCTGGAGAAATTCCCGGACCTTTTCTTGAAGCTGTTTGCGGAGTATTTCGTGCACTTCAGCTTCGCGTTCAGCCTGCTCTGCAAAAATACAGTCCCAGAATAGTCGCAAAATTTCGAAAAACCAAAAAAAGACCGAGCCCGTGCAGTTTTAGGAAACAACGAACCAGAAGTAAGCGCTCCAGGTTTATTTTGCGTCGGGTACGCCAGAATGACTGGCTGATGGCTTTTCGCTGCGCTCTTGTCGATACTCTTTCGGTTTTGCTCTGCATCGTACTTCTCTTTCGCCATGATGATGAGTTTTGCCATGGCTTTGACCAAACGGTTGCGGTTCAGTCGGTCATAATTCTCAATTTCCCACTGTTTCTGGTACAGTTTGGTCAAGCGCCGCTTGGCTTCCAGTGATCCTAATGGTTTTTCGACATTGCAGTACGGAGACGGCTCAAAAACTGCCGGCAGCCGTTCGGACGCTAAATTGTGCTGTTCGAAGCCAGATATGGCTTGCTGATAAGGCGATATGTGGAAGCTCTGGGACTCAGAAAAGGGCGTGTGCCGGGGTGGGAACCCCGGTAGTACATGTGCTCGTATTCCTAAACAGACAGCGAACAACATAAAAGAAAGCATTCTGCGTTATTCTAACAGCAAATTAGTTATGTTTCTCTTCAAATAAATTTCTCATTCGAACGCGTTTTGTTGGAGTTGTTCCCCGCTTACCAGAATATTAACAGTGGTCGCAGACGTGACACTTAAGAATGAGGTTACACATGCGGTTAGGCCTGCGCGAATAGATTATTTGGCATACCTGTCTGATAAACTCCGACCGAAAGTTGGTCTTGTTCCATTTCCGGTATCTCCCTTCCCGCCATTTTCTGTACTTTTTCCGCGATTTTGGCGGAAATGTCTGGTTAGCAGTCGGCGGTTTGCCTTTAGATGTGGTCGCTTTCGGCGCTTCCTTTCCTTTGCCGTCCTTTCCCGCTTTTTCGCCGGCCTTTTTTTCGGCTTGCTTCTGCTTCTGCACGAAATCAGCGCGCCGCTGAAGCTTTCGCTGGCGTGCCTGGCGTTTGAAACCACGTTTCTCGTGCAGGTACCAGCGCTTGCTCTGCAAACGGCGGATGATCTTGCGCAGCCGCAGCTGGATATCGGGCGTCAGCTCGATGGGTTCGCGTTTGTGCGGAGCTTCCTTGCGAATAATGCGCCGCGTGCGTAAGACAGTGGCTTGCTGGAACAGTTCATCGGGAAAGTACTGTTCAGCAAAGGCCAAACGACCCCATTGCGTTTTCAAAGGTATCTTCTCCATGTAAAGTGCCTACTTATGGCGCAATAGCTTGGATAAGTGATAGGACACGAGAACCACGACTGCAGATTCCACTATACCGGTGGCGTTGGATTGATGGTTATGCTAAAATGAACGTGGGTTAAGCTACTTCCGAATCATACCTCGTTCGCAAGGAAACTGGTATTTGCCAGCACAAAACTTTTATCCCTGCTGCTCCTGTATATCTTTTCATAAAACCAGTTGGAAATTAGGAAGAATTAACTTCCAGTACAGGGAATAATTACACTAAAACCCAATAATCTAGAAACAACAACCTTTCGCAAGATTATATTTAACATTATGATTGTATTTGTTGCAGCGAGCTCTAAAACATGGAAATGGTGGGCTCCTAATGAAGTGTATCTGCAGTCTTTTGCATAAAGTAAGTTGTTTTTGATGCTTTCTTAAAGACAGTTACTTAATCATCGTTCACTTTAACAGTTTAATACCCAAGCCGAAGCGATGTTGCTAATCGGTTTACCAAGTTGTGAAGCGTGTTTTAACTTCTGACCACCTCCATGAATGCATGACTGCAGAATCTACATATTCGGTATTTACAAAAATCTGGCCATGGTTTCTCTAATTAACTTTTATCTCACTGTAAGGTTCAAAACGGGATGATGTAAACGCCTTACACTAAGCTTGCGCTCCGATGTTTTCTCGACGTGTATATTCGCAGTCGTAGCAGCATCGATCCTCTGACATCGCGTTCAAACTAACACAACTCTGGCAAATCCATATCGTTTTATAACTTTCCATATCGTTTTAATCACTTACTGTACGACACACTGCAAGCGTGATTAACAACGAACGCACTAAGGTAGAGATGCTGCTTGCAGTTTCCGTCAACGGTTGTTTGTTGCTGCTGCTAGCATTTCCTATTCAGCGCGCTGTTTAATTTTTTTTTGTTCTTTTTGTTGTTGCATAAGTGTACAGTTTAATTTTTGTTGTTGTTGTTGTTGTTGCATTAGTACATAATTATGATAAGTAACATGGTTTAATTTTTGATAATCGTTTTGAGTGAGTTCTAATATATTGTTGTTGTTGTTGTGATAAACATACAGCGTAGTCCTGAACAAGATCAAACATTAATCTTCAACAAATATCATTGCTAGCTCCTCCATTGTTCGAGTACGGAAGCGGCGTTACCTCGCTGAATCTCAGCGACAGCCGTTGACGAAATCTGTTTGAAAACTCCAAAACTTTAGAAAGCAGCCGCTTTACCAATATGTTGTTTGTTGTTGTTGTTGAAACCCAGCGTAGTCCTTAAAGACCATTGTTCCAACAAATATATAAATAGAATCGTCAAGGATGCTTATAAATGGAACAGTAAAAAAAATATAAAAAGTGAACCACAAGAACCACCACAAGATTAAACCACAAGAGCACAAAGATGGATTACCATGTATCTGAGAAGGTCGGGAGGCATTAAGTCTTGATTGATCCATTCGGAGTTGGGTCAGAAGTGCCTGAATTTTTCGTGTGACTGGTACTGGCTTTCTCCATATTCTAATATGTACATAAGTAATGTTTGCTTGCCTGGCAACAAGCTGGTTAACACCCGAATGGCTAACTGTACACAATAGCTAATACAGCTGAATACAGCTTGATAATTATTATTTTTACAAAATTTATCAGTCTTCTACTTTTTGATCAAATAATACTAATAATAAAGACAAAAGCTCAGGTGCAGCTTGAAGGTAAAGATGATCGGAACGGACTGTTCCGCAAAAGACCTTCAACAGGAGCATGCAACAACTGGCGCTTCTCTGTCTTCCGATTTTTTCCACGCTGTCAATCTTCTCCCATGGCGCCGCGGGACCATACCCCGACGTCCTCAATGTCAGCCTACTGATTGTGGCTTCTATGAACTCGCAGGAGATCTTCTCTCTGTACTACCTTCGTCCCATCATCGAGTTGGCCCGCGGTGACGCACTGACTCTCCACGGCGTCAACCTGACCGTAGCCTACTCCGGCGCCACGCCCACCGACACCTGCGACCTGGTGCAGGCGTCTGTTCTTATCGCCAACTTCTCGCGCACCCTGCGCCGTAACCAGCCCGACCTGGTCGTGGGACCGTTTTGTGATGCGGATATGCGAGTCATTGCGCAACTGGCCATGGGCAATAACGTTACCACGTTCACGGCTGGAACGCCGTACTGGGATATGTTCGGTCTGTCCAATGGTCTGAACCGCATCGCGTATTCGGCCAAAGATCTCTTTCAGCCGATCATTCGGTTTTGTCTAATGAACCAGTGGACTAATTTGTCGGTGATCTGGTACCAAATGGATCCCGTTAATACGCTCGATGGACGGAATTACACTTACGAGCTCCTTTTACGAGGTTCAAATTTCACATTACCTTTTCTCAAAATAAAGTTTATCAGTCTTTTTGTATTCTTTTACTTTTTGTATTCTTTTACCGCGATCCACGTTTCGGTAGGACTATTAAATCCGCTTTAAAGAAACATTTAAAAGTTCGTTTTAGTATCCTGCTTTTTATTCTTACTGTCTAACCTTCTAGCACTGGACACCGCTATTACAGCAAAAAGCCCGAATTCCTCGGTAGCCAAAATACGAATGGAAGAGATCGTGCACAACATGGCAGACCCGAAATCTACCAATGCTTCAGAAAATCTATACCGAGCATCTCTCAAATCGCGAAGTAACTAATCATGGCAAAACTATGCATGGAAGCTAACTTTGACCTGCTGCTGTAGTGATCATCTTCCTCCTTCCAACGAATCTTCTCCGCGGTTACCTCATTCAGTCCTCACAGCTGGGTTTTATGAGCGGCGAATATGTTTTCTTCGCGACCGATGAGTTCGTGGACAACATCATCTTCAACGTCAATCGAAGTAAAGGAAGTACGGAGTAAATGCGACCGCTGATATACGTACATGGCACTCCTAACTATCTGATTTTTTCTAGCTGACGGATTTGACGGTATCGTTCAGCAAGGGTACCAGCATCTCTTTGTGGCGTCGGTGCACAACTACCAGAACGACACCAGTCACCGCAAGTTTGTGCAAAAGATGATGCAGGCGACGGATGAGGCCGGCGTGACGAACTACACGTCTCGAGAAGCGATTTATATCCTTTTTCTATATGACCATTTCCCAACTCATATTTCTCGCTTCGAATTACGCGGTGACCTTAATTCTGTTTTGTACTCCACATGGCCAACCACTATGATGTCCTCATGATCATTGCCGGTGCGTACCGCGCTGCACACCAACTAGGCTACGTCTTCAACCGCACCAATGCATGGGATAGCGTATTCTCCCGGCAGTACCTCAATAAAACCCTGCTGCAAAAAGACTACGGTCTATCGTGTGATGCTCTGAGTATAAGCGCCGCTGGCGATAAGAAAGAGAAATACGACCTGTGGTATATGAATTCCACTACGGGACAGTTTGTGGTGAGGGCAACTTTTATCTATCTAAATAGCTTCCGGTGCAACACCTTCGGTCTTCGGTGTGTGGTAGATGGCAGCGATTTACGACAGTCTGAAGAGGAAATTTAATCTCACGCTGGATATCGGCTGGGAAAATGGTACTGTGCCGCCTAGCTATCCGTCATGTGGCTACACGGGCACCGAATGTGATCCAGGTCATTACTTAGAGCGAAAAGTCACTGCAAAATTATACGAGTATTAAAACTGAGTGCAGATTATATCGTTGTTAATTCCAACATAAAACGTTCTGGTAGTCTTTTGCCATTAGTTTTGACTGATTATGATCTGAAATTCAGTTCTTTTGCAGAAGGCAGCGATAACCGTCTGATGGACGCCATCCTCATCCAGATACCGGTTCTCTTTGTCTTTGTTGTGTCCGGGGTGTATATTACGCGCCGCTACCGCCGCCACATACGCAACAAGACTGACTGGATCGCCGACCCCGATGATCTGACCGTAATGAACCCCAACGATGAGCACAGCACGCGCCGCAGTCGGCTCAGCCGCGCAATCCATGCAGCCAAGGAGGAGCTGGAAGGCAAGCGACTGGAACAGGGCGGCAGTGGGGTTTTCGAGGCACAGAGCTTCGTCTCAGCAGTGTCGGCATCAGCCGGCCACACGCATTGGAACCGCCGTTCCAATGCAAATCCTGATACCGGTGAATTTTTACAAAGAGGGATTTAAGATCGATCTTCATTTTCACTAACTTCATCTGAGCAACGTCGTCTTAATGACAGGTGTTTGGAAAAAAACGATGGTGACAGTTCGATGGTGCAATAAAAAGTCAGTGACTCTCTCCCGAAGGGTCACTCGGGAAGTGCAGCAAGTTCGCTCGTTGAAGAATGACAATCTGGCTGTTTTCATTGGTGCATGCATGGCTAAAGACAGGGTTCTCATTATTTACGAATACTGCTCACGAGGAAGCCTTCAGGTAACCGTTACTGCAGCGTGTTGCGATTTATGAATGAAATGTTTGCTTGTGCGTCAGGAATTAATCGAACGGAAGGACGACAAATTCGAATGGGCTATGCGCATCGCTTTCCTGGAAGACATCCTCAATGCTCTGCTGTATCTACAGAAGACAGCGGTGGGCTGCCACAGCCGACTGACCTCGCAATGCTGTCACATTGAGCGCCGGTTTAGTATTCGCTTATCGGACTATGGTTTGCCCAGTTTCTTCGATCACAACACGCTGGAGTCATGGATAGCCAAAAGGAATCCCAAGTACAGTGAGGCGCAGCTGTGGCAAGCGCCGGAACAACTGCAAGCCGAGATCGATCAAAACGACCAGTTTAAGAAGGGTGTGGCGTTGGATGTGTATAGTTTCGGAATTATTCTGCAGGAAGTGCTGCTGCGGAGTGCCCCCTACTCAATGTATCCGGATCTGGATACCGACAGTGAGAAGCTTCTCTTACCTTAAGTGATGCTTTATTCTGATATAAACTATCGGCGAAACAGAATCGTTCACTAAACATCCATTAAATGTAAACGAAACCCGCCACCGTAATTTCAAAAGATGAATAACAGCAGTGACCATTGCTGGCAGCCTGCAAGCAATGGTGGCTGTCTAATTTGAAGGTAATCACCTGCAAGTTGCAGGTGATTAGTTCCACCTGTTCCAAAAAACTACTAAACTACTGAAAAAAGCAGCTTCTTTTTCTTCGTAGCGCTGACGCGTTATCTGCGAATCAAACGACCGGTAGACAATAAACTGGTTCGTCCGTTCTTCCCGCCCGATGAATCCGCCCACATTGACGCTGGCCTGATGCACTTAGCGGAAGCCTGCTGGTCTGAAAACCCGGATGCTCGTCCAAACCTCCACACCGCAAGGGAAACCGTTAAGGAAGCAGCAGCACGGATGTAGTATTTGGACGTAATTCAATGATATGTTGTTTTTTGACCGCATGTTTTGCAGGGGCATCGAAAACCGCGGCTCTATCATGGATATGTTGCTGGTACAGATGGATCAGCAGAACTCGCGTCTGCAGGCCGTCGTGGAGAACAAATGCAGTCATATCCTTAAAGAGACGCAAAAGTCTGATCGCATTATCGCGCTATGCTTTGAAAAGTAAGACGCCTCTTGTCTAAGGCTAAACAACAGTGCAACGTGTGACTGGTCGATAGTACACTGGCGGAGAAACTGAAGACCAGCCAGACGATCTCACCTGAGGCCTTCGAAATCGTCACCGTGCTCATGATGCAGATGAATCATTTTGAGCATATTGTCGTTGACAGTACACCGGCGCAGCTTATTGATATTCTCAACGAGTACAGTCGCTTCATCGACGACACCGTGCAGTATTTTGACTGCCGCAAGATGGATATGGATGTCGATCTGATCACGGTAACAGACACGTCCGCGTTGGACAATTGAATTATAACTAAAGTGGAGACTGGCTGATCTTCAGATCGCGTCGGCGGTACGTCAATCGCCGCACAAGCGGCATGTACTGTAAATTATTTTAAAATCCTTCAGATACCTTTCAATGTGTTCAGACTAGCCTTGCCGTTGTAAAACCGGAATTGCAGTATTTACAGCATAATAACTACGTAAGTATTTTATTAGGCCCATGTGTAGCAGCTGTGATTGGTCGGAAAATACCGCGCTACACGATTACTGGCGACACACTAGACATCTCCAAGCGAATGCTAACCACAGGATTTCGTAAGTCCCTTTTCTTCCCCTCTTCTTGACTTAACAATGTTTTGGCTGTTTAGCTCAACGAATTCAGATAAGCTGCTACACAAAGACGTTCTAGAAACCTTTGGCAGTTTCAAGACAGAAGAGCGTGGAGAGTATTCGTCAAAGGAAGGGAGCGCTGACAACGTACTGGCTTGCTGAAGACGGTACATGTCACCTTTGTTTAGCATTTAACAAGCACAAGCAGAATCATGTGAGAAATAAGCAAAATGACATAGGCAATAAAAGAACTGAAACTGCTACAAAACAAGTACAGAAGCAATCCTGCTGGCAGAAGACGACAAACTAATCGAAGCTTATCAAACAGTACACCCAGGAAAAGATTAACAAATCTCTGTCTTCTCATCGACCAAATGCTTGTATATTAAATCTTGAACGATTTGTTCCACCGGTTGTCTTTCACTGTGATTACCCGAATCTGTACGATTATTCTCGTGTCGGAATTCATAAGTTTTCTCAGCCACAAGCGGCTTGTCCGCTCTCGTTCCCAGTAGTTTTGCATGTCCATGCCCAATCAAGTAATCATTGGTCTGTTTAAGCACCACCATATTAGGGAACAAAATTTCTTCCAAAAATCCGGTTACACGTTTATACCAATCAGCAATCGGGTGCAGTTCTCCCAGGTCGATATCAGCTGGCACTGTCTCAACTTCCTCGTTAGATATCGGCGACAAAAGTTCCGCGTTGTCAGCGCCTTGTCGCAAGATTTTGAAAAACGCCACATCAAAATTCCGCCGAACAAAGCCATCGTCTTTCCCCAATTGCGGCCGCTTTTCCTTGGTAAGTAAAACACTGTCAACGGCTTCTGCGATCTTCCCATAAACACCGCTACGATCCCGCCCAACCAACAAACTAACCGCTTCTGGCTGTTTTTGAAGCGGCCCATTATAACTGATCGCCAAACTAACCAGCAGTTGCATAAACTCGATGAAGGTCAGAGGTATTTCAAGGGCGATACTTCCGGTATTCCCTCGCAGTTCTGGATATCTGACTGAAAAATCTTAAGACGTCTGTTGATGACAAACGGAAGTCCCAGGATATGCGCATGCTGCAAACCCTCAAGCACCAATCGCAATGTCAGTGCACTGGGCATCTCTTTATCCTGTCCACCGTAGAATTCATAAATATATTTGTACAAATGGAAAAGGTCTGCCACATATCGAAACAACACAGCGCTCTTCGCCGGGTCATCGAACAGCGTTCCCTGAACAGTCCGCTTTTTTCAGTAACCGACGTTCCATAAAATTCTTCAGTGGTTCCCCGGGGATTAACCATGCTCTTTTAACTGGATTTTCTGGCTTTGAATTGTGATTTAGCTCGATGTGTTCGTCGCTAACCGTATTCAGTAATTTCTTGGAAGCTTTCGATCGGAGATGCGTTAAGAACTTCTTTTCGCGCTCGACTATATATGCCAGTACCACGATCCGGTCAATGATTTCAGTCTCCGTAATTGGAACACACGGATGGGACAACACTCCGAATCGCTTAACTCGCGGAAAGCTCGTCTCGATTTCTTCGATCAGCGTGAACAGTCCTTGTTGGGCGGGACAATCTGTGTTGGTCTTCTCCACCCCGACATCGGACCAGCTGCCAGTACTGAATGACACGAAGAGTGTAATTTTCCTGGCAAGCCCACTTTGCTGTGAGTTTGCTGTAGACAGTCATGACGCGCTTGATTTGCGGCCAGTACTTTACGATGATTGTCCCGAGTCCTTTCATTTCGGCAGTGATAATTTCGGCGGCGAATCCGTTTTTTGTCAGGCACCTCAAGGTTCCTGGTAGAACCAATGCGCAGCGGTTATTGTTGTGGATAAAAGCAGGCAACTGCAGTTGCTGGACAGTTGGACCAGGAAGCGCCCAGGCATATTGCTCATTACTCACTTCTTTGAAAAGAAACCGTATCGGATTGTCGATGGCATCATTGGAGAAGCGACATCGAAGCGTTATACCGTTGGGCAGGGCGACCGTAAACTGAATAGACGTAACTCTTAATTAAACTGCAGATGGGAATACACAGCGGTACGTCAATCGCCGCACAAGCGGCATGTACTGTAAATTATTTTAAAATCCTTCAGATACCTGTACCTTTCAATGTGTTCAGACTAGCCTTGCCGTTGTAAAACCGGAATTTCAGTACTTACAGCATAATAACTACGTAAGTACTTTATTAGGCCCATGTGTAGCAGCTGTGATTGGTCGGAAAATACCGCGCTACACAATTACTGGCGACACACTAGACATCTCCAAGCGAATGCTAACCACAGGATTTCGTAAGTCCCTTTTTCTTCCCCCTCTTCTTGACTTAACAATGTTTTGGCTGTTTAGCTCAACGAATTCAGATAAGCTGCTACACAAAAGACGTTCTAGAAACCTTTGGCAGTTTCAAGACAGAAGAGCGTGGAGAGGTATTCGTCAAAGGAAAGGGAGCGCTGACAACGTACTGGCTTGCTGGCGAAGACGGTACATGTCACCTTTGTTTTAGCATTTAACAAGCACAAGCAGAATCATGTGAGAAATAAGCAAAATGACGCTATAGGCAATAAAGAACTGAAACTGCTACAAAACAAGTACGAAGCAATCCTGCTGGCAGAAGACGACAAACTAATCGAAGCTTATCAAACAGTACACCCAGGAAAAGATTAACAAATCTCTGTCTTCTCATCGACCAAATGCTTGTATATTAAATCTTGAACGATTTGTTCCACCGGTTGTCTTTCACTGTGATTACCCGAATCTGTACGATTATTCTCGTGTCGGAATTCATAAGTTTTCTCAGCCACAAGCGGCTTGTCCGCTCTCGTTCCCAGTAGTTTTGCATGTCCATGCCCAATCAAGTAATCATTGGTCTGTTTAAGCACCACCATATTAGGGAACAAAATTTCTTCCAAAAATCCGGTTACGTTTATACCAATCAGCAATCGGGTGCAGTTCTCCCAGGTCGATATCAGCTGGCACTGTCTCAACTTCTCGTTAGATATCGGCGACAAAAGTTCCGCGTTGTCAGCGCCTTGTCGCAAGATTTTGAAAAACGCCACATCAAAATTCCGCCGAACAAAGCCATCGTCTTTCCCCAATTGCGGCCGCTTTTCCTTGGTAAGTAAACACTGTCAACGGCTTCTGCGATCTTCCCATAAACACCGCTACGATCCCGCCCAACCAACAAACTAACCGCTTCTGGCTGTTTTTGAAGCGGCCCATTATAACTGATCGCCAAACTAACCAGCAGTTGCATAAACTCGATGAAGGTCAGAGGTATTTCAAGGGCGATACTTCCGGTATTCCCTCGCAGTTCTGGATATCCTGACTGAAAAATCTTAAGAACGTCTGTTGATGACAAACCGGGAAGTCCCAGGATATGCGCATGCTGCAAACCCTCAAGCACCAATCGCAATGTCAGTGCACTGGGCATCTCTTTATCCTGGCCACCGTAGAATTCATAAATATATTTGTACAAATGGAAAAGGTCTGCCACATATCGAAACAACACAGCGCTCTTCGCCGGGTCATCGAACAGCGTTCCCTTGAACAGTCCCGCTTTTTTCAGTAACCGACGTTCCATAAAATTCTTCAGTGGTTCCCCGGGGATTAACCATGCTCTTTTAACTGGATTTTCTGGCTTTGAATTGTGATTTAGCTCGATGTGTTCGTCGCTAACCGTATTCAGTAATTTCTTGGAAGCTTTCGATCGGAGATGCGTTAAGAACTTCTTTTCGCGCTCGACTATATATGCCAGTACCACGATCCGGTCAATGATTTCAGTCTCCGTAATTGGAACACACGGATGGGACAACACTCCGAATCGCTTAACTCGCGGAAAGCTCTTCTCAATTTCTTCGATCAGCGTGAACAGTCCTTGTTGGGCGGGACAATCTGTGTTGGTCTTCTCCACCCCGACATCCAGGACCAGCTGCCAGTACTGAATGACACGAAGAGTGTAATTTTCCTGGCAAGCCCACTCCGCTGTGAGTTTGCTGTAGACAGTCATTACGCGCTTGATTTGCGGCCAGTACTTTACGATGATTGTCCCGAGTCCTTTCATTTCGGCAGTGATAATATCGGCGGCGAATCCGTTTTTTGTCAGGCACCTCAAGGTTCCTGGTAGAACCAGTGCGCAGCGGTTATTGTTGTGGATAAAAGCAGGCAACTGCAGTTGCTGGACAGTTGGACCGGGAAGCGCCCAGGCATATTGCTCATTACTCACTTCTTTGAAAAGAAACCGTGGCATCGGATTGTCGATGGCATCATTGGAGAAGCGACATCGAAGCGTTATACCGTTGGGCAGGGCGACCGTAAACTGAATAGACGTAACTCACGTAAGCACGCAACGCAACGCGCTCCACTTACTTTTGTAATTTTTGGAACAGCAGTAACCCTAAGAACATCATAACGTTCTCACCTTGCCGTTTTTCTTGCCATGCTTCCAAGTCCCTTCATAGCGAGTGGCATCCTGCTCGTTCAAAGTGCCGTAACCATTAATGCAGCCACTTACAAAATAGCCATAATAATACCGCTGCGAAAACGATTCCGGCGGCTGTTTCGCAAGCCATACTATCACACCATAACCGTCCTATAATTTACCAAAAAATATTTTTAATGACAATTGTCAGCACCGTATTGAAATACGACGTACCGGTTTCCCGCAGCGAAACTCTCCTCGGTACAACATCATTTCTTTCCGCCACAGCTGCTCGCCGCGTCCGCTAGGAAGTCCCTGCGCCCATTGGCCGTTGTACGTGTTGCCACATGGCCATTGGCGAATACCGTCACCCCATGGTAAGTCTTGATGCCAGTAACCTCGGTACACGTTCGTACTATCTCCTGCGTAAACCATTTTGCCCTACAACCGTCGACCGTTAAACGACCCTTTTTGAATAGGCATCACAACCACAACGCTTACGAATCCGTGCATCTTGGAGGATAGCCATTCACCGGCGTAGAAATTTTTGCTGGGCCTATGCAGAAATCGTCCGTAGCCGTTACGCAGTCCATCTTGTAAAGCGCCTTCGTAAACGGATCCATCCGGCCACGTGTAGATACCCCGGGAGCCAATCTGCCCATCCACAATTTCACCCTAAAAAATTGTTTTGAGTTTGCAATTTTATTTAGGTATTAAAGCTGCAGGTTAAATTATTGCAATAAAGATAACGGATACTTACATCAAAAATTGCACCATCGGAGAGAAGCAACCGTCCGATTCCGTGCGGGAGTTTTCTGTTACTAAACTGACCCTAAGCAGTCAGGTACCGTTACAGCAAATGCTGAACGTCATTTTCTCGGTGACGCACTTGATAAGTCACACCTGAAGAATACCGAACCGACCCAAACTTATCCAACAAGGAATTCGTCAGTCCATGATAACTGCAAATCTTGTAATGATTGCACTATCACAATCACAACTGGTCAAGCAACATTCTCACCTTTCCACAGTGAAATCCACTATACGATTTGTTTCCTGAGCGGTAGAGCTGCTGTCTGACTCCTGCGAACTCCAGGAAATCACCCATTCCGGTACATTCAGATTTTTTACACCTGCTTCGATTTGGAGGTCTGCTTGCAACGTTGGAAGCGTTTTGTGTGAGCATGGCGGAATTGTTTTCCGGGTATCGTAATCTAGATCATGCAAGCACCGATTGAATTTTTTCTTGTCACGATATCGGTTAATTAGCTGTACGGAGTATGGGCTGTATGGAATTAGCTGTACGCTGTATTGGGTACATTGTACGTAAAACAAAGAAGTTCACCCTCGTCTGGATCTTCCGTTATCTGCTCTCGAATTTCCTCTTGGCTTGACCACTCAGCAGCACTGCTGCTCTTTTGTCTTTCCAGTTCTTCGTACAGTCGCACAGTATCCAATAAGTCCTGGAGGACATCGATCGTGTCATCTTCTTCTCCGCCTTCAGTAACTGGCATTGTTGTCATTGTAGGTTATACAGAATCAAAACCACCAGTTCCAGAAAAAAACAGCATTTCCAGCTTCCGTTGTAACTTGTACCTGTATAATACTTATTGTATTAACAAGTATAAGTACTGACGAAGTACAAGTACAGTACGTACTCGCGTTATTAAACGGTATCGGGCTGGCGTTGCAGCAGCTCCGTTGAGTTCGTTTGTTCGATCAAGGAACACCATAGAAACCCAATCTCATGTCATCAGCTACTCAGAATGTATCTCTTGGTGTACAAAATTGGCACTTGGCACGAGCTAAGTGCTTCCGTAATAAAGCGTTTCGCGTTTGCTAACTAGCAAAACCCTTTTAGCTGCTGCAGCTACCAGTGGGAGATCTTAATTACACGGACCGCGCTTGTGTACGTTACACCCATGATGGGGTTAAAATTATCGCGCCATTATCCCATCGTGCATCAGTTCGATGAGGACAGCATCGAGGAGAAGAATCCCTATTACATGGTCTTTGCCACGGGGATCCAAGGATGGCGACCAAGTTGGTGGCGGGTTCTCTTGAAAAACGCAGCGATTCTTTTATTTTATCGAAATTTAATGGTGCTTGCGGTTAGTACAAATTTCTCTTTGCTAGCAATGGAAGATGCACACATCGTTCAACTGGGCGCAGTCGGTGATGATCAGCAGTCAGCCTTTTTCGCGCTCTTTGACGGCCATGGAGGCATGTTGCATGTTATTTGTGAACTATGCAGTACTGTGCATCTTAATTGTCAGATTCTGCCTGTCTTGAACCCGTCGTTTCGGCAGGTCCCGACATCGCACAGTTTGCCGCTGCCAACATTCAAGCACGCGTACTCCAGCATCCAAAGCTATGTAGGTACTGTCGCAGCGTGAGCAACTGGCAAGAACGTGAACTCAATGAAATAGTGATCGTCGGTCAACAAAGACGCTACCCGGCACGAAGGCTAATGCTGTGTGAGCCTTCTCACCGTGCATTGCTCGTGATCTGTAACCATTTTCCAGTTCACCTTCCCCTGCCGGACAACAGTTTCCTTAACCAGCAGTGATCACGTTGTTTGCCCTTTAGATGAGAACACATGCTATGCTCTGCGCCATGCTTTACTGGAGATCGATAAAGAAGCTTACGCTTTGGGAAACGGTAATACCATGTTGCTGCATCAAAGTTTGATCCTAAGGCCGCAGTACATTTACCACAACGTTTAACGCCCGTTGTGCATACTTACTCCTTATTACTTTTACTGGAAGCAAATGTTAATTTGTCTCAGACAGTGAAAACCCGGAAAAATACCACTTGATCGGATGCACGGCCGTGGTGACGCTGATCAAGGATAAAAAGCTGTACTGCGTTAGTTAGTGAGAGCCTGAGAGGAATCGACACCTTTTACAAGGTGCCCTTCTAAGGACTGAACCCTTTACAGGCTAACATTGCTGATTCGCGCGCCATCGCCAGCGTTAGCGGTCACGCTATCCAGCTGTCCATCGAACACAAACCCACCGATCCGGTGGAGTACGAGCGCGTTATAAACCACAAGGGAAACATGAAGGGGTACGTTGAGAATGGCCGCATTAATGGGAACCTGGCAGTGCCGCGCGCCATCGGCGATTTCTATTACAAGAACAACATGGAGGGTCCGCCATATGACCGAATTGTGTGCGGTAAGAAAGACCACATTATCCAGGTGTGCCGGTTGAGAAATAATGATTTGTTCGGCAGTAGTAATTAACGCAACAATAGGAGAGCCCATGCTGTCACAATTCTTAAAAACTAATTTATCAACAGGTTACCAAAATACTCAATGATTTTATTTTTGATTGAGAAATCGTTTTATTGGTAGCATGGGCGGATATTACGGTGCGGACGCTGACGGATGATTGGGAATTTCTGGTGATGGCGTGCGACGGGATATGGGATGTAATGACCAATGCGGAAGTGGTGGAGTTCGTCCGCAACCGGTTTGCGCAGCACTTGGAGCCGCGACGAGTTAGTTGTAACGGAGCATGTTTGCTGTACCCTAAAATGAGAACGCATTTTGCTTTCCTTAGATTGCACAGGATTTGCTGTACACGTGCTTGGCTCCGGACACATCGATGGGCGGACTGGGTGCAGATAACATGACTATTGAGATTATTGCACTCTTGAACGGGAGGAGTTTCGATGAATTTTGCGAGAAGTGCGCCACGGAGCCAGCAGAGAATTGCCCGCCACAAATGCAGTACGTCTTTCGATGAGATTTTGTTTTCTGGTACGGATTGTTCGATTTTAGTTATTCTGTTTTTCAAATTGATTACAGGTTCTACGATGAATCCTTCGCCAATAGAATCGGGATGAATCTCAAATACTAAAGAACTGTACAAAAGCAGTGTTCAATTTGCCGAACTGAGGCTGACGGCCTTTTCGAGCCCATGCTAAACTCAGAAAACGCGTGCAGAATCTTTGAAATCAACATCCTGCAGGGTGCATGCATTTTATAAATTCTTGCTTTCAACCGAAACAATATGGGTTTTGTGTGTTGATGTTGCATGATCTTTATTATTATCTGGGCTAATCTTTTTATTGTTAGCATTTTACTGGAATGATCATTTTGTTGTTAACATTTACCGGAAACATCGATAGTTCAAGAAAGAATGGAATTAATGTGCTACTCGTTCTCGTAAAATAATGTTGGCCACTTGTTTTCGTAGTCATTCACCCAGTTTTGATTGCTACTCGTAGTCTCGAAGAGTACGAATTCTTACTTTACTATTTGTGAAAACAGCCGCACAAAACTTCCATTGTTGCAAAGCTGCATTATTGCTAGGTGACCTTCCTCTACTCAGGGTACGTACTTCATTGCTATACAGTACTTATGCTTTACTCTACAACAACAACTACTCTGTACTACGAGGTACTTCCTTCCAAACGCTGACTATTATAGTGTATTAGCGTTAGACTGGCTTTCGCGTGCGCGTGTATGACTAATAAACTTTTTACTTTCAGTTTTACGGAAAAGTTTTTTTTCAAAATTACGATGTTCGAATTATTCCCCTTGCAGTACTATGATCCGACAATGTACCACTGCAATACTCTGTCTGCTTCGGTCAATTTTGGTCGAGCAGACTATACAGCTTATTTACGAATTTCCTTGCAAGAGCGCTTTGCACGTGTCTAGAAAAGTTCCAAAGAACCATAAAGGTCTTCGATAGTTCTTGCCAGAATTCGAAGTACCTTGACAACACATTAAAAGGTTCTCTGTAATTTATCCCAGAACATTAAAATCACTGCTGCTCTCTGGTGCGCTTCGATTTGGATTGTCAATTTTATTATATTCGTATTTTTTTCCGGACCGAAAGTGTGGTTTGTTGAGGGTTTCACGGTTTTATCACTGTTGTATTCATATTAATTTTTGCACTGATTTATTCTCAACGGTCAAATGGCGGATTCCGGGGGCGGCGGGCGCTTCGCTAATTTCAGCGTAAATCAACGCTGGCCTAACCACATTAACATCGATGTGTTCCGGCAGACTCTGTGTCAGGCCTCCGACGGTGACCTTTTCTTACGCTGCAACGAACTGCAAGAGCGCTATTCGCGTCTCAATTGTGCCATCCGCGAGGGCAAAGCGTTGAAATTAGAGCTGACCCGGCAGTGTAGCGATCACATTTATCATCTCGAAACGTTTGAGGAAGAAATTAAGCAGCTGGAAAGTGCTGTACAGGAGAAGCAAATCAAGGTGCGATAATAGCAATCATCATTGTCATTTTAGAGTGCACACTCTTTTCTGGCCGTCGTATGTTTGTGCGATGCTCTTCCAGGAATTCAAGATAAGGTTTGAGAAGGTTTTATCAAAACGTAAAGTCGAGCACCTTCTGTAATTTGAAAAGGTCACACAGGTTTGTCGCAGTAGCCAGCCGTTTCTTTTGACCCCAGAGAATTCATCATAATGCGTAAATCCCAGGGATAAATTTACAGTCCCGTTGTCTGCAGGTGGAGGAGAACAAGCAAACTGCCACCCAGTACAGCTGTGAAGCCCATCTACTGATGAACCAACCGCCACCCAAGCTCCCACCGCCCGAGGATACCTCAATCGCCGGTGACCTGGCCAGGCTGAGCGATCAGATCTTTGAAATGTATGCAGCACTGTTGGTGTTGCGCGCCGGTGAGATCGTGCTCTTCGAAGACATGAAGAGTCAGATCGAGAAACGTCCCGCCTGCACGCGCAATGTCAAGCATCAGATTAAGGAGCTGCGTAAAAAGATTCGCGAGTACGAGCACACTATTCTTAATCTGACCAACGAGCAGAAGAAGTGGAAGGGAACACTGAAAGCCGGCAAGCTGAATATCTGTCGCCGCGCCAGGGTGCAACATAACGGTTTGAAGGAAGAGGCGGGCCGACTGAAGCGGACTATTGAGCTGTTTGATGAGGAGAAGGCTAAATTAGGAATTATTACGCGAAATCTCGAGGATGCACTCAACACAACACTAGGTGAGCAGATAAGCATGAAATACATTAGCGGCTGAAAAAACAATCAATAAATTTAACGGAATGCGTTTAGGTGAGCAAGAGCTAGCGGACCTAATGGAGCACTTTGAGCCTTTAGTTGACCCCAACAACCAGATCCACACCGCCGGAGAACAGGCTGGTACCAACGGCAAGAACCTCTTCAAGCAGCCAAAACCCGCCGCATCCACTATGTCGGGCATGCGCCGCATGTCTGGCGTAGCGGCCACCTCTGTAGAGCAAGCCGAAAAGGTCAACCAGCTGCAGAAAATGTGGCTGGATAGCGTGGCCACCCGTGTGAAAATGGAAGGCAACGTGATGCGCGGTAACTTCGATATCGAGCTGCTGGAAGCGGCGCTGACTGCAGAAAGCTACTACGACAACAAGAAGCCGGACTGTGAACGCCGAAGGATGGTCCGCACCATCGTGGCTAAGGCGGTTAGTGATGAATTGCTGGGATTCAAAGAGGCTGACCTAGCCGAATACTTCGATCCGGATGTGAAGTTCCCGGGCAGAAACCGCTGTATGGAAGTGCATTAAAGCACCCCACTGAAAGCGATACTGGGGCCTTATTTTAATTTTTTAACTGTGTTATGCTTTTTGGCTATGGGACCTACCAAACTGTAGCGCTGACACAAGTGTGGGTATGTACAACACCAATAAAATTTGCAGCAGTTTCCTTTCCGCTGTCCCGCTGATGTTCACTTTCGTTATCCCAAGAAAACGAGAAGGCGAAAAAGGGATCCAAAAAAACTTAACTTATTAGGGTTACCACTGCCAGCGAAGCGTGCTCAACACTCTCTCTAAGACCGACAATTTAAAGGGAGTCAGTCTCTCGGTTGTTAGCTGTACTGTCACATTGGCACGTGAACGTGGTAGTTTGTGGGGCAAGAAACGTACCGTTCTCGAGCCACTTTATTACACATTTCTTGTCCAATTACCGCAATAATAATCAACATCGCGCACACCAAGGCGCCATCATGTTCGCCAAGAACGCCAGAATTCGTTGCTTTGGGAGCGACACACCGACCAAGTCCCGTGTCCGTGCTCGTGGTGTTAGTGGCGCTAATTGTGTCGTTCGTGCTGCTGAGGGTTTTTTCGTTGCAGTTTTCCCCATAACAATAACACTCAGTCTCCTCCATCAGCTTCACCCCTGTGGTGCTATCATAGGTGTTCCTAAAACAGTAGCTATAGGAATGGGACAGAGCTTCCTTGGGACGCTCTCCAGGACGGGCGCAGCGCTTCTCCAAGAGGCGCACAGGGCGAGGGTAAGTGTCGATCCGCCGGTAGGAGAAGCAGGCGTTAATGGCCTTATCGATACAGTCCACCACCTGAGCCGCTGCACAGGGTGGGGCATCCTGGACGGTCGGAAGGCTGTATAACTTCACACCGGTCGTTTCGTAGCACCAGGAACATTGTAGAGCGTCTATAGTTGTTCCCGTGCTAATTGACATAACTGCACAAAACATAACCGCAAAATTTGAGCCTTTGATCATGGCCGGTTGGGAGACGCATAATCGGCGGCACTACCGCCGTTTAATGAAAAGTAGCATGTATCTTCATACATGCACTTAATCCGATCAGTTAAATTCATGAGAGCAGGGGTTCAATAGCAGTTTCCGAGCAAGCGCAAGAAACATTTGGGTGGCCTTGTGATGGTCTTACATGGATATGTGATTTTTTGACGTCACACTATCACTATTCACCATAGTATTCGTCTCAAATTTTAGGAAAAATTCACAATTACCCGGTACGTCTTGCAACGAAACGATCGACCCAAGCGAGTATCGTCAAATACGTGTGCAATATCATTGCTACATATACAGTACTACTGTACAGTTGTACTAGTACTTACAAGTAAGTATAAAAATATTGTACATTATGCAGGCCGCCGGAAACATCTAAATTTACTGATGAAACGGATGCTTTTACCATTCCCGCAGTTCATCGGCAATAAGTGTTACAAGATGAAGTATCAGGAACAACTGAAAACCGGGGAAACATGCCCGAACATGGGCAGAATTATCGTCATATTCAAAATCCCTAGTACAGGGAATGATATCCGGCGACGGCGTAAGCAGCGTTTTGACCTTCTCATCGTTTTCTTGCCGATCATTGCACAGATCGCTCCAGCAATAACACGTGACAATCTTTTTAATCAGTTCTCCTTCTACGTCAAAGTCATCGCTGTCAAAACATAACCTTCCCACCGCGACTCCCGCTAACGGGGCTGGCCGCTTATTGCGAGCGCAGTCTTTCGTGAGGGTGCTATACTTGCTTAAGCCTATGCTCTGCTTCTCCGCAAACTCCCTCACAATTTGTAGCACACAGGTAGTGGCATTTGGGCAGGGCGGGGCGAAGGGCTCCCTGCAGGGGGGAGCGCCCACGGGGGCTCTAGAATGGGATAATAGCTTTAAAAGTTGTAGGACTTTGACCGCTTTGTAAATTGTACGGTTTGTACCCACCTCGTAGATTTCGGGACTTGGCCTTCTCCGTCCCAGCAACGATGGCACTGGATACCTTTGGTTATGGTGAACAATTCAGCCACGTTGACGGCTAACAGAATAAAGTGTGCCTTTGAAAAGCTATCGATAAACATATTCACAATCGTGCGGATGCTTGGTGGACATTGGGGGATCTGGGCATTTTTCAGTTCTTAATTGGCACAACCATAACAACTATCGTGCTGTATCGTTTGTCACATTAAAACAAAGAAGCTGAAGTGCGAAATGAGTGAGCTGTTGCATGAGATGTCATACTGTATATTATGTACATGTAGTAGTAATTCCAGCATTTGGGTCCATTCATTATTCATGCGGAGACAGCAGAGTGCAAAACTGATCCCTGGTCGGACTTGCAATTGCTCATACAACAATACCAGCAAAGCGTTCTTCTGAAGCCGCAACAGGTAGTTGGCTAATTAAAGTGCAAGTCTGTACGGATATTATGAAGATATGACGGAAAATTTATATCAAGCGATAACTACCTTCCACCAAAACTATTAGAACAAATTAAAATTAATCTGATCAAAAGCAAGACAGCCTTGCGCTTGGAGGTCGAAATTTTCAAGCTTTATTAAAGCAAAGCGCGCACTGAAATTAATGTAACGGGCAATTCGTCGTCGCTTCTAACGAGGGAGATACCCGAACACGTCCGCGTCAGATCAGCATACACTTGGTAACATTAGAATCCTTAGAATTTCAGCTATTTTCTTCGATAATCAAAACACCCCCAGATAAAGAACTCGAGTTTAGGGATCTCTGAGAAGCTAACACAGATATGATGGCTGACTTCCATTGAAACGTCAGCAGACGCCATACAGAGCTATACGGCGCCTCTGTACGGATGTGAGAATGCGCAACCGTCTTTCAGCGAGAAGTTAATAGCGCTTTATCGATGGCTATCGCAGTTTTTAACTCATTAAGCGCAACAGCATCGACTGGCTGCATAGAGATCAATGCAACCGCGGATGCTGGTGCGCGCGATAGGGCAAAACAGGTGAGACAGCCGTCAACAAAATTAGTACAGAATTAACGGATTGCAGCCAGACTATGCGTGCCGCATGGCGTATCTAGGCTGGACACTGCGTATGGCGTCTGCTGACGTTTCGATGGAAGTCAGCCATCATATCTGTGTGAGCTTCTCAGGGATCCCTAAACTTGAGTTCTTTATCTGGGGGTGTTTTGATTGTCGAAGAAAATAGCTGAATTTCTAAGGATTCTAATGTTACCAGATGTATGCTGATCTGACGCGGACGTGTTCGGGTATCTCCCTCGTAAGATGGCAGAAGTTTTCCTAATTATAAGACTGAGATGTTGAGATTTAGAGCAGCCTTCCGTAACGACTGCCGACGTGCCGTTAAACAAGATACGGCGTAAGTTTCGATAATATGTGCTGCTTCGGGCGTGTGTTTTTATGCAGCGGTGCAGAAATGAACGGTCCCGTGCTGCGTTGCTGCGTTAGCCGTATTCCGAGTCCAGCACGATGTATGATATTGTAACGCGGGCGGTTATGCCGGCGTTCTAGTGGGTTGGCGTGTTGACCGTACCACGATGTTGTGTCGGCTGTTGATGGAAATGTCGGCACTGCCGGGCGTAAGCTCAGCAGTGAATCGGAAGTGGTTTTACAGTGACAATGACGAGCGGGATGATGGGTGCATCATCCCGAGGAGTCAAACACGTCGTTTTCAGGCATTTAATCAACAAGCGTACAAGCAGGACAAGCGGGTTACAAGCTAGGCAAGCGTGGCAAGCATCCATTCAGAGGATTCTCTAATGAAAAGTCTGATCCATTCTCTTAAACATTTACCCGGTAAAAGTGTAGAGAAAAAGAAGGATGAATCACTCAGTTACACGGTGAGAACAACAACCAATGAACAGTAAAGAAAACCAACAACACTGTAAACAAGGCGGTCACTCGATTACTCTCGTTACAATATAGCCAGCAGCACGATGTATGATATAGCCAGATGTATGTTGCAGCTTTGTGCAGAATGGTTACTGGTTACTGTCTGCACAAACCGAATAAACCAGCTACCGGGGAGAGCGAGTTTTCAGAATTTGACTGCTTTTTTCTGATGCAGAACCCCGGAAATTAGGTATTACGGCTTTTTGCTGTATTGCCGTCACATTCTGCCGTCCGATTCCACTATGCAGCACCAATTACTTTTCAGTTGATGGAGTGCAATCTAGCCGACACTCGTACTGCTCGTCGGCAGTGGTATCTAGGACTGGAAAATAGTTCCTGGTGCTGGCTTTCTGTTTTCCCAGAGAACCAGCAGGTTTTTGCATTAAGGGACTGCGGATGCGTGATGACAGTTACGGTTTGCTGCCAGGAACTATTAGCGCAATGACCTTGCCTTAGCGCTGGAACGAGTACTTAATAGATTTGGAAAGGATGCCCCTGGCGTAGATTTCGCAGTATTTATTATTTTGCTTACGTAGTACTTAAAAACTAAAACTGAATACTTTAGTGAGACAGTGCCATTTAAGCAAAGTTCGAAATACATGAACAGCACCAGATAGAGATCCAGGTCTGTAATCGGTTAGTAAGTCCCAAGCTGCTGCTGCTTGATATTGATATGCAAAAAAGTACGTGGAAGGGGCTCTTCATTTAGCGATGTGAACGCAAGGCTAAGCCTTTTCTTAGATATCCTGAATAAAGTTATGTACAATAAGGTACTTAGGTTAGTACTGTAGTATCTGTAGATCGGAGTCGGCCATATGCTAAAGTACATAATTATCTGGATTTCTTACGATTTCATTATTATTATTATACAAAGCTAAAATTATTGAACTAGAACTACCACATCTGTGACCTTTGCCGTATATTTATTCTTCGCATTCTCTTTATTTTTTAGCTTGCAATAGCATGCTGCACCTTTTTTTGCTGTCACGTTTGCAGTACAAGTACTATAGTAGTTGCAAAATGTTGAAGCCAAACTGGCCCAAGCATAGTCTAGTAAAAGGTCACCCGAACAAATTGAACCACCCTCTCATTGAACCACAATGCCAAACTACTGCATCCAACATTCAGAAGCAGCGCTGCCACACGAGCTTTCCAGCAAGCCATAGAAAACTGGTGGCGAAGGACTGGCTTTAGACGATATTAGGAGCTCGTGCTGATGTTAACCACCGCAACAAAGAATAAGACCAGTTTAAAATCGTTTATGGCAGTTGAACTAGCCGTACTAGCGGTGCAGCTGCAGCAAAATCGCAATACTACCACCTGTGGAAGCAGCGCCAGATAGAATTCCCTGTCTACAACAGGTATGCAAGTCCGCTGCTGCTGCTGCAAGAATATATTGTGCGATGGTGTGTCTAGTAGATTCTGCGCATCCGCAGCCAAATTCGTTCGAAGTACATATGTACGGTATTTCCCGACGATTTTATTGCGCGAATTCAGGTAGGAAATGTGAACCGTTCGGTTAAGTACTTTGATGTGTGTTGGAATCCGCTGCACCTGTTGACGGCTTCTTACTCAGGTGATTTAATGAACTGAGACAGTCAAGATATCAAGCACAGCGTGCGAATGACACGCGCTGTACGAAACCTGCCATCGCCAGTCGAGACTCAAGAGTACAGCACACTGATTACACCCGGGACAACCCACCGCCATGCACCGCTGCTTTGCACCCGGGAACAAACGCTCTGCGGATCATCAGTTTCCTCCAGGAATTCTTTCAGGCAGGCTTTCTTCACCGTGCTGTTATCCCGTGCGAGAGGGTTGAGGTCGTCATTACACAAACCAGTAGAGCACCAGCATAAGATCCTTTTAAGATCCAAATACATATTGGGTCCGTAGTTGTACGTCACTTCGCAGTAGCGGTCCACCCGGGTAAGCGCAATGGCCGGTCCGCTAGGGAGCTTGCTCCCCGGTTTGGGAGCACAATTTTTGAACACTAGTGAGGTACTAGTAATATTGGGTGTTTCCTTCGATACGTCAAATTGCACCACGCAAACGGAGCGGTCGGTTTGCTGGCAGTCGACGGTGGTCTTGGCCGAGCAAGGCAAAATCTGCTTGTTCGGAGTAGTCGTTTCGGCGCACGTGTAGCAGTAGATACACTCCACCGTATGACGAAGTAGGTTCAAGGAAATTAATGCAATTGCACTGCATAGGTACAGTGTCACCATAATGATGTGTTGATTAACCAGAAAAACGGGGAAAGGGAAAGTACGTATGAAAACATGTGAGCTTTCATAGGAACGCGGAATGCAAAAAGCGGGATAAGTACTTGTGGCAAAAATCAGCCGACTTAAAACTCATTACTACATTCTTCTGTTGCGGTTACACTGGATAGGTTTTGGCCTGCCGTTAGTTATTTGGAGCAATTGTTCAGGCAACACCCAAATGGCAAGCAGTTTCACGAAGATCACGGTCGTTTAAAGTTGTTTTCTTAGAATCCATCGTTTTTGTTACACTACAGATATGCTGTACAGCAAAGATCCTCTTAATGCATGTCCTGTTCCAAAATCCTCAGCATTATGGTGGTTTTTTGCTGCAACGTCTTCGCAATTCACATTCTGCAAGACTGATTCCGGTACACTGTTTAAATCGCTTGTGCCGTTATCGATGCATCGTTATTTAGCAGCTGAGATCCCGTGGAGTAACGGTGTTGGTCATTATACAGACTTAAAGCCCTTAATGTTGGCTGATGAGAATTGTTTGTTGGTCTGCCAGTTAAGCTTTGCTGACAGAAACTATCAACCAGCGCAATGCGCCTTTGTCGTATCTGTGTGGGAGTAAGAATTACTCGTAGGTCTTGAAAAAGTGAACATTTGGCTGGAACTTCTCCATAATTTGTGTACACGTAGTCCTGAAGACCAAAACAAACATCAAATTTTAATTTTATTTGAGTCAGTAACATCTCAACAAGAAATTAGATTGGATTGCCCACCGCCAAGCAAGCAGTATCTGTACGGTTGTGGCAAAGCCGCAAGATGTCTTCCAGAATCATACCGGAGTGAGATCTTGCATCAGAGTGAGACCGTCTTCACACATGTCAGCGTTCAGCTGTTGCTTGATGCCGTGAATGCAGTGCAGTGAATTTGTGACAAAATATCTCGCGACTTTATTTCAGCCTGGCCATTATTGAATTACCACAACCAGATCTGGGGCCGCTGCCGTATGATTTATTTACGTAGTATTCTCTAAAGATGTACAATGTAATTACGTAGTTTTCTTGGAGTAACATGGTGCATTTGTTTCTGCTGCCGTGCTTGTCGTGTACGGAAATGCCAAACGTACCGCCATGCAGAAGACCATTCCGTAATTAATCTAATCATCTATACAGCTAACCATTAATTCTGTGGAACTATCCAACCACGAAAAAGCAGCAAGCCATTTGCAAACCTATCCAAACATGAAGCAGCGTTCCCACACCAACCTCCCAGCCCGACTTGCCAAATCGATGGTGAGAACTGGCCTTAGAGCTTCGAGGTTTCAGAGGAAGGCATGTCAGCAGATCGTCGTCTGTGTGAAGAGGACCCAACTCCACAGGCATGGTTTCGTTGTTGCACAGTTCGTCTAAACAGTTGCAGACATACTCCTTTGTGGCGGAGCTTCCGTCCACCATGTAACCCGCTTTGACCTTGCATCTTCGCCTTAAGACCACCTTCGTTTTTGGGCTGGTGTAAGGATCGAATTCACCTTTCAACGAGCAGCGCTTCTCCACGATTCTGTGGCGCGGTGCTCGGAAGTTGAGGGTGACGCGCGTATGGCAGGCCAAGGTGCCTTCCACACAGGCAGTCATCGCGGGATCGTCGCACTTGGGTGTCTCCTCCTCGGGCACGTTCTCTGCTGTGGGTACCTGGCCTGTGGCTTCGAAGCATGTATGGCAGTGTAAGCTCTGGGCGACGTGGATTATGTTGGTTAATGCAATCAAAGCTCGCAACACCATCAGATTATGTTCCCAAAAATCCATAGTGTTACGAAAAACATCATGCGAATTGATAGCATAGAAAAGGTGCGTGCCAAATAACCTCATTGTTTACACTTCAACTTCTCTTCTGTCGCGGGCGGCACTTTACCAGGTTGCGTTTCTTGGTGATGATCGCACAATACTAAACAAACCAACTATAAGATACAACCACGCAGCGTCACTCTGCACCCGGGAACACCCGCTCTGTTGATCACCGTCTTCCTTCAGGAAGTCCTTCATGCAGGGACTCTTCACCGTGGTGTTTTCTTGTGTGAGAGGATTAAGGTCATCGTTACACAATCCAGTATTGCACCAGCAATGAATGCTTTTATAGGCCAGCAGCTGGGCTCCGTAGTCGTACAACACTTCGCAATAGCGGGCCACTCGAATTAGCGCGCTGGCCGCAGCGGTTTCGAGCTGTTCCCCCTCCTTGAGAGGAGCACAATTTTTTGTGACAGTGTAGGTGATATTATTAGGTTTTAGTCGGGAGTGGGTCGCTGCTTCAAATTGCACTACGCACACGGTTCGATGGGTTAACTGGCAGTCGACGCGGTTTGTTGCCGAACAAGATATATTTTCATTCCGGTTAGTCGTTCCGCTGCACGTGTAACAGTAAACACACTCCGCTGTATGAGAAAGCAAATTCAAAGAAAACAAAGCAAGCGCGCTAGATAGATGCACTGTCAACATACTGGCGCCTTGATTAGCAAAAAAAAAGGAAAAAATCTTTCAAAGCAAACTATAGAAAACTGTTGTTTAAATCAATAAATAAGCACATTCATGGAAACGCGTACCATCACAGGGCTGACAAGTATGTGTGGCGAAAATTATTCGACTGGATGTGTGCTTATGTTTATTAGGTTGCGGTGCGCTTTGATGTGTGGATTGTTTGGCTTGCCATTTATTTTATTATTAACTCTGGAAAAATTACTTTCGCAGCATCCCAGATCTCGAAAACACTCAAATTTCCGGTATATCATAGTTTAATTTTGGAATCCAGCTACATTGTTTCACTATCTGTATGTTGCCCAGACAAACATCCTGTCAATATACAATCCGTGAACTTCAAACAAGTAGAAGACCATAATCGGGCTTCGGTTATTTTTATTTATACTGCATCCAGCTTCGTAAGCTTTATAAGAAAGTTCAATAATTAGTACAAAATGTTTTAGTTTTGCTTTGCAAACACTCTAGCGGCACTGGTGAAACTAGACCTGCAGACTGTAGGTGCAGTTTAATTAGCCGCCTTGCTGTACACAGCCATGATTATCGCAAAAGCAATCCAAATCGAGAAGCCGCTGAGCTCTTGGGTGGCAGTGGCTCCGGAACCGAGTTTCGCTTGAAAAAGCTTAGAAGAGTCACTCGTCTTCTGCTTCAGGTCCATTGCAGCCTTTTTAGCAGCCTCCGGTGTATTACACAGATTGCCGCTGCAGAGTTGGGTACATTCATATTCAGACCTAATTACCTCTTCTTTTTCATTCGTAGTCTCTGCGTAGCCGCACGTTTTACTGTTTTCTGGACTATACTCGTGCTTGCCCCCACCACAAAACAGCGCATATTCTACAGAAGCCGGATTGACGCCCACATGTACCTCCTGCACACAAAACGGTGTCGTTCCGTTGCAAGTCTCGGTGTTGACTGGACCGCTACAAGATCTTGAGAGTGGCTTGTCGGGTCCTTCTACTGCTGCAGCACACAAATAGCACTGAAGGCCGGATACAAAAGTCATCTGAGTGATTACCACCGCCAGAACGTAGCCAATTACCGCCAGTTTGGCCATCGCCACTGATTAAGGAATACTGCTTTTCACGCAAATTATTACGGATAAGTAGGGAGTAACGCAAGTGAAAAAAGCCTTTTAATTTAGCAGATAATATAGGAAAACACGGTTCCTTTCAATCGTGTTCCGATAAATCGAAAATTTGACGCACTAAGCAGACAGCAAAGGTATCTTGGTGACAAAGTAGTACAACAAAGATTTTTTACTCCTTCTTGCAAGTTGACGATTGTGTTGGAGCAGAGGAGGTTACTTAATTTGAATACAGTACTGTACGAGTTTGAATTTTTGGTGATGTAAGAGTGTCTCGAGAATCCAGGTAATGTCCATGGTAACATGCTGTTAGTTTTATGTGCAGTTAACTGTTTTGTTGAGGAACACTGAAATTTTCCACGCTGTACGAGTAAGTACAAGTACAGCGTTTTACAGTTATTATATTTTTGTACTATCGATTGTGTCGTTCCAACAAAATTACATAGAAAGGTCGCTTTTGATAATGTCGTACTCGTGTAATGATCGCTCAGTGGGCGCAGCACACCCATTTGGTTGTTCTGCCGCAGCCTTTGCGGCATAATACTAGTAAAAGACTATTGCAAGTTGCAACGCATTGTGCGGCAAGATACGCTGCTGTAGCCTAAAAGGCAATTTTGCCGACCATACTGCGGCGAAGATGGCCACTTCGATTAATTTAGTAGTTATTTGTGCTAAGGATTTTTGCTTTTTCGTAAACATGATCATTTTTTCTATACGATTTACTGGCTGTCTGGCTGAAAACAAGACTCTCCACAACAGCACCTGGTGGGTTTTCTGATACACCAAAAACAAAAACACTAACGAAAATTAGAAAAAAGGCAGTACTTCACGACGTTCTACACAAGATCAAACTACGACCATAACTTGGTGACTGTCTACTTGTGCGAAAATTATATGACACAACTTGGTAATAGCAAGCCGCAGACGGTCTCACTGAAAGCCTCTTCTAACGGCTAACAAAGAAATAACCCACAGTACACAATCCAAAATTATATGGCTTCGGCATGCTGAAGAACTGGACGCCATCCTTTCTTGCAATGCCGCCGCACTGTCCCGGCCCTTGTCCGGCACATTGCACAAATCCGTGTTGTTGCAGAACGTTTTACAAATGTATGCACTAGAGACCAGATTACCCTTGGCGTCCCAGCGGTCCGTGCGCGTGCACTGTTTGCTGGCGTCCGGCGGTTCATAGCCGCAACTCTGGTATGCTATCGTCGTTTGATTGCTGGGTGCAACGTAGATCTCAATCTTCTGCTCACAAAAACTGTCTGGTTTGGGACATATCATGCTATTTCCGGCACTGGAACATTGCGGTCCGTACATTGCCTTATTGGGTTGAGCGCGGCCTTCCACCACGTCCTGACAAAAGTAGCATTTGATACTGCAAACTCCGCCCAAATGGCTGCTAATCGCAAGTACAACCGATACGGCCAACAAGCTCCGATCTTGCATGATCGTTTAAAGAAGACACAGCAGTTTGAAGACGAAGAACTATCAATAAGTATCACAATTTATAGTGACGAATACTATGGATCGCAGATGCGTTAAACCCTGACCACTACCGAAATGCAGATATTCGCACCGTTATTTTTACTCTCGGAAAACGTCATCTACATAGGTAAACTGTTTTGTATACTATAACCAAATAAAGCGGAAGCTTCGGTGTCATCGTTGTTATCGATTTACTATTTGACAGAGGCAATAGTCATATTATAATATTAAATTTTTATGTCGATTGAATCAAATTCAACAATTTTATGTGGTAATACAGACTTGTTGTAGAGTTTTTAAGCCTTTAATGCACACCATCGTTTCCTTTGCCAGTAAAACCAGCTACAGCGGCAAATTAGCAATCTCCCTGCGTAGCTGCTGTGCTCATATTCGCGTCTCATGGTAATAACGATCTTCCTTTTAACTGAATCGTTTGAAAGAATGTTTGTGAATTTCAGGGTAAATTAAAAAGCGCCACAATCACACAGCCATACGGATCTAATTGTACAGATAAGCTGAAACTGCAAGTCCGACCGACCCATTACACCGTTTTACACGGCCAAGTTGGGCAAACCACCGCAAAAATTCAACCAAGTAGTGCAGTACAACAACGGACCTGCGTTATTTACACGAGCGAGCCAGCATTATAATGTTCCTATTGGGCAGCGGGTTTGACCTGCGCGCTGACAGCGGAGCTCCTCCAAAAACACTGAAAGAACCTCTGCATCTTAACATGATAATTATTCAAAAGAAATCCAGGTAATAACAATGTCATGGTACTGCCAATAAACAGGCTGACAAAATCGCCCAGACTGTTGAACAGTATGGCGGCAAAAAGAAGCAGTACACAGATTCCGGTGGCGAAGAACTGTGGGAAGGCCTCCCGCGTTCGTTTCAAACTGGCGCAGATCAGTCCAAGTTTTGCTTTGGCATCTACCAGCGCTGCACAAAAAGCATCAAACTCTGAATTTTTTCGCTCATCCCTGTAAGCACAACAATACTCCTGAATTAAACCAGAGTATATTTAGCGCCAAAACCAGTTAGGCTGACCTAGTTTTGAAGGGCCCCAGCATCGACCTATACACAATAGGAATCAGTAATTCCCCTAGAGCCACACCCATTCCCATCAAACAACCAAGCGAGATTGCCGACATTCGCAAGAACCGAAAGGTCATGAAAGCTGCCACGTTAAAACTCAAGATCAGCAAGGGATGCCAGGTGTGTGTCCACCGGACCACTGGGATAATCGTGCAAATAAGGGGCTGCCAGTTGAAGAGGAAATTCTTCACGTCAGATAACTGCTGTTGGTGTAGCTTGATCAGCCGTTCCTGCTCCTTCTCGGGAGTGTTGGGAACAGGCGGCAGGGGGCGTCGACTGAGAGGTAGCGGGACCGGCGGACGAAGGTTCGGTTCCTTGGAAGTGGCTAAAAGATCATACTCGTTATCCAGCAGCATTGTTACGTCGTTGAAGAAATAGTTACAGCATTTGTACGCAACGTAGAAAACTGGTCACGCTTTCAAATATATTAATTCAAACTCGGAGACTTCTTCGTCGTGCTGGTTTTCGCCTGCACTGGGTTGATTAAGCAAAAGTTTATAAGAAAAACCCATGACGTCAACATGACGTCAACAAGACTGCATGCTATATGCGAACCGGCAGTTACCTTGACATCGCAGTAGTTACTCAGTCCGACTTCTGAAACTCAGATGCCTGTACTCTCCAGGACTTCCTTTTTTGGTTCTTGTTGATTTACGTTTGTCATATACATGGCGGACAAAGGCGATGAAGGTTCAGCTAAAACGGAAGGCGGAGCCGGCGGCGAAGAGGTGGTGGAGGAGCAGAAGGAAGAAGAGGGACCGCCGATTTATCCGCTTGTTGTGGTTCGTTGATCAGTAAGGGCAATCCACACCTCACCGTCACTGTTCACTGTGTCAGATTTACTAATACTTCAACATTTCCCAGCAGCCGCTCTATTTCAAGTTTCAGTGTGCAGCTAGAACAACCGCCTACCCACGCAAAGCGGGCTCCGTGGGCACTGGGCAGCACTTTCTCATGAACTTACCCATCGGGGCGCATCAACGTGTCTTGCTTTCTGACCAGGGAACATTTTCCGCCTCCAAATTCAAAAAATTCTCATGTTTTGTAAAATGGTAGTGTACTATTGTAGTATGCTTAAAAAAATATTTTTAGCTGCCATCGTCAAGGGGGCGTGGCCAGACAACAATTAAAAGTTTGCATACTATCATATGCTGTGTAATGCAGTGCAGTACAAGTTATTCGTTATTATTATGTTAACTTTTTCCTGCAGCAGCGTGGACTTTTGCAGCTGTCCGCTGTCGTGAAATGATGTAAGTAAAAGAGGCCCACTTGCGTCGGCTCGGGCCATTGCTGCCCGTGTGCACATTTTCAAAAATTGCAAAAGTCCACGGTGCTGCAGGAAAAAGTTAACATAATATAATTACGAATAACTTGTACTGCACTGCATTACACAGTATAATATGATAGTATGCAAACTTTAAATTGTGGCCTTGACGATGAGCTATATAAATAACAATAGTACACTACCATTTTACAAAACATGAGAATTTTATGAATTTGGAGGCGGAAAATGTTCCCTGGTGAGAAATGAGCGGTTGTTGAGAAATGTCGAAGTAGTAAAAAATCTGCAGTGTAATTTCACGGGATTATTTTTGCAGCAATGTGATGTAAGTCCAGAGTGGGCAGAAGACATCGTCGATAAGGTTAACAATTATTACGAAAAATACGGATCCAACTTCGAGGTACTGCCAGCACTTCTTCAGAAGATACGATACGTACTTTCGTATTTAAAAATTTTATCGATCCACTACTAGCAGCAAAATTTACCGACCGTACAGTAACTAGTAATTTGTATTGAAACTTGTGTGCACGCTGGTGCATCATTGTACAAAGTATGTACAATGCTGCACCAGCGTGCACAAGTATGTACATTGTTATAGTTTAATGGTGTTTTCTGTATTGTATGCACAATTGATCGGTGAGACACAATTAAAGATTATTAAAGTATGTTATAGCTCAAATGTGCTGTTTATATCAGCTTTAGTGCTTTACGTATGAGTGACCGACCATTCGGTCGTGACTGCCACCGTGTGTCATTGTCATACTATGCACACTGCAGAGTCGTTATTAAATTTGTATGCAGGCTTGTGCCAAAATGATTAAGAGCTACATGGACGACAAGTATGCTGTGGAGGGCAAGTGGCATGTCGTCATCGGCGACAGCTTCGCTTTGGATGTCTTTTGCAATAAGGTTACAGCTCGTTATGTTCCATGCCTTCTCTGTAACAAAATAATAACGTCAATTTTAAAGTAGTTTATTTCAGGGTTCGCTCATTTATATGCTAGTTGCCGGTACGACTGCCGTAATACTCTGGAAATGTCCATAATCAATCTGATATGTCTGGCTGGAAATACTTTGAAAAAACAACACTAGTATATATTTTTTTGTAAATTGATCTAGCACGTGCAGAACGCACTTGGTCTGGTCACCTATCGCTCACAGTCCGCCAGTTAATCTTGTTTACCGAAAACAACAAAAGCCTATCAAAAAGCGTTTGCAAAACTATTTGCCTAGTCCGAATATGATCATCGTTTGCAGTCAACGCAATACAAAGCCTTTTCTTCTGCGGAGATCACATATGTACGAGCCTTTCGCACTGATAATGCCGTGTCACTGATAAAGCGCTTTAAGGCGATAAGCGACGGAAACTGTAGTATAAATGTGCTGCGATCTGTAGCCTAAGCGCGTTAGTGGGCGGTTTTTCCAGGTTGTTGTATTAAATTTCCCGATTTATTTTCTCACTATGCATAAACTCATCCTTGTCGCGCTGCTGTGCGTTTTGGTTGCCGCTTGGCCAACCGACGCTCGCCGTCATCGCGTCCGTCAAATGCAAAGGTAATTTTTTCTCACCATACAGATACATTTAATTACAACTATTAATTGCTTAAGGGAAGTGGGCCGGTACATGGTACCGAATTCGTGTACATGCACGACACTTACACTTTCGCGCACTCCCAAACACATTTTTGTTTCGGTATAAGACTTTTTGCAGCCAGAAGATTTGTATACACTGGCGTGAAAACCGTTTGTGCGCGCAACATCCGGTTCGGGAGTTATGGCTGTTACAAAATTCCAAAAAGTTTAAATGCGTTCAGGTGTACCAAAAGTCTCATTATGGACCGATCTCCCTCAGATTTTCCACGTAAATGCACATAACCACGAAGAACGTTTTTACACCGATCCACTGTTCTAGCATGTTTTTCAAATTTTAAAATGAATTTCAAAAATTTTGAAATTCATTTTAAAATTTAAAAAAAATCATGGAAGTCTGGATCGGTGTAAAAACGATCTTCATGGACATGCGCATTTACGTGCAAATTTTGAGAGAGATCGGTCCATAATGAGACTTTTGGTACGCCTGAACGCATTTAAATTTTTTGGAATTTTGCAGCAGCCATAACTCCCGAACCGGATCTTGCGCGCACAAACTGTTTTCACGCCAGTGTATACAATTCTTCTGGCTACAAAAACTTCATAAACCGAAACAAAAATGTGTTTGGGAGTGCGTGAAAGTGCAAGTTTTCGTGCATGTACACGAATTTGGTACCATGTACCGGCCCACTTCCCTTAAAAGGCTGTGAACACAAAATCGGCACAGTAACCACTGACTTGTCAGCATCCGTTAGCGAGTGGTCAGTAACAGCAAATTCATTCAAATATGCGCTTTTCGTTCACTACCATGTTCCGTTAAGCCGACAATTTTCCTTTCGATTCGAGTCATTAGGACCATGTACAGTATTGATGTAAGTCGTGTACTGCGTTTGTGATATGAGCTTTTGCAATCTTTTCAGGATCCCTCTGCAGAAAATGCAGTCGGTGCGCCGCTTCTTGGCCGGCAAGGGAACCGGTATGGGCGCCGTGGCGGAAGCCCAGGCCGCCTACCAGAAATCCCTCAACGCAGAGTACGAAGAGGATGATGACGAAGAGCCAGCTGATCCTCAGCCGGAGCCGCTTTCCAACTACGCCGATGTAATGACCCACTGCTGAATCGGTTCAAGTGTATACTGCAGTCAAGCCAATACTAAAATAATAATTCATTTTTTGCAGGCTCAATATTACGGCCCTATCAGTCTGGGAACACCCGCTCAGAATTTCTCCGTTATTTTCGACACCGGTTCATCCAACTTATGGGTACTGTATTTACACGATATTAAGGGACAGAGAAATCCCCAGGACCGCCCGCACTAGGCGTCGGCTCCATTGATGTCAAAGGAACCGACAGCTAGTGCGGGCGGTCCTGGGGATTTCTCTGCCCCTTAATATCGTGTAAATACAGTACTTAATAATAAACATCGCTACTAGTTTGTTACGTTGTTTTGTTCGCGAAAGACGAATATTTCCGTCATGTTTAGTTACAGAATTAATTTTCAATTCCTTATGTGATTATCAGGTACCGAGCAAGACTTGCCCTTTGACCGATATTGCCTGCTGTAAGTGATAAATTATTTCGCAAGAGTAAGTAACACTAGAGTAGTCGGTATGCTAACCCTGTATGTGTCGTGTTGGTTAGTGTTGCACAACAAGTACGACAGCAGCGCATCTAGCACGTACAAGAAGAACGGTACCGCCTTCAAAATCCAGTACGGATCGGGTGCGGTTGCCGGGTTCCTGTCCACCGATGACCTGGGCATCGCCGGTGTTACCGTTAAGGCGCAGACCTTTGCTGAGATCAACGATGAACCCGCCATTCCCTTCGCTTTGGCTAAGTTCGACGGTAAATGCCAGCAAAATTTGCACCGAATTTCTAACGTTGTACCTTTATACACTACTTTTGACTTATTTTGCTATAAACTGAAAAAATGTTTGGTAAAATGTAAAAGTGCTGAAACGGGGTTAGCCCAGATGATCGGCAGTTGACGAGCACCTACAGTAATCAATGCAGTACTAACATATTAGCATAATTATATGATGTTGTAGGTATCCTTGGTATGGCCTATCCCGAGTATTCCGTTGACCAAGTAGAGCCAGTCTTCAACAACATGATTGACCAGGTTGGTACTTGCCCATGCGGTCTTTAGTGAACAAATATTCAGTAACATGTTCTCGTAGAAATTGGTTCCCCAGCCTGTCTTCTCTTTCTACTTGAACCGGTAAATCCGTTCATTTTTGTTGCAGCTAATCATTTATTTCGAAAACAAAAGAGTGCTGATGTGTAATTTTGTAGAGACCAAACCGGTGCTGTTGGTGGAGAGGTAAAAAGACTTGATATACAGTATATAAAATTGCCATATGACTAAGAAGGAAAGTATTACAGTTGATCCTGGGTGGAAGTGATCCCAACTACTACGTGCCACCGTTTACCTACGTTCCCGTTGACAAGGTAAGCCTTAGACCTCTTTTCGTAAACACTACCCGTGCTGCTAGGACATCACATGTAATTTTTATTCCAGAAAGGATACTGGCAGTTCCATATGGACGGGTAAGCTACACAAATCTGGATATATCTGGAAAAGTTCTTCGTAATCGCTATAACCGGTGTTCTAACGAAAACCTAACCGGACGCACGTGGTTCTAGCGTCAACGTTGCCGGTCAAGCCTCCGATTACTGCAAGGGCGGTTGCGAAGCTGCTGCTGATACCGGTAAGTTGCGTGACCGACGACTTGCGTTTATTCCTTGCGACCTGCGTTTATCGAACGTCCACTGCCAGGTACTTCCCTGATCGCCGGCCCTACTGCTGAAATCCAGAAGCTGGCCGCTCAAGTGGGCGCCCAGCCGTACATCAGCGGCGAATACACTGTTGACTGCACGTAAGGGTCATTCTCACGTCTCCAGTGAGCTTGAAGAATGCCGCGACCCTTACCATTAAGTCGGTGTCTGTGGTTTTAGTAAAATCAACTCTTTGCCCAACATTTCCTTTGTGATTGGCGGAAAGCCTTTTGATCTCACTCCCAAAGACTACGTTCTGCAGGTCAGGCGTTTATTGCAGAAATTAAATTGGCATGTACTGCTATAAATTTCAAATGAGTATTGCCAGTTTAAATTCGAGGCTGCCTCAAATAGTTTTGTTTTCGCATCTTGCGATGTTTTCTTTCGAAATACAGAAAATCGACCGCTGTGATTAAGCATTCCGGATGTAATGCAATGATTTACTGAAATTTTTACAGGTTCAAACCACTTGTTTGTTCGGTTTTGTCGGCATTGATATCCCGGCTCCTTTTGGGTATGTATATTGTACAGTACAAACCAGTCAGTCAAAATACGAGTATGTTAATGTTGTTTTATGATGCATACCAGTATAATTTTCCCTAAAAATTAATTTTACTGGAAATGAATAAATTAATAAATTTTATGCTTGTATTACAGTCCGATCTGGATCATCGGCGACGTCTTCATTGGCCGTTACTACACTGAATTCGATTTCGGTAACAACCAGATTGGTTTCGCCCCGGTTAAGACGCCGTCCAGCGATTCTCAGCCCACGGCCAAGCTGTCCACCCCCAAACGCCACCACCATAGTGCTTAATCGTTTCATTTCTGATTGAGAACTGAACATTGCCGTGGAAGTATTTTATATTGCATTACTGTAACGTGCAATAATAGCAGCTTCTACCAGAATCAATGAGATTAACGATGCAGTAAGGAAATCAGTTGTCGAACAAGTGCAAACGACAATTAAATAAAGTAAAGGAAAAAAACAAATAAACATGGTATTCGTCCTTGTGCGATGCATGTCGTTTTGTTGTTGTGCAGAATGCATTCATGAAAGTGATGCAACCAGTAAATTTATTTCGACAAAACAGATGATTGTATGCGACCATGCATCATGATGCATGCACTGCATAGCGTTAAAAACCACCAAAAAAATTACAACTACATAAAAGCTAAAAACAAAATTCAGAAAGTTCAAGCCAAAAGGCGTTAAGCAAAAAAAATCCCAACTTAACAATTTTTTAACGATTTTTCCATTTAACATGGGTACCGTTAACGCTTTTCGTGCTTAAAACGATGTAACTAATTTTTTTGGTGTTTTTTGTGTATTAATGGGCAATGCGGTTCCTGCAAGAATAATATTTAATTAGGTTTGTTTAACGTGTGTGTTGACCGCTCAGTTTTAACGGCATCCTGGCACACGAAGTACTGGTCTGTCATTCAAGAATTCTTAGCCGATCACTGGAATTCAGTTCAGGAAGTCGGTTAGACTTTTGAGATTTGTCGCCTTCTATGCCTTGCTTAGATTCAACGCGTTTTTTTCCTTACATATGTTTTGCTGTTCGGAACAGCAAAACAGTCTTCACTCAAGTCGTTGTACGCACTGTACAGGTACTGGCAGAGTAGCCAGTTGTACTCTATCTACAGAAAACCTATTTCACAGGTACTGCTGCGCCGTTAGCCACACGGCGATATTTAATCGGATAGATTTCATTGTCAATATGCAGTTATTCTGGAATACCGCGTTAATCACGGGACATCAGATTACCACACGATACACAAATATTCGAGAAATGATTGCCGGTTTTAAATAGGTAAGCTGATCCGTCGCCCATAACAGTTACTATGTAAATCGCTCTTTGAAATCGTGAACTGCTGTAATATTCATCCCATTGACTGCATGCCAGATTATGCACTGTCGAAGTGGCAGTAATTATGTGCCCTTACCCCCATTTTAGCTTCCGTCGGTAGTCCGCGGAGAATTGCTCTTCGCCTATCCTTCTTTGTGTAAAAGTTTATCGGCACTTTCATTGTGTTAAGAATCGAGCCGTAACAAATGTTCAGTGCAAAGATTGTTTAGCGCAAATGTCGGACATTCTTGAGGCACTTATAATAATTCCCCTAGCGCCAGCGGAAGCTTATAACTGGGATGAATAAAGCGATTCCCATGCCCCATAACCATTCCTTTCCCATCTTCTCGGAACAACATGATAATGACTTCAACACCACCTACACAGCCAACACCAGTGTGCAGACCACCGACCACCCTCATTATACGCACTTCGTGTACATCTGGTCAGTATTATTCAGCCTGATCCTTCTATCGAATGGCAGTCTGTTATACCTTCTCATAACCAGACGCCACTTGATAACATCCTTCACCATCTATCTCTTTTCCATCCTCGTTGCCAATGTCCTGTGCTGGTGCGTGTGCATGTTGCCTTTGGAGATGGTTTATCTCGTGTCGGACAACTGGTGGATGGGTGAGACCGCCTGTGACCTTTATTTATACGGCAACTGGCTCCTGCCCGGCGTGATCACATCTTCACACGCGTTAATCTCCATCACGCGCATCTGGGCGGTCATCCGGCCCCACTCCTATCGCAACGTTCATACACCACGTCTGGCAATGGCATTATGCGCCGGTGTATGGATATCCGTTCATTTATTCTGTTTACCGTTGTTAGTAATGGACCGGTCGTTTTTTCGGCAACCGACCTCCGGCTGTCGACTAAACCTTACCGCCCAACTCTGGAGCGAAGCCTACCTGACGGTAATCTTCTACGTGGCTGATGCGATCATTTTGCTGTCTTTCCCCTTGATAACCTACAAAACCATCCAGAATAGTCAGCAGCATGCTAAATTGGTATCACCCGAGGGCGGGAAGGCGCCGCTGCACTACCGATCCAAATCGTTGGTGGCTCTGACGGCGATGAGCGTCAGTATCGCGGTGATATGGGCCCCCAATCACGTGGTGAGCATTGTGACGAAGTACCACCGGGCGGAACTGCCGGATGCGGTATGGCAGCTACTGTGGGTAGTGTATCCGCTGCAGGCGGTCGTCGATCCGGTGCTCTTCGCCTTGTGCCTGGCCAGTATCCGGTGTGAGGTCAAACGATTAGTTGTAAAGACGAAGGCAGCGATTTATGATCATGTTAAAAGTGTGCAGATGCGGACTACAACAAGGGTCAGTACGGAGATATACAGTGTCTCTCATCAACAGAAGCGTTTTCAGGTTGATTACAGTATGTGATCAAAATTTATTTGCCATACGCATTATGCAAAAAACCAATTAGTACTTTCTATAGTGTAGAAGGACTAGTAAGTAACCGAAAATTTGTTGGTGTCATCACTTCATCACTGTCGCATACAGAACGCACTGCCACACTGTTGGAAAGTACTTGAAAAGGCTACACAATCACCCCGAAATTTCATCCAGTTTTTCTGCTCCTTCCATGGGCAGTGATGGGCTCAAACACACGGGTCGCGTTCTTTTGGATTTCATGTTGGTTACAAATTTGGTTAGGTTACAGATATAGTCCGTACATTTGGTTAGTACAGTATGTTGATATTTGGTTGATTTAATGCATAGAGCCTGTAGTTTATTTTAATTTTTAAGTACTGCACTGGTATGTGCACTGTGAATGCTAGCAGCTCTTGCAGACGTTAGAGGTTGACTTTTTTGTCGGTGGCTGTGTATTGTGCGCGGTCGGAAATGCTTTCAGCTGAGTTTATGCGTACTCAGAACCTGCTTTACAGAGTAACTGTATGTGCACTAGGCTGTGTCATAGTTTTTCGCTATTGAAAATTATTTCTAACAAATTTTGTGAGTCAGCAACGGTCTTCGGTCTGTCCAGATTTGTTACTAGCTGTTATAATGAGAACTGTTGTCGTTACGTGGAGGGTGTTGAGTCTAACGGCAAGCAACCAGGTGCATGGGGTATGGACTTTACTTCCGGGCAACAAGTGGATACTGTAACGAGAGTAATCGAATGACCGCCTTGTTTACAGTGTTGTTGGTTTTCCTTACTGTTCATTGGTTGTTGTTCTCACCGTGTAACTGAGTGATTCATCCTTCTTTTTCTCTACACT
This sequence comes from Paramacrobiotus metropolitanus, assembly GCF_019649055.1. Lineage (NCBI taxonomy): Eukaryota > Metazoa > Tardigrada > Eutardigrada > Parachela > Macrobiotidae > Paramacrobiotus > Paramacrobiotus metropolitanus. The sequence continues at coordinate 1,040,884 of NW_026570260.1, forward strand.
TTTACCGGGTAAATGTCTAAGAGAATGGAACACACTTTCATTAGAGAATCCTCTGAATGGATGCTTGCCACGCTTGTAACCCGCTTGTCCTGCTTGTACGCTTGTTAATTAAATGCCTGAAAACGACGTTGCTTTGTTTGACTCCTCGGGATGATGCACCCATCATCCCGCTCGTCATTGTCACTGTAAAACCACTTCCGATTCACTGCTGAGCTTACGCCCGGCAGTGCCGACATTTCCATCAACAGCCGACAGAACATCGTGGTACGGTCAACACGCCAACCCACTAGAACGCCGGCACAACCGCCCGCGTTACATGGCGCTCCTGGGTTAAAACCAGCCCGGAAGCTTCACATCGCAACCATTCCCACCATCCCCACTCGCTCCACCGACTCTCCTTGTAGCCGGATCAAGGCAGCCAAGCGCCTGAATTGCCCGGCCCACAGAAGCACTCCAAAGAGGAGCGTTCGCCCATTCCATACCGGACCGGAAATCCCGTCCTACCTGCAGCATTACAAGATTCCACGACTGCAGTTAGCAATGGACACTGACGCAAATGCCCAGGCTGAACAAGCAGCATCAGAGCCAGCACGGCAAAGTACTTCTACTGACTCGTCGCACCCACATCATGAAGAAGCTACTGATAATGAACGAGACGTTCTTCAAATGGATGGCTATGACGACGGTAGTTTTGATGCGCCTGAAGACCATCACACGCCTTTACCAACCGACGAGCTCGCACATGAGCTGCACACAGTCGCTCCACCACCACGTCGTGTTGTGTTGGAAGACGAAGACGTCGCGCATACAGAAGATGACACCGCGGACTACCACGGTCAATCCATGCAGTTCACTTCCGCCAACCGCAGTAAGCACCGTTTCCGTAATGGGCAACAGCAGCACGCACAGCGCCCTTCACACAGTAATATTGTTCAGCGCCAGCCGCCGAACGCTGCCGCGTCGCACGCGCCATCCCGCCCCGCTAAAGGCACACCCGCCAGACCACCACCAGATAATATCCGGTATTTCTATACCGGCCCCCGTCAGCGCGCCGATGACCCACAGAGTCAATTTGACAATCCTTACATCGGACAGCACGTCAAAACGTCAGACTACAATATACACATTAGAAATCTTAATCATGCCATTAGTACTGGTCAGTATGCTCGACCGCCTCGCACACAGGCCGAGCACAATATGCAAGTCGCTGAGCGCCGCCTCTTGGAAAGCACTTCCTCCTTTCTGACAAGTTTACGCGACAACGTTAATAATCTGAATGATAACAAGTACTGTTCGTTTCCTGTGCCCATGTGTACCGTCTTGAGCCCCCACTATTTCCAATCTTGGCGTTTTGACAAGTTCAGCAGATCACCGTGGATCAAATACCCTTCTGACGACAACACATGAGCACGCAAACTGAATGTACCCATTTGCAATCAAGTACTGCCATTTGTGGAACTACCGGACGTCGCCCTTGGTCAGCATATGAACCGAGATGTTGCATCAATCCTGGACAAGCGAGGAATTCCTAACTACAGCGAATCGGACATCTACCGGATGCCTCAGCCTACCGTGAGGGACCCAAATCAGCGGATCCGTGAGTTGGAGGACAAGCTGGCCTACTACGAAAGTCTCCATTAACCGGACCTTCTGCTCCCGCTGCCATCATCACCTTTAATAGTACACACCGTACCGTGGCGCCGCACCAGTCCCTTTCCCCTCCGGACACGCCATGCAAGCACAACCAGTATTTAACCGCATTTAACCATTTTCATTTTCCTTCTTAAATTTCCTTTCTTTTGTATTGTCTTGATGAGACAGGTATATCTCATCGCTACCGTGAGGGATGTAACGAGAGTAATCGAATGACCGCCTTGTTTACAGTGTTGTTGGTTTTCCTTACTGTTCATTGGTTGTTGTTCTCACCGTGTAACTGAGTGATTCATCCTTCTTTTTCTCTACACTTTTACCGGGTAAATGTCTAAGAGAATGGAACACACTTTCATTAGAGAATCCTCTGAATGGATGCTTGCCACGCTTGCCTAGCTTGTAACCCGCTTGTCCTGCTTGTACGCTTGTTAATTAAATGCCTGAAAACGACGTTGCTTTGTTTGACTCCTCGGGATGATGCACCCATCATCCCGCTCGTCATTGTCACTGTAAAACCACTTCCGATTCACTGCTGAGCTTACGCCCGGCAGTGCCGACATTTCCATCAACAGCCGACACAACATCGTGGTACGGTCAACACGCCAACCCACTAGAACGCCGGCACAACCGCCCGCGTTACAATACCAAGCAAAGAGCCTTACGGACACGTATATATATAACGTCATAACACAGGCACGTAGTGCCCTAACAGCCATGCACAGAAAAAACATCAAAAGAATCTGATGAGAACAGCAGAAGTTAACACATTTTAAGAAAGGAGTTACAGATTAGGTGGTGACGGGGATGGAGGGAGGGAAAGAAAAATTTCTCCAGGCAAAACGGACGAAGTCATGACTGGCGGCTTGTGGTTAGCCGCTTTATATAGGTGAGTCCAGGTGGCCAGGTATGGGAGAGCGTTTGCTTTTCCTGGCCAGGGGAGGAACGACTGACCAATGCGCGCGCGGTAGTCAGTGGATAACTCCGCCTTCATATAAAAAGATTTCCCCAAAAAAATCTTAATCATGACACAAAACGCTCTGGTTAAGGTCAGAACGGCAGTCACCAATTAATACTTTTTCTACAACGTGCCCGTGACCCGTCTAAGATACAGTAAGATACGGAAGCTAATACTGACGTTGATTTTTGCTGTTTCTTTATGGTAGTTAATAGTTTCGATCTGCACGAATCACGATTAATCGGTTAATAACGCTACATGATACCGATCGCCTTCGTTCGCATACAGTTCTAAATTTTCACTACCGACAGTTTCAACCACTAAATTTTTTTTTAGCAAATTTAGTGGTTGAAACTGAAAACCAGCTGTATAGCATCATTAATTTTGTAAGTAACTGTAATGCAATATGGCTCGATATTTGCAGAGCGTTACAAGAGCAGTAAACTGCTGTATAAAGTAAATGCCATATGAACGATTGTAGAAAAATAAGAACAAATCTTTCTTCGGGCAAGTTAATCTTGTTTATTCAATCTTCGGACGAGTTGGATATTCCATCGGAAACCAAAAACATCAAAGTTATTTAAGCAAAACGATAATTTTAATGAGGCCGAGCAAATGATACTTTACGAAATAAGACATACGAAATAAGACAGAGCAAAATTTGCCTTCGTTGCCCGCAACAAATCTTTTTTCTTCAAATCAGCGAACGTTTGAATTAAGAGCGCGGTCTACGTACATGCACTCCCTAAATCCTGGTAAATATAGGAGGCTATATCAATTAAAGCACAACATCCTGGCTACAGGAAAACTGATTCGAGATCACAGATTAGCGGCGCCCGCGGAAGCGTGTCGCCAGCCGCTGTGGATTGCACTGACTGCGAGAAATCTTATAGATCTGATACTTGAAGTCCAGTCTGCAACAAAGGCACGATATACGTTACGCCAGTCAATCTGCTGTAGCGCGCGTTAACTGCTGTGCATACTTCATGGTGTGACCTTTGTATACCGGTATGCACGTGACGTCCTGTCGCCAGATGGCCGTTGATTCCGAAGCATCAGGATCGGCAGTGATGCGGCAGTCGAAGAAGTTGATGTCCTCACGACTTCCCAGCCCGTCCCAATCTTGTATTACTACCCGAAGGTTGACGCCCTATAATGCGCAACTGATAACGGCTGCCCGGAACACATGCACTCGCCAGTGTTACCACACGTATCGTATGTTAAATCGTATCACAGGTATCTTATAATACAGAGATAAAAAACAGGCCGTTTGAACAATTCCTTTTACTGCTCTAGCAAGAACTTACTATAGGTAGAGGACTGGGAAGCGACTCTGCAACGGTCGACTACGTCATCACTGTCGCATACAGAATGCAATGGTGTGCTATTGCTTACCATAGGCCCACAGATTTTATTGTCCCTTTTTAAAGATATTCTCAGTTCCTTTCTCCTCTAAAGCTTTCTAGGATATTTTAACAGATCCTATTGAATTTAGAAACCCAAACATGAGGGGCTAGAAATAGAAGAGAAAAGAAATATGCTAAGAAAACTGACAAAAACCGTAAAAAACGCGCATCTGTCACCATGGCAGCCGCCCTCCCGTGTATGCGAGAGTGATGACGTCAAACGGTAGGTTACCAGTCCTCCTCACACTATAGTAAGTACTTGGCTCTAGTCAACCAGTACCGGGTGCAGTTTGATTTTGCCGGGGAGATGTTTCGGCCAGTTGGCCGGAGAGTGCAGGAAGGGGTTACAATCTTCCTTTTTTTTATTACTCGTACAGTACTTGGGTAAGTTTAATAATTACGCAATGACGGCAACGCATTTTGATCCGAAGTAAAACTCAGCGCTCTACAATAAGTATTTGAAGTAAGTTTTCTAAGTATTTGAATCCTAACGTCATCTAATATATATTAATACTGCATCCTGTCAGCGCCTCGGTCAAATACTCCTATACAAAATTTCAGTTAATATTCGTTTTGTATAAGTATTTCCGCGCAAATATAACCTACACGATAGCGGTCGCCGCACAATTCGCGCGTAATATTGCCCTCCGATGGGTGAATGGTCGGGATGATGTTGTTGGCCCACTTCTCGCCGATCTTCGGCCAGCTGTAAGGAACGGGGATCGCGGGAAAGGGTGCGTCTGGGTTCTCACTGTCCGACGAAACATTTGCGGTACAAATACAAATGGCGACGACAATGAATGTGGGGAATATGGCGGCTTACAAGTCAATCATGCCGCGTATCCAGGTGTCGCATGCCGACAGCCAGTCACATTTCTTCCCGTCCATCCGCACACCGTCGGGGTTATGAAACTTGGTCAGCAAAATGTCCACACGGAGGTAGGCGTTGTTGCTGTCGAAACGGTTGCTGCGTTGCGAGCCGAAATCTGCAGGCATTCAGAACGCAGAACGTCCATATTAATAACACTGATCAAATGGTTATATCTGTACGTGGGCTCTGTAGTACCGGCTTGATTCAGAAAAAGTTTTGAAATTTGGCGATGGAAAGTTAGAAACCAAAGTAGCCTTAAAAAGTCAATATAATTAAGAAATATAATTTCTACGGGTTTATGAAACAACGAAAAACACGCCTCCATTCGCGCCATGCAGATTAACGCGATTCAGTGCAAAATTGTAAGTTTCAAGCAGCACTTTAAACTACGTAAGTATAAGAGTATAAGAAGTAAGTACATAAAAAATTATGCAGTAAAATTTTTATTATGTCAACCCAAAATAGTTAATTTTTTAATTTGATGCACATAAGAAAGCGGAGTAAATCGCTAATTAAATACTCGATAAAGTCCATGTCTTCAAAAGTTAAAAAATATACTATTCTTCTCTTCATTCTACTGACCGTCCCTTTCGCTGGATGAAACCCATCGGTCGCGATCACGTTGTGCTGCAACCAGGGCCACCTAATACAGAAACAGCCGTACGCATTAGATAGTGTACTACCGTAGTACTGTATATTTGGTGCGTTTCTGAATTCAGAATGCCTACCGCACAACTGGTAATAAAGAGTACCACCTTCATCGTAACTTGTTTACAAAATTAATATTGTATCGGCTGTGCAATCAATATCCACGAGCCTAAATTACCCCGGTGCAGTACTGTATTCCGAACGAGATCGGCAAATAAAAAACTGGGCTTGGTAATGTTATAAAGTTATAAACAAAGCATTACAGTAGTCTGCACAGCCTGCGGGTACATATGCATTATGCACGCCTTCGTTTCCAGCTAGCGCAAACGTTGTTGATTAGTTGTCCAGATTATTACTCCAGCGAACAAAATTAATACGGGTTTTATTAGAAAAGCTGAACTATGGTCAAGAAATGCGGTGCCTCTGCCAGGCGTACCCAGTAAAGCGCCTACTTTGATTCCGGAGCTAATGGTTGGTTGAAAACCACACGCATTGGGTGGGCGCAATAAATACGAGTTCGTGATTACTGTCGTCGTCTTTGCGGGAAATTTTACTGGATCATGGGCCATGACATACTCGCTGGCAATACAGTGGCTTGGTTATTGTTCGTATTATACTTTTGCCATCATTATTAATTTTCAAGGATGGACAAACCCCGCTTGCTGCGTGCATAATATTGATGCATATTCGATTCTTATTTGCATATTTTTTGTACGAATCACAAACGTTATATAATTCTATAAGCAAGACATAAATCACAATCGACGTCGCATATGAATTGTACATGCAGCATCGGTACGTTAAACAACCAGTTGTCTGCCGTAGACAAAAGCCGGTTCAAATCAAAACCAAGCCGAAAATCACATCGCTCAATAAATCTCTATTGTATTAATTTTATAACTACAGCTGATTGCCAAAGGGTAGTCTAATGGCGCCGTTTGGTGGTGGTTCCACCCAGGGCTCCTGAGTTGGGATCGCAGCGGCTGCGAGGAATGACGAAAACCTTGTAGCGGAAGGTCAACCTGTAAAGGAGAATATTGTAATGGATGCCGCGTGCGGTATCCGCCCATGGTCAATATTAAGCAATGAGCTAATGGCACCCACTTCATCTTATCGCCCTGCTTCTTTGCCGTGCACACGCCGTCGTGCCACATGGCGAAGGTCTCGCTGCTGTCCGGCTCCCGAGTGATGCTGCAGTCAAAGTTATTGATGATGTCATTGGAGGAAAGGCCGTCCTTGTCCTCAACCAGCACGCGCAGGGTAGCATCCTGTAAGAAAATTACTGTACAGACTCTGTACTGCAATGTGCACCTATATATGCAGTACTAACAGTTTCGTCTAACTTAAAATATGCCGGCTAAAATCTATTGAAAATTAAATAGTAATATAGTATTTCAATAAAATATGCAGGTTCCGTAAACGGTGCTATCATAATTGTAGGCTTAATTGTAACTGTTAGGTGAACCTGAATATTTTGTAGATTTAATTTCCTAAGCTTCTTTCCTATTATGTTACGTACGATGTTTAATTAGTCGTTAATAAATAAAGAGCAAAATGTTTTACGAGGAACGCAAAAATAAGGAGCAAAACGTGCATACACGATAGGGAACACCACAGACGTCGCGGGTGACGGTTCCGTTGCGGATGTCTGGGCTGTTGCTGTCGTCGACGTGGAAGACGGTCGGCCAGTACTTGGAGTCGCGGGCACCGGGGAACTCAGCGTTGGGGCGTTCACTACATAACGGTGAATCGTGGTAGTCAGATAATACATTTTTTGTACTTTTATGGTAGTTCCTATGTACACGTCCGTATGTTAAAAAGCGCCGGACAGTGCGAACACTTACGTATCGAGGTAGACCTTGAAGACGGGATCGCATTGTCCGAAGGTGTCGCACTTGCTGCCGTCAATAGTGAGGCCCTTGTCGTTGGTCAGCTTCTTCAGCTCGGCAATGATGCGGACATATGCCTCATTGCGGTCAAAACGATCGCGATCGTTGTTGCTGCCGTGACCAGAGCCCCAGCGGGAAGTGGTGCGGTCCCAATAAGATCCCGATCCTTAAATACAAATATGCTATACAACTCGCTTTTTCTGTCGAGAGATCACGAAAAACTGCGCCGAGAATACCCATATAACCCACTAACAGCGGAAGGAAACCTAACCGGTTTCATTATAATATTATAAATATCGACTGTAAAGGCAGTAACTGCCAGCTCTACACATAACTTAAATCGTCCTTTTGATCATTACTCGGCCTTTCTTGACGGTTATTTGCAGTCATGCATCTACTTAACGGATCGTAGTTTGTATTTTTGGAAAATGTTATTCTTCAAATTTTTCTGGCGACAACCTTCACTAACCTGATCCACTGGATCCCCAACGGTCCGTAGTATCTCGGTAGCCCCAGCGGTCGGTCGTGGCGCGATTTCCCCAGCGATCAGTGGCATCCCGCCCCGAGGACCAGGTGACGTAGGGGCTGCGGGTGGTGCCTCCAATTGCGTCTCCCCATCGGTCGGTTTGGTAGCTGGGCCGGCGGCTGCTGTAATCGTATCGGTCATAGCGGTCGCTGTCGTAGGGCGACTGCGTGGTGAAGCGATCCAAGTATGAGGAGCGCGTGGAGTCCCGTTCCCAGCTGTAGGTGAAGCGGTGCGAGCCGGGTCGTTCGGTGGCGCTGCCCCATCGGTCGTTGTCGCGGTCGTAGCTGCTGCCGGAGGAGCCCCAGCGCGAAGAGTCCCGGTCACGGCCGGACAGGTAGCCATAGTCTTCGGTGGTGGTACGCCGGTTCCATGACGGCGATTCCACGTTGCTGATGCGCTCCGAGGCAGCGCAGTAGACCTGTGCGGTGCAGATCAGATCAACTGATAAACTGCATGTAGTAAGTGATCGTTATGTAACCGTTATACAGTATACCGGTATGCGTTAAACCTTAAACAATATACGTATACGTTACCGTAGCATATATACTATTTTCAAATTTTTGAACTTATTAGCAAGGCATCGAGCGTCATAAACAAGTCACCACATGGGCAGGTAATTCGAAAGATTTCCAATAATCATGCAATTAAGGCTCCCAGATGCAGCTGAATAAGTACGGTGAACAAGATAAAAATAATCATTAAACCAAACGTATTATCAAGAAATAAAACATTCAATTTTAGAAACATTGAAAGCTTTTCTGGTTTGAAATACTGAAAGCAACTGGAGAACACTTTATGCAGAACATTAAATCCGAAATATGTATGCTTCATGCGAAGAATAATTATTAACAAATGAAATGCAGCATACTGCATACATGGCCACTGTGGTGGGTTTAACTTACCATAAAGGTCAAGAGGAAAGCAGCCTTAAACATTGTGGGTTTCTGCCGGCGTGCAGCGAATTGGAAGTGACTTGCAGCCGGTGCCGACGAAGACTAACTGAAATAATGCTACGTATCCAGCCGAATAAAGCTATCTTTCACTTGGCAGACGAATTAGCAACCATGCAGTGGGTACGGGTTTTCAAGATGTCGATTGATCAACAAAGTGGACTCTGCCTGGCGGAAGTGCATAGCTTAATCTGAGATCTGGCCGGCAGATTTTTCGCCGCCGTCAATTAATGTAATTATGCCATGAACGGGTCCGACCAGGATGAGTCGCATTCGACGAAAATCACAGAATTAACATGTCGAAGAAATAAAACAAAGTACGCAGCATTTTTGGCAGTTGCCCGTTATATTACTCAATTTTTTTTATCAACAACGCTGTTTTAAAAAATTAACGTTCTTTGAAATTGTTGGAGAACGTGATGGAAAAACCATCTTACGCGTGGCACCTGATGGAGAAGGAAACTGTCCCCACGATAGAAAATGGGCAAGCCCTGAATGATAGAATCTGCCGGTTTTCTTAGCATTTTGATAATGGAAAAAATTCTTGGCAAATATCAACAAGTCAGCACGCGGAAAAAGTAGGTGTATCGCGATTTCGCACCGGTTGCTAATTTCATTCCATTATTTCAGATATTTTGACGAAATGCCTGTATGCACAGACGACTCGATTAATTGTTCCCGGTGAAAAGTGGAGCTATGCATTGTTTTTTTTACAGTATTTGAGTCTTGAGATTTGCTGATTAGCCAGTGCGGCTGTCTACGAATTTCCGTGTTCAATGTGTACGAGTGCAACATTTAAGGATTTAAGGATTCAAAATGCCCTTCAAATCGATCAAAAAACAGTTGTAATTGACGTGAACCGTACGGATTTTAAAGGTTTACTTGTATACGCTACGGGTTCTCGTAAGTGCGTAAGTGGACAACATCACATTATTTGTAGAGCAAATTCTAAAGCGCAGTTTCGCCACCCGCAGGGCGGCAGCATGGTAGTGTTGAGGAAGCTCCAATAATTTTATCCCGATTGCGGTGGGGGCGTGGGACGGCACTGTTCAGGTGGGATGGTGAAGACACGGTAGCGATAAAACAACCTAAAAGCAGACGAGAATGATCGTGGTATGTGAGAGCAACATGATCCGCAAGGGGGTGAAAACACAAAATCGTACTTGATCTTGCCGGGTTGTGTTGTACCCTGACAGGGCTCCCCTTTCGACCACTGAGCTGAAGCCTCATCCGCTGCCGGTGTCGGCGAAAAAATGCAGTCGAAGTCACTGATATGGTCATCCGTCAGGCGCAGAAATGAATCGTCTACAGAGTAAATCATAATAGATACATACATAATATTTATTTTATTAAACCACTGTAAAACACTACATAAATACACAGTTTACCACATACGCATTTTTTGTGCAGAAGAAATTAAGTACAGTAATCGCACTGGTTGCTGGCTGAACCCAACTAGACACTTCGTATTACATTTGTATAATCAGATCATGGTATACGAATTGTACTGCAGTGGGACATTTTAGTTCTATACTTACCGTCTTTGACATATGCCCGAAGATTAGCTTTCTGCAAAACAAATGACATGGTTTTAATTAATAAGTTTTCAATTTCACTCCAAATATTTTCTACAGCGATACATATGGTGCAACTAAACAACGGATAGCATTGCCGTTACAAAGGAGAAGGAGCAGTAAATGCATCACCGAGAACGGTTGTCCACAAATGTCCACGGATACCTACAACATTCAAGAAATTTCCATTAGCTAGCGAAAGCACTATATGGACAGTCCAGCAGCGAGTTAACACGTTTACCGTTAGTACAAAGTACATATAGTGCAGTACTCAGTTTCATTGAATTCCATAGGTGTTTTCGTTTGCATGCAAATAGGTAATCAGATTTGACTTGCAATTGGAAGTCAGTATGTTCGAAATATCTGACATCGTCATGTGCGCGCCACAATGGACACAATTAATAGACTCGTACTAAGGCTAATCTCGTATTACCGGCGCGAAATACAAACCCCGAAATACTGGGGTTTTTCAGCCATGAGCCGTAAATATAGCAATATTAAAACAAATGTTTTGACGGAATCAACGCTTTTTACTTATCGCAAAAACATGTACAGAAAGCAAAAGAAAGCCTAGCCAACATTTACAATGACTAGAGTAGACGATGCCGCTCGAAACCGTTTAGAGAGGGAGTTGAAATTTCAAGTCAATTCCGTGATATATGCGTTGTGCGTTATTACTGTTAGCTGGGCAGAAGGCAAAACAACTGCACCCGCGCATATCTAAGCATGTTGTTGCTGTTACGTAAGACCAGGTGTCGGCTGTGAGCGGTTAATTCGGATGCCGGAAATGTCGGCGTTGTGTTGTGCATGAGCGCCCCCACTCTGACGCGGCCAGGTACTGTATATGAATATGACGCTGACTCTCTTGTAAACTACAACGGCCGTGGTAATAAGGTATAGAGAAGGGTAAATTTCTGTGGCTTCGTTTTTGCCCCGGCTTAACTGACCGTTCACGCCCTTGTTGTTGTTTGGTGATATGCCTGTACTGGGATAAAATAAGGTACTCTCAGCCATCAGCTGTCAAGTGACAACTATCTGTACGAATGTAACATTTGCTTACTTACAATTGTTAGGCATGCTGCAAATTTAAACGTGGTAGTTAAAAGTCGCCGGCACTTTTATTCTTCCACACAACACTGGTATAAAAATATGAAAATTTTAAAATCTTTGTGAAATTTCTAACCATTTGCAGTCATCGTGGGGACTTCTTTGAAGACGGGCACACCGCGCACACGTCATGCCTAATCTGCGTAACTCGATGATGGGTACCGAGCCACATGCCACACCTTTCGTAATACTATTGATTCTTGGGTGCAGGCGATCAACCGCGACACTACAATTATCATAATATGCTATCATAATTATTACAATAAGCAGCAGCGCTGCTGCCCAATGCGCTCTACCGTTCTTCCCTTTTTAAATGGAACAGATAGCTGCAAAGCAGGAAAAAATAAAGGATGAAGGCAGTTAAGTAAACTGTTCCCCTTCGATATTACGCTTATTCAATTGCGAAAGCTACTCTAAACATTATTTACCCTATCGCGCTCCCATTTATAAGTGCCAGTATTCCAAGTGATGGCACGTGTACACTGAACACAGCGCGATTACTTGCATTATTGTCATCAGTGACTTAAAAAAAGAAATACCGGTAACCGGAATTTTTTAACTGAAATAGCCTAGCACAATGAAAAGTTGTACTGGAGGACATAAATTAAAATTTGTCCGATAAAAGCCGGCATGACAACAAATGCATTCCGGTTCGCAATATGAAAAATTTAACGACGCAGAATCAGAGTGATTGCGAAGTTAAACATATGATTGATTTATAGTAAATTACGCTACCGACCATCGTTTTAGACCTGAATTTTTTGTCAGAGTTGGGGATATTCATTTTCGCTGGTTCAGAATTTCAGATATGAATCTGCAGCAGTGTACACACTATTGCATGATAGTCGGTAAATCCTCTCTATACTGCGACTCTGGTGCAAATAATGCAAATGAAAGGTCATGACCTCGTTGATTTCAACAGTAGGCGACTTGTTGCGTGGAGGGTAAGCGAGCAGATTCAGCATTTACCATAATCCTGCTTACCCGACCGCTTAATCAGACCTCAATCCTTTTTCCCCGGGGAAAAAACAAGCCGGCTTTATAACCGAACATCCCACTCTAATATTACTGTATCACCGATAAAAGTGTGCTGTGTCAGTATCGTATTGCAGTGATACCATTACGTCTGCGGTTATAACGGAGATTATTAATAGATCAAGTCTATTCCGTTATACGTACATTTTTATTAATCACTGGCTCGTTCTGGTCGACGGCGGAGAAGATTTTGGTGTACTGCGAAATGTAGCGTGGTCCCGGAAACGCCGACATCGGCCTTTCACTGCAATATCACATGTTAAGATCACCCACTCGATCCTTAACTTATCGCTTCTCATCAACTACAATTACATAATTGATCCCGTTACGGAACATTACAGTACTGTATATATTATTTGTCTGCGTTCAGTTCATTATCCATAAAAACCCGGCTACAATTATTTTTGATACAATCAGAAAACACAATTAATGGTATTTAATTTATTTAATACTAGAGTCCATTCTTATAAGTAATGAGCAATTAAGAAAATGTCAATAAACCGAATCATGCGGAATGGTACCAACTATGAAAACGGCAGATTTAAAAACATAGCTCTGATATCTAATACTCGTATCGTTGAATAATTTGATTATTATATGCAGCTCTCAAAAACGGCAGAAAGTGGATTGGTTTATGCAGCCATGATGACTTACGTGTCAAGGAAAACCTTGATGACTGCGGTCAGTGGTGAAAACAAGGGGATTAGTCTTGCCAAAGAGCGTGTGATGTCGGCGTAATACATGTATAGGGCAGGCAATATATGTTGTAACATGACCTTTGGCATGCGGCTGACCTACCTGGATCGCAAACTCCCAGGCGGTCGCAGGGTTTTCCGTCGTGCCGCACGCCTAGGGGATTCTGCAGCTGCAGCAGATCCGCCTGGACGCGGTAATAGCCCGCTGGTGCATCACCGGAAATGCCGCAGATGACGCTGCCTACCACCTGTAAATTAGGAAACAACGCAACTCCCGGGGCAGAATAAAACTCCGAAATCTATCCAGTGATGTATTACATACTGTTTAATACTCGAACATTCGCAATTTAAGTATGCAGAAAAATTTATCAGTTTACTCGTTTTTATGACGGTTTAAAATAATATCGTGTACAACACAGATATTTATTTATTAAAAATCTCTGTGAAATTACGATGCAATATAAATAGGAAATCAATTCAACCGATAGAGCAGTACCAAATTTATTAATTCTGGATCCAAAATTTATTTAATTACAGCCGTAGAACATACCGCCAAGAGTCCCAAAACAAATTTTTGCATGGCGGACACTTCATGAGTGACCAGTAGGCCAGCTGAAGAGCTCGAACCGCAGCAACGAGTCAGAATACACATTAGCGTCAAAAAAACAAAACGCAGATGCCGTTATTGTCTTCAGGCCAACCGTCTGGGTTTCCTTGCCAGCGCGTGAACCGTACCAAAGGTCGCATGTGTGATTGCATCTCGTTGCGTTGATTTAATCAAAATTACAGTAAGTGGTATATACTGTTACAGTTTAAGTTCACAGCCGTAAAATTGTAGGCGTTGCACGCAGTTTCATACATTACTGCCAATGGCACAACATGGACTGTATTATATGAAGGATAGTTATAATCTGAAACTGGAAAGAAGTCTGTCTATCCGGCTTACCGCAAGTACAGGAGTATTCCTAGCATAGGTTTTAACTACAGCAAAGAACAGGTTTGCAGAATCTTTAGTTTATGTTTAGAACATACAAGCAAGTATACAGTTCACCTGTGCGGTATCGCAAATAATTGTTTTTAATTGCTGTTTCTCACACATACCAAACAAATGTTGCGAACAGCAGAAATGTATTACCAGCAGCGTTGCATACAGGGAAACACAGACACTCGAAGAACTTTCCTGACTTATAATACATTATATACATCTAACAAGAAAAACTAAATAAATAATCTGGTAAGCGCGTATGAACAAGCTCAGATCACGGGGTCATCATTCAGGCTAAGGAGGGCATCCGGTTCCGGTGCGGCAGGTGTCGCCAAAAACTTCGTCTTGATGGTCGACTTATGCGGGCCGTGACGAGCGGAGGCGGCCTGCATCTGCAAGATTTTGCTAAGGGATTCCTTCAGACCGGATGCCGCCTGCCCGCTCTGGGACTGCAAGTTCACCGGGGTTAACTGAGACAGTCGCCCGAAGGCGCTGCTGGGCAGCCGTGGACTCATGTGCGGCACTAAGGCCAACACGCGGTTGACCTCGCGCTGCCGCTCTGCACTGGGCCGTGGCTTCGTGCGGAAGTACAGAGCACGAAGGCGCTCCTTAGGCGACAATATGGAGAAGAAGCGCTGCAATAAACAACTTTTTCAGAGGTCGCATTTTAATTTAATTAAGCAAATCATCTTGTTTTTTAAAGCTAAGTTGGGCCGTTTGAGCTCTGTAGCACTATAGTCTTCAAAGAAAGTTACCATAACCAAAAAAAGCTGACGTCGGATCATCATGTTTTCTTTAACCGTACAGTCCGTACTGGATTTTAGAAACTCAAGCAACAGGTAAAATAAGTGCAGTTTTTTTGCCTTTGAGAGGTTTTTGTAATAGCTAGAATAATTGAACAATATCATAAATTTTCCTTAAATCGAGCTGAATGCTGCCATTTTGCTGTATGTACATTGATGATTTCGCCATTCATATTAATTAATCCGCAGAGAAAAGCACAAAACAGAATAAGCGGTTTCTCGACTTTATTCATTCTGACCTCGAAAGGTTGCTGTTTTCTTCTTTCTCCTAATTTTCTACCTTGGTGTATTGACGACCACTTCTTTAAATTGGAGAAAATTCGAATGGCAGAATTTTATTTAGTACGCTGTATGTTAGTACCGTTACAAAAGCAGAGTCGTATGCATTGAATCAGTGAAGATACATTTTTGTGCAAGTAAACAATAATTCATTCCATTACGGAGTGAATTACTGTTTACGGATGTAAAGTTGCCCTTTTTGATGACACATGCAAACTATTCTTATTGCTTATTAAAACCAATGGCCGAAGCTAATGATTACGATACTTTAGCCCCTAATATGGTATAGAAGTATGTTTTCTAACTAATAAACACTGACGCGCTCTCAAAGCACCTTGCGGCGTGTCGACGAAATGACATAATCTCCATTTTCTTCATCCCGATCATCCCCGGAAAGATCAACCGGCCAACCCTCTTGCATCGGTAAATGCAGTACATCGGACGGCAGGAACTCACTGCTCCCGTCCCTTTTCTGCAGGAAGGCCTCATCCGCGTATTCCCCGTCCACGTTAAAGGGAAGGATGCCGGCACCCGCTGCGGGCGACAGATACATGGCCCCAGCGTACCGACCTATCAACATGCCCCACATCGCCGGCAATAAGATCAAAAGAAACCGCTCAGGATACGACATCCCGTGGTGACCTTTTCACCTGTTACTGTCTAATAGAGACTTGCAGTCGAAGCTATAAGTTTCACAGTTCGGACAAAAGAAGATGACAGATAGGAGCTTTCTTAATTAAAACCAGCTCCAACAATAACAGGATAGTGGATAAAGACTAGAAAAGAAAATGCTGCAGAAGACGCACATAGCGGTCTCAGACACACTGGCTGACCTTTATAACAAACGGCATAGTAAGACTCTGGCTGCGCTATGTGAAACTGTTAAGCGGACGAATTCGGTAGAATATTCATACAACGGCACCTCGCCACATCCGTGCACACCTTTAAACCTGCCGGAATCTTCAAGATATCACCCGGTGTGCATATGGTAAACGTTGCACACACGGGATAATCATACGTGGTCGGCGGTTATAATAGGCACACCGCTGACGTGTGCCGCTTCGGCATGCAATCAACATCTTTCCCTCTGCCAAACAGGAATAACATATTTTTCTCCCAACGGTCGCTTACGGTATATAGCGTGAGAGACAATACTGTATCAGCCGGTATCCACGGCTTCTTGTTTACCCATAGCAAAGCGGTACAGGAATTTGGAACTAGCGTTGTGCAAAAAGAATCCTACAGACCCACATTGCATGATCGCAGTCATCCTTGTTGTTCTGATAATTATATCCATCGATTTGCACAGAATAACAGTTTCGAAGTTTCTGTGAAAACACGTTTGATTCCCATTGGTAAACTGACAGGAGCACGGTTTTAATAATAAAAATACAAAATCATCATAGTTTATCATTGTTTGTCTTTCGCATCAGCCGATCACTCCACTTGGTGCTCGCCGCCGATGTCAGCAAAAATTCTCTTTTCCTTTATGCAATACTGTACTTTCAGCTTTAGTTTTGGCTTGTCGTAATGATATGTGCAATATAATTTATTATAATCAATATCTGTGCAATATTTTTGGAAATTAAGTACACTAATCAACCGAATTGACAGCAATCTGTTTATTATCTTTTTGTTTTTCGAGTGACCGAGCCATTCCCAAGGTTTGACGATAATATACAAGACCAGCAAAGCATATTATTCGTAATCAACGCTTAAAATTATCTCCTAAAGAAACTGTGGACAAGTGAAAGAATGCAATAAATTCTAAGAAATAAATACCGCAGATCGAACAATTAGAACACAATTCTACAAGCATTATATTTTACTGGGTGCGCAGTAGTTTTGCTTCGCAAGTCGTCATTTACAGTACGAGTAATTATAAATAAAATCCATCCTCTTCGGATCTATTGCCAGGTACATGTGCCATCCGTGTCTGTCAGTTAATCGAAGTAATCAAGTGAAGCGGACGTAACTCGCCAGTCGGGTGCGGCGTTTCCCTGAGAAAGCCGGCAGGGTGCCAATAACGGTGTCCAAACGGCCGGGGTGCAGCGGGGATGGCGAGGCAGTCGGCGGGGTCACCGTCTCAGGCAGCGGTTTATCCAGGCGGTGTACCTGACGGAACATGGCGCGCAATGTCTGCCGGGGTGTCAGGAAGGCGATGAATCGCTATGGCAGTCAGCACTTTGCATTAGCATGCGGTAACAGCATGAACTTATCATGGGCGTCGTTAATTTTGATACAACATACTTGAACATAAAACAAACGCTCTCATACAGAAAAATTTCGGAAATAATACAATAACTGTATTCATGATTATTTCGTTACGTAATAGTAGCAAAAACTCAACAAGCACTTCCATCAAACGAATTTCACGTCCTTAATTGTTAGCCTGAAAATTTTCAGGAATGTCGAGATGAAATACACACCCTCAGCTTATGCAATGGCTTTCTCATAACAAATTAAATAACTGCACTACCAAAGCGGCAATGACAGGATTTAAATGAATTAGTTAGAAATTAAATAACGTGTTATTCATTAAGACAACAAAAAAATAAAAACAATTTAATTGCCCGCACAGTAAATTGCAGGTCAGCTGTAATAACCCTACCCTAGTGTAATCGAACTGCCAAGCATTTCTTTGAATAACCTGGAGAAAACATCGGCTCCATAAACAGCCACCGGTTGTTCGATGTTGAACAAGCCAACTATGCTGGATTATTCTACGATTAACCCCTCCGCTACGCACGCCAAATTATACAGGGTGTACCTAATTCCGTTCATTAACGCCACGCCACAATCAGGCGCCCACTGACCTTCTTCGGCGGTTCAGCTGTCTCGGCAGAATCCCCGCCATCCTCTGCAGGCGGCGCCGCACTGAGCAGACTCGCCAGCGCCAGATCATACAGCGCATCATTCCCACCGGGAAAATCCCAAGCGGAACCCGACGCCACCGCCGCGGCGGGACCCTCACCAAGAACCACTGCACCGGCATCTTCGGCCTCCCCCTCCGCTGCTGCACAACACACCGCCACACACAACACCGCAACTATGATATCACACCTCATCGCTAAAAAAATTTCAACGTGCAGGTCTGCAGGAGCAAATGTGCGGAGGAAACATCGGGATAGAGTCTCATGAAATGTACACTGATTGCGCCGCCTGCACAGCGGCCGAAAGCCGCCGCCGCCGCCGAGCCGCTGGTGCGGATTAGATGTAAATCGGGATAATCCAACCAGAGACAAGCTTTTAATTGATCTCTGACGCGCATGTCAATTTTCGCCCATTACAGATAAAATTGTAACTAGTATGCAATTTGCGGGGTGAGAGAAAATATCAATTTTTTTCAGAAATGTACTGCAAGCAACATTCCACTAACAAGCAGAACAGCAAGGTGCGCGCCGTATACATACATATCAATGCTTACGCAGCGGAAATCAAGCATCAAATTTATATATTAATTAATAGAATGACGCATTTCACAAATTAAACAGTCTCACTCTTTCTTGGCTTTCCTTCTCGTCTGCTTGTCCTCCTTCTTGAGAAAATACTCTCCCGTCGCAATTTCCTTGTCAACCTGCAAAAATATACGGACAAATGACAATAATAATTCCGAAAAAAATATACTGCACAACCCGTCTTTGACGGTGAACACACAACATACAGCCTTACAGATTAGTACTGCTCGAAAGCATTCCCTTCGTAAAAAAATTATTTCATTACCGTGCTATTATTATTCTACTATTCTCGAGTCGGCTCTACTATCACATTGCGCAGTAAATGATCTCAGCCGAAGCATTCAAACTAACAAATTCAAGTCAAAAACAGAGAATGATGAGAACACCGAGAAACGTACAGACCACGTACGTACAGACATTAAAAACAAAAATTAGGAATATACTGTTGAATGAAGATAAAACTTTATCACATATCCCCAGTATGAGAAACCGCACTGTATTGTAGGGTTGAATCAGTCGGTCGCGGTTCAAAATACTATTTGAATGCATATTGTAGAAAAATTTTTTTTGATACTAAACCTGTGAACAGCACAAATTCTAGCCATTTTGCTTTCCCATAGACTTAAGCATTGATTGCAAGCCAAACGGTTATGCGCACAGATCCTATGATGTGCCCACGAGAAAGCAAAATGGCTAGAATTTGTGCTGTTCGCCATAAACAGCCACAAGTTTAGTATCAAAAAGTTTAAAATTTTTTTCTACACCTTTTGATATACAACTAGTATAGCTGCACTTTGATATTCACGGAGCGCGAGCGTCTGAAAGTAGTGAACAATCTTCCAAGTTTTAGTGGTGGCGTGTCGTTGCGAGGTTATTTTGAACCGCGGACCGACTGATCGGTTCAACCTCTTTTTGTCGTACATTGTATATGTACTGTTACATAGTCTGTAAAATCCCAACGTGGTAAAGTTATAAAAAACAGCGTCATTTACCTTGCTTTCAGGTTGTGCGGGGGGAAACGGAGTGTAGTCGCCCTTGACGCGAATCTTATGAGGTTTGAATCGTTTGCTGGTGTTTTTGTGGCGGAATTTGGGTAAGAAGCGCTCCCAGGATTCATTGCGGAGGGTAGGATCTTTGGCCAGCTCTCGCTTGATCATTAAAGCCTAAAAATACAATGCGCTAAAGGTGCAACGCATAAACAAATTGAAAAACCTGAAAATATGTTGTTAAATGATTAGATGATTTTTCTAAGCAGAGAAAAACTGGAGCAATATCAAACACTCGGCAAATGGCCGTGTAGAATACAAGTACCACAAATGTAGATGGAAAAGGACCGCAGCAGAATTACTCTTCCCGTCACGTCAGAAGGATCGATAGAAGCAGCTTCAATTAACCTCGATTCCAGTCATACAGGTTTTAATTAAAAATTCAACCTCATTCCGCCAAAACCGAAGGAAAATGATAGCTACCGCCGTACCTTAATGTTATAAATAGGATGGATATTCTTCATGCACTCTTCGACGATCTTCCGCACCTATACGAATGACGCAACATGTCTATTAGGGAGCAGAAAAATCAAGCAGTAATTCCCTCAGTTTACCTCGCGTAATCCGTTAAACGGTCCGATTGCGGCTACAGTCTGCCCCTGCACTTGCACGTAGCATTTGGTTAATAATTCGATGGCCTGAAAAGCATCCGTCTTACTTGTTAAATACAGTAACTGCGCAGAAAATTCCAACGGTAATCAGCGACGCAAACAAAGAGCGCACACTTTACGTTATTTTAAAAATACGGATGATGCTGTTTTTTCACTCGAAAATTGCAAACAAACTGAAAAAAAAACAATTTCTCCAATCAAGGTCCACAGCGCAGTTGTTCCACATAGCTCATTTTACCTATTCAGTGATTAATAATATCAAAACGCACTGTACAAACTGAAGCAAATAGTAGAAACAGCCGGGAAGTATGTACCAATAACAAACTGAACTTTCACAAAAAAATTTAATTCAAAAATTTTCCAGCGATTTCGGAAATCATCCCATCGCACGTAGACTACCTTGAGCGTGGCTCCGTCAGGACCGACAATCCGCTGTCGGCGTTTCACAAACCGGGCCCGATTGCGCACAAGGGATCCGATTTTAATCACATCACAGGCCACGTCGTCATCCAGGATGCGGACGGCTTTCTCAAAGGGAACGCTGCGCGACAGCAGTTTGATGAGATCGCGCGCTTTAATGATGACGTAGGGGTCCCAGGTTTGGCGGGTGGTCGCCACGCGCATACTGCCTTCGATCAGATCCAGTTCCGCTTTCAAGTTCTGGCACACAACAAAAGCAGTCAAGGAACTAAAATCTTTCAAATTTTCATTTACAAAAAATATTCATAAGTTACTCACGTATTTTCCCAGTTCGTTTTTGACGAGCGGCCAACATTCTTTCAAATACTTTTCGCGGTACCGCGGAAATAACGTGGCAAACGAACCTAAGGCAATCCATCCGTATTGTACGACAAAAACAACGCAAAGTTCGGTAAGGTTACTAAGGACATCTTACTTTCTGACAACATCCCATGGGGATTATCTTCTGCTTGAAACTTCGGAGGTTTCCATCCATCGGGTACGGTTAGCAAGTCATCCGGATTAACTGCGGGCTTCGAAGCCTTCCTACTCATTCTGCTGGAAGCAATAAATAAACTCAGCTCCTTTCTTTCTCGCTGGCCAATAAACAGGCAAAAAATTTATAGTGGCTGCAAACCATAAAAAGTTTAAGAATCTCGAAGTCTCAAGTCAAATTCTGGAGCAAATTTATTAGTGAAATTTGATAAAGATTATAAAGGTACGAGTAAAACTCTTCAGTCTTCAGTCTCTTCACCTCATAAGAAAAAACTTCTTTGCAGGGAGGGTAACGAGGCGATCTTACCTTTACCAGGTCGGAAGGTCCGCAGACTCCGCACTCTGTGTTAGCGACGGCCGCCAGCGGAGCCGAAACCGCTTGGCCACAATTTTGTCAGCCGTAACTTCAGCTACAAGTCGCTTCACGAATCACGATTGCGCAACGCAGTTTCGACTCACTCGAGCTGTGAGTCAACTTTCCTGTGAAAAACATGAAATTCTTCACTGCAATTTGTCAGTGTTAAGTATTTGTGTTTATGCTTTTTGTAATTTTCAGTTTTAATACAATAACGTTATTGACTTCTTGTATTAAAGGTTCAAACCCTAGTTTAAACGATTATTAACTCAGACTTTTTCCTTTGCGTTGTTGAAACCAGTAGTCGAATCTTCATCGTAAATTGGTTGGACTGCTGCACATTTGTTTTGGCAGCTATGGAGGGATGCATTACCGTGGAGTCGGAATTATCGAGGATCATTAGCAAATTCGAAACGCAGAAGAAAATCAACGAGCGCAATGTGGACGAAAGTATCCAGATCCTGGAGAACGCCAAGGCTGAACTTTTAGCGCGGAGTCCAATGGGTAAAAAAGCTAAATTCGTGTTTATTTTGAAATATTTATCAGAAATACACGTACGTAATTTTTTTCAATACTCTAATGCAGACACAGATGAACCCGTGCGCGCGACGCCAAACACCGCCTTCATCCGTCAGGCGACAAAAAACGCCAAGGATGTGGCGGGAAAAGTGTCGACATCGCATCGGGAACTGCATGCGGGTGTATCGCGACTGGGAAAGGTGATTGACAAGGTAGGGAAGAAAGAAAATCCAAGCAAAATCAGACAAATCTATCTGAAAACAGGCCAGTCATGTGCTTCCAACTGGAATTGGAAGTGGTTGTATGACGAAGATGGACGTCCATTGCCGGTCCAGAATCGTCTTTGACTTTCGATAGCAGTTGGAATTCCATTTGAATGACGCTGTGCTGATGTTATTGCAGAATTTCACCGCAGATTTCAACGCAATCAATTGTCCGGAAGCGCTGTTGGGTAAAGAAAAGTTGGACCATCTCAGTCAGGCCATTGTGGAATATCTCTTCAGGCAAGGACTGCTGGATGTGGGCAATAAGCTTCTGGAAGTGAGTGGAACATATTGTAATAGTTGTACTGTACAAACATATTCGTACAGTTAGTATTTTTATTTTAAAAATTAATAATAGCAAGATTCATGAATTTTTACGCGACATGGTGCTCGTATTTAATAAATCCGGCAAACAACGAAGCAGAGGGTAAAGATGAACCCCAAAATGAAAATTTTCCATAGCAAAAACAACGATCATGAAACGAGTGCGAATCGGAATAGCGAACAGTGAAACATTCAAAAGTGAATGGATAGGTACTTATTGAGCAAGCAGCCTTCTCACATTAAGCACGTTTTTCGGCAAAAGAATCTTACAATTTTAGTAAAAAAAACATAAATTGACCCTTAACTGCACTGACTGCACACTGCGATGACAGGAAGCGCACATGCAGATGGACGAGACCAAGGCACGCCCCTTCGTGGAGTTGAACGCAATCCTGGTTAGCCTGAGCGAGCACAACGTAGCACCGGCTCTGCAGTGGACGATGGAGCACCGGGAACAGCTGGAGCAGCGCCACAGCGTTCTCGAGTACAAACTGCACCGGTTGCAGTTCATCGAACTGATCCGCCGCTTCCCTCACGATCCAAGGGCCATCCTCGAGTACTCCCGTCATTTCCAGCGCTTCCGCTGTAACGACCAGATTAAAGGTACAATACTTAGGTACTTACTTACGTAGGCAACTTCATGCATACACGAGAAATGGCATTCGTCATTGTTTTATCGCTGCGAGTAAGTTACTCAAGATTTAAAAAAAGAAATTATGAACAGATTCACGAAAAGAATCCTTACGAACAGTAATAAAATTTAATTTTTTACAAAAAAGTATACGATTTATGATAAGCTTTGCTTTAATAAGCTCTGCTTTACTTCCATTTGGTAACCCAATAGTGTATTCTGAATTAGGTGTGCGCCGGTGTAATAAAATACATTACAGTATAAAGTACTATAAACTATAATTGATTATTAAATTTGCAAGCAGCTCAAAGTCACTGGCATAAAATGACGCATAATAGCGCAAGAATTTTTCTTTTCACGCTTTTACGTACAGAAGTATATGAACGGCCAACCATAAACAATGCTTCAACGAGCGCCATGATGTTAAACGCAAATCCCCGAGTAGATGAAAAACAGTTTATTGAAATGTTAAGGGAGATATGTACGATATCAACCCTTATGGGATGGTTAATATTGGCTTGCAATCGTGTTTAGCTGGATGTACAGACAGTACAGGGCCCTGGTGAAGGTATTGCTTGTGTGGTTGGTAGATGTGCAACGGCTGATGGGCTCGCTGCTCTTCCTCAATCAGGGTCTAGAGAAATCGCCCTATCGCGATCTGATCAGTCAGGATCTATGGCTGGACGTCAGTGAAACTTTTACAAAGGAGGCCTGCGCCCTGCTGGGATTATCCATGGAGAGTCCTTTAACTGTCTGGTGAGTGCCGGCCGTCTGGTCTTTGTCATCATTTAATAGTTATAGTTTAATAGTGACATCCGATCCGATTTTTGGTTGCACGCTATCACGGACAAATTTTACGACTTTAAATCTGTCCAGTTATATCGCGTTAAAACTTCATAATTATCCTATCATGACAAATTGACAACCACGTATGTAAAACCGCTTTTGATCAATGTTTGTATTTCGAAAACCCGATCAACCTCCCGTAAAAGAAGTACTATATGTTATTTTTGCTGAGAAGTTCAAGTTGATACCGCCGCCGTTTGTCGAACAACTGCCGCGTGAGGATGATACAGCAAACATTTTTACCTATAAGTATGTTTGCAGCGTGAAAATGGGATGCCGGGCCATCCCAATGCTGCTGGGTATTCGTCATGCCATGCTGAATCACCAGGTTGGCGACATTTTGAATAACTCCAGACAGGAACTACCGGTAAGCAGCTGCAGGGTTTTCCCCCACAGATTTGGTTTGGCTGGATAAAGTAATCCAGTTTACGTAACCTTTGGGTACTTTTTGTTTTTCGTCAGATCGAAGTGGATGTTGTTCCGGATTATCTCTATCATTCTCGTTTTACCTGTCCGATTCTGCGGCAGCAGTCCTCGGAGAAAAATCCTCCCATGCGTCTCAACTGCGGCCACGTGATCTCCAAGGACGCCCTCATGAGACTCAGCAACTCTACCAAGTCAGTCGTATTAGCCGTATTTTTTTAGCATAATTTGATACATCGTTTTTGTATTTCCTTTTCGGTCGCAGTGTAATTTTTGCTTTTAGAAATTATTTATTTTTTTATACAAGAATTTATGCAATTTTCAAACCGCTCTTTTATGGATTTTTCAAGTGAAGTACTGCATTTAGCAATGCAGTATTGTTGTTTGGTACTAATAATGTATGGGTAGGGTAGTTTGCTTTAGTCCAGATCTATTCAGATTTGACTGGAATTGTAGTCTACGACTCTACAGACAATACACTGCACCGATTTTCCAGCAAATATGTGAACGCTCTTTTTCTTCGTAGATCCACAAAGATAAAGTGTCCGTACTGCCCAAGCGAACAGAGCGCAACGGATGCCAAACGGATCCATCTGTAGCATTCTTCGCGTTTTTGCTTGCCGAATTGCCGGCGATCCGAATTGTATCGTAGCAAAGCAATTGGCAATCGCGTAATATTATTATTGTACAGCGCTCACAATCAGCGGCACTTTACTTGCGTCATGTCATGTTTATCATCTTGTTTTTACTTTTATCAAAGCTTTATACTCGTGCATGCTCTTTGATTCGTTCCCCGTGTTGAGGACCCATTTCAGCAGTACTTACCAATGATGCCCGTAGCAAAAAATATAAAATGAGAGATAAAACTGTTTAAAATAATAATTGCGCGAAACAGCATACTAAAAGTCTAAACCGAGTAAAATCACATGTATCACAAAAACCAATATCCCTGCCACATTACGAACATAACACCCAGCCGTAACTGCAACTAAAATGAGGCAAAAATAAAGAAATTCAAATTTAATACATACAGAAAATGCAGCATAGGGTGTGTGTTACGTATTAGCCGTTTGTGCTTTCTCCATGGCCATCTTAGCCAAGAATTTCTTGCGCGCTTCATACACCAGCGTCTCACGGCGTTGGATCTGCAGGGCCCGACAGGCCTCGGGTGTATCGGGGATGGCACGGAGGCCACCACCAGGGGCGGTCAGACTTAGACCGGTCAGAGCCAGCTGGGGATGCAGCGGCTCACTGGAAACAGACGCTTCCTCGTCCTCCGAATCCGAAGAGGACGACGATGAGCCGAAGGCATCACGTTCGCCCGGCAACGTCTGCAATGCATCCACAGCAGTGACAGCATAAACGTTAGTAATTCTTTTAGCAACAGCACAGCACTAATAATATATAATCAAATAATCCTAATTTTTCGGTTATCAGCTAACCATTAAGTTATGTTCATTCTGTCTCCATCCCTAAGGCTTCTATTCATAAGGGTGTAAAAAAGCCCGTAACAAATTGGATAGAGGCATGTAATAATTCAAATGAACTCATAATTGTTATTTTACATTAACGTCAACTTGTTGTTATAGTTGTTGTCAACAACTAATTCTCGCAAGGGATGCTTTCCTACACATACACAGATACGAGTATACTAAATGAAAGTCATCCCATAACAACTCCAAAAACTGATGTCGAGTGATATATTTTACCGCAGCTTTGCTGTGATTTTGTTAACAATAAATTAAAGATAATCCAAAAAAAATATCTTACCGCAGGCATACCATTAAAAGAATTACAGGCTTGCCTACTTCATACTTATACCATAACTATGTAATGCTCCATGATGAACTCATTTTTCTTGTCTGATCTGTTAATGCATGATTTAGCGACAGAATTACACAGGTCAAAATAAAATTTACCAAACACCGTTAGACAACGTACTGTGCAAGCTCTACTGTGGCGCTGAACAAAGTCAACTCGTAAACATACCGGCCCGCTGTCGTACAACGTCCCGTTGAGGATGTTGTCGATTGTGCGCTCCGTGGAGCCTGTCTCCAGGAGGTCACGAATGATAAGATGGTGGGAGATGTTGGGAAATACCTGCTGCACCTGCTCGGCCATTATATCCACACCGGGATGATCCAGGTAGTCGTGCATGGGATGGGACACTGCAGATGATAACCATTCATGCTGATGCATTATAAGATTA
Source organism: Paramacrobiotus metropolitanus (assembly GCF_019649055.1). NCBI lineage: Eukaryota > Metazoa > Tardigrada > Eutardigrada > Parachela > Macrobiotidae > Paramacrobiotus > Paramacrobiotus metropolitanus. Next base: position 1,067,896 of record NW_026570260.1, read on the forward strand.
CATTTCTTTCCTGACCATCGCTGTCGTAAAACAAGAAACTGCGGCAAGCTGACCGGCACAACGGATCCTGGAGGATGTTTCACAAACGGTGCAGGCAGTAAGCATGCCGCAAGCGCGCAGCAATTGAGTTGTCAAGAGTTAAAGTAACCATAAAAACATCACAAATCACAATATTATTATGTGGTCGGTCTCGTTTGTGGGGTGCTGTTATAAGAAGCGAGAGAAAATACCGAAAGCACAACACAAAGAACACTTCACATTAATTATGCATAAAAATGAATGATAGAAAATGCGTGTGGAAAATTGCAAAATCATAGCAGAGCCGCTAAGCTGAACCACAGGAAATCCAAGAGGAAAAACATGAAACAAACACAAACAACCAGAAACCAACAAAATGGATGCAGTTACCCGCGGTAGCGATCACATTGCCATAACACCAACCACGAGACAAGCATGCAAGGCAAGCCCAGAAACAAGCCCACCACGGAGTCGCAGCGGGCGCACATATTATACAATGATACACAGCCAGTCCAAAAGACAAAGTTGACAAAGACGGCCAGAGCATTACCGGTGACGGAGATGTTGGGCAGGTAACGGTTGATACGAGCGCCTGGAAAGAAAAAACGGCCACCCGTAGGCAGGTGGGCGCTCGGAGCGGTCACTCGCGGGCCACTGTGGAAAGTGCTCGTCAGGGTGGTGCGGCAGATGGGACAGGACACGTCCTGTTCCAGCCACGACAACAGACACGACCTGTCGAAAAAGCAAGGGATGAACTTGTACACGAATTCTACAGAATAATTTCATTGGTTGACTTATAACTGCCAGAAAGTTTATTCTCAAATTAACCAAATTAAAGCTTTAGGAGATATGTAAACTGATAAACTGCTACCGTCAGAAAAGCAGCCCAGAAACCATATGAGTCTATCGATACCGATAGCTGCAGCCAAATTGAGCCAATCCAAATCCTTTTATTAAGCAATAGACCGCGAAATGAATAAAAATATGAACGCGGTCATTACTCAAATTTTTTTCCAAACTCCATATCCAGATTTGGTTACAGGAATTAATAATACTAGCCAAAATATTTCAAATTTCAAAACTAAAAAATGCATGCAGAAAAATGACGTTTACTATGTCTCGTATTAAAGATATCAATATTTTTAATAAATATAAATACATATATACACTTCCTCATACAGATACCGTATATAAATTTACAGAAAATTGATATAAAATTCGGTAAGGGCGCAACGCACTCGTGGAAAATGTGTCCACAATGGAGTTTGCGTGCCTGCTCCATGGTGTCCCAGCAGATGGAGCAGGGTCCGTCATGTTGCTTGATCTCCTCATCCGTGGCTGACGGATAACTGCACACAGAAAGATCTTCGGCTTTTGACACCAAATATGATAAAACGAGAAGAACCTACGTGGCCTGTAGCCGCTTGCGAATGGCCATGTAATTGCGATGACGGCGGAATTTACTCACAAAGTCCATGCAGAGAAACCGGATCTGCGCTACGATGACCAGACTGGAAGCGCTGAGATTGCACACTTGCAGCATCATGTGCAGATGGTGCACAAGATCCACCAACAACGTCCCTGAAAGACAAAACAGTGTCAAAATTTTTAGATCAAACAGAAAATGTACGACAACAGACGAAATTTTGTTTGTAAACGGCTAAAGCAATCCTATCATTAGTCACTATCGCCTCCGGTCAAGGTAGAAACTTGTACACGCTGGATACTAAAGTCTAAAGGTAACAACCATTTATCACAAAACCAATCAAAACATTCAGATTACACGATAGCATCAAAACAAGTCAAACACCTGTAAACAAATGCGTTCAAAAAATTTTTAACCTACAAAGTTGCAGAAAATTTAACAAAGGTTTCATTAGAAATTAAACCGGAAAAGCTAGTCAAAAAACCAACATCTGAAAATTTTAACGAGTTCTGGATTCAAAAACATAACAAAGAATAACAGCAAGGAACTTAGAGAAATGGTACTAACCGAGTTCGAAGACTATATTGAGATGATAATAGAGCGCCGTGCGTTTCTCCCAGGCCAGCGTGGACTTGCCCTGGCGCAGGTGGTGGTAACCGTAGCGCAATAAAATGTGCCAGCTGGGCATAAGGATTAGCAGAGCTTCGGCCAGCGTGAACAGTCCCGTGTGGACGAAACCAGCCCACAAAATGTACAAACTGAAGCTCAGCACGCACAGCGCGAAGCCGATAATGCTGGCCAACAGGACGACGATGCGCCGGTGCGCTCGCTTCGCCGGCACCGGTGAGAACGTCATGTATTCGCATCTACGCACATTCTCACGTTAGCCACAACCACGATAATTACGACTTCTGTTTCTATGCACATCTGTGCCATCTACAGTGATCAAACAGAACCATGACAAAATAAGTTTCATCAAGCCAAATTAACGCAGTACTTAAGAATTTAGTAATAAAAATAGCTAATTGCGGGACACCGGTACGCACCGATCGCGCGAAATAACGATGAAGAACTGAACGGTGCCGAGAAGCGCGAACCACGATCCCCAGATGATCATCTCCTCAATCGAGTCGACGTTGACCACGCCAAAGATGAAGATGAACTTATAGAACGCGAAGTTCCACAGGCGCTCGCGAGTGTGCTGTCGTTCGGGCATCCGCAGCCGGCCGAAAATGCCCTTCACCAGCACCTGCGCCATCACGCCCAGGATGAACGTCCCAGGCATAGCCAAAGCCTACGATAGTCCACATTATTACATAGCACCTGTACCGCAATAAAATTACGATAACTAACAACATTACTATTGCAATTTGTAGTGCGCAACTGCAGGGAAATTAATTCATTCTGTTTTTTGGACGAATACGTCATTACAGTTACTATTAATTAGTTTTTTGTTCGACCAGATTGATGTCCCTGATGGACTTGTGACTTGTCCGCTCTTGTGTCGTAATAATAAAAATAATCTTAAAATTTTTTAGAACATTCAATGTTACAGTTACTTACGTATGATCACGTATCTGTACAATATTTTCAAAATCAACATTGTTCCTTCATTTCTCGGATTATCTCCTGAAAAATATGTTACAACCCTTTTCACATTTTCAAGCAAAATATTATGAAACAGCAAAACGATTACTGAAACAGTACACAACTGGTCGATGACTCTTCATGTCAGTGCATCAGACATCCAGATGCGAATCTCTTCATAACATTTCGAGATCCGTGAATTATCGTACTTGTTAACTTGTACAGAACAGATACGTATATCCAGAAAAACTCACTACAAATTAACTTTAAATCTTCCAAAATATTGCACGTACAGATATTGAAGTTTTAAGTAAAAAACTTTTAAAAATTCATAATAACATGGGTACGATCCCAACACAATAAAAATTTTAAAAAGGGCAATAATATAATGCTAAAATCAGCTAAATACGCCATATGTCACCGTGCTATGTGGACAACAAAAGGCAAGAACGTAGTCATCAGTCATGCAGTCATTTAAGCAAACTGCGTAATTCTTACTGCTTAGTCGCCTTAGTGCATACGTACGAAACATTTACTGTAACTTTAAGATAAATTTTCTCGTATATTTTAGAATTTACAAACAGACTGCAAACAAGCAGGGAATCCATTCAAGTATCAGAAGCCAGCAAAAGGAGTACAGTAACGAAACTCACCCAGATGAGCCAGGAATCGGTCCAGCGTTCCCCGAAGAACTTTCTTAACTCAGACTGGTACTCCGACCCGAATCCGTGGGGTACGGTGGCTCGGCGGAAGATGTTGTAGAGGCGGGAGCGGGCCATCTGATCGTATGCTGATTGTGACGCGTTGGAATCCACACCGGAGGCTGTCGTCAGTCCAGCAGCAAGCAACGAAGAAATGCTCTCGCTCCCGTTGCCCCAGTCAGTCCAGCTGTCCACGGGGCACACGGGAAAGGGATCCACCAACGGGCAGGACAGATCCATGGCCGTAAAATGGAGGATGAAAGACAAGCAGGGGAAAGGGGTGAAAATATCACAGATCGTATACGAGCGTAAATTAATAACTCCTCATGTTTTTCATTTTATGTTAGCCAAAAATCCGACGAACGATTACAACGAATTGAACGAAACGAATCAACCACCATGAGTGCCTGTTGGGTTACCCAAATATATGTTCCCACATTTAGTTTTTTGTCCAGAATTTCAGATAACCAAAAAAACCAATCTTATACGGCTTTCTGTAAAGCAGAAAAAATTATTCGAACCCCAATCGATGCTAATATTCGAAACAAGCGTCAGATGGAAAAACGCAAACATTCTAAACGAACACGGGATCAAAAAGTTCAGGAACGGTTCCTCTCATAAATTTGCTGTTCAGTTCAACTACTTCCATGTTGCGTGCCACTGGGAAATGATCGATGGCGCTGTACAATTTCGTACTTGTGCTGTATATTGTGGAGCGAGCGGATCTTCACAAGCAGGAGTTTCGACCCCTCAAAAGATTAAAAGAGGCATCGGGACCCAACGCTCGCTCTTGTGCAATCGAACAGAGTCCAGACAACATTATTGATAATCATAATTCAATACGAGTAGAAGTTCGTATGATTCTTCCGTTTTATTCACCATCAGCAATTCACATACAAAGTACAAGTACAGGTACCACTGTACAAAGTACTAGTATAGTAGTAATTATTGTACTGATGGTGAGGTACAAAAATGTCTGCCCTGGACAGTGGCACTAATTAAAATGATACAAATTTAAATAGTGAAAAAAACAAACAACCAAAATCTGGGTCTTAAATATGATGCATATAATCGTATTACATAATTTTACTATTCCCAATTTCCTGCCCTAGAACAGCTGCTGCATTTCTTGCACACTAAGCAACTGTCAAAAAAATGCCGTAGATCGAGGTTTCCGGTAACCTTCCGGCCAACTTCCGCGAGGCCGTTCCATATGGCCCGAGTGTTTCGAGTTTCGACTGTCAGAGGATGGAACAGACATCCCAAATTCTCCATGAAAACGTTATATAATGATTGTTTTGTGATGGCTGATGATTGGTCAACGTCAACTGCTTCGTTGATGTACCATTCAGTTTTTGTGTCACACTGCCAGATAAAACTAAAAATTTCATAAATACAGGTGGCCGGGGTGGGTTTGTAAATACATTACGTACTCCGATGACTGAATTCGTGCTCGAATAAAAAAACCTGCTCTACTGGATAACATAACAGGATTAAAATCATTCGCTAGAGTATATTTTGCTATTATTTTACTACGTACCATTTAATAATAACTTTATAACTTTGCAGTTTCAGAGTGTTATAAGAAATTATAAGAAATAAACTAAGAAAATTATACCAGTAACAGGCAATAAAATGCTTAGCTTCCTGGATATTCACGAATGCTATTGCTACCGGAACGTCTCTGTTTAGCATCGATACGAGAAGTTCCGGTACTTACGTTTTCTTTAGTTTGGCGGAAACTGAAACAACTGAAGGGTCACAAGAAAATCTGTTTAATTATTTTTTTCATCGCCAGCTGGGATCTATTTCATATTAACCGTCTCACTTAACCTTGGAATACGTGAAACAGGCTTAATGCAAAATTGCAATTAATGAAGTAATGGTCCTATATTTTGATGATTACATGCACATTAAAAAGCAAAAGGGCACAGCGCATACCAGCGGGGTCACCGATTTTTTAATTGTTGCCAATTGCAAATCAGTGCAGCCGAACCGCCGGTTTCCTACTGTCAATTGTAACAGTGCGCACTGTAAGTACAATTTGTACGAGCACGCTACAAATTTTGATTTTTCTATGGCATGGAAAAGCTCGAAAGCCGGTGAAGGTGTATTTAAAATGTTAAGGCTTTATATGAAGGTTATCTACGTAACACGCAGGGTACACGAATGGTGTTAAATGTTAACTTGTGATAGAAGCGCCATTGTTGGCATTTGCCGGAAATCAAAACCGGGCTTTGAATTTCCCCATAGAATATCTGGGCACAATCAGATCTTCTCATTGCCGACAGGTACCAGCGCATATCGTCCGACCAGAAATTCCCCTGTCTCAGCGCATTCCGGCTGTACGAAAAGAAACCTCATTAACATGACGGCCATCAGTGTGTATGACTTGCCGCCTTTTAGCCGCTGCTGATCATCCTGCGTCAGCAAAACTCAAGGCAGCATAATGCAGCGAGCCATTCTTCAGCGCCTAGTGGGCCTGCCACCAGCACAACACCGGACCCTGCCAAGAAACACAAGCTTTCGCTGGCCTATTCACAATTATTCTTCCGGCGTTGACACAGGCTCAGCATGAAAAAGGTAAGAGTGGCAGTTGTATGCGGCGGAAATCAAGACAGGCGCGTTAGTGTTAGCATGTTGATGCTGGTTGTGACTGCAGCAGTGCTGGGCTCCGCCGGGCGCCCGGCGGCCGCTGAACGCTGCGGCTTGGTGGCCAGCGGCCAACCGGATCCCTTCGGGCTAATGGCACAACTCAGCGGCAATTTCGTCCCGCCCGTTCCCGTGGCGCCCGTGAAGCGGTCAAGTGCAAGCACGCAATCGCCCAGCCCCATTAACAATCCTTGGAATGTTTTTAACCGGTAAGAATCGATCATGCATGCATCAGTCTGCGGTTGACGCACGCGAAGATCGTTATTGGATTTTTTTTTCATCGAGCCTTATCGAGATTTAAACTTGAGCTACTACTGAAAGAGTAGTTTAGAGTTTCACTGGATATTTGTAACGTCTGCTTTATTTTTTTTGTACTTATTAATATTAGTGCTGCCACTGCTGTGCACTGACATTAGGAACTGTATTACTAACTACGGTATTTATATTACGTACAATATACTTATAGGTTTCCTGTTCCCTTTCTGTCCACTTGCTTAATTAATTGCACCTTAATTTTATTCGCAGTTGAACAATTGCTGCCTGTCATTATCAATAGTAATCATAAAACTATTTTTTATTTCTACATATATAGGAAGATAAATACGGACGGTAAAATGGACGCTAAAATTATCTCAGTAATCTCAAAGCAGTAGAGTGGTACTGTAAAATTGTGAAATTTTAAACTGGCTTGTGAAACTGCAGGCAACCAACCACCCTGGACAGCTTCAATGCCTTTCAGCAGATAATGACACTGCTAGGTTAGTAGTAGTTTAAATTTCTATGCTTTGTTCCTCATCGCCGGAGATTTCCTGCCGCTTCAAGATGGACGGTGCCTTCATATGAGTGTTTAATGATCGTGCACAGGCAAGCGTAGGAAGCGCCAGTCCGGACTGTACGAGCAGCTGACCCGTGTCCGCCGGGAAACGGAGGCGGTGAAGGCGCGAGTGCGGCGTATCGTGGGCGGTTACGATGCCATCCCGGGACAGCTGTGCTGGCAGGTGAAGATCCAGATAGGCGACGTGCGCGACGAGACCATCTGCGGAGGCACAATCCTCGGCAGCCGCACCGTCCTCATCGCCGCCCATTGCCTTTACAACTCCGAAACACGGTAATACTCATTACTCAACTCCCCTTTATTTCTTACAGTATTTAACTAGTCGGTCGGGAGTGCGTCCGAGTGCCCAAAAGATCAAATGTTGATCTACATTTGATCTTCATGAAGTATTATTGTGAACATTATCGCGTGCAGATGAATTGCTCCAAAATGATACATTAATGATACCACTGTCAGGACCCACATGCATCGGTCACAAACACATTCCGCCGGTAATTTTGGCGATACGAGTACTTATATATAATTAGGCAACTGCTGAACGCACTGCTACAATTACAGAGACCGCACCTACAGTCAGTATCATCGACAGTATGTAATTATGAAACAAATAATTATAAATTATTCGAGCGTTTTTCAATATGATCATATCATTTCGAAATTTTTAACTTATTTAAAGTATTTTATACAGTTTGAAATTAAGTTGCCCGGTTTGACCGTAACACAAAAGTACCGGTATGCACTATGCAGATATATTCAAATTTCAAAGCATAAACCAAACGTGTACTTGGTTGTACTAGGATGTTCACCAGAGTTTCTTCATTCTTGCGAATATCTGTTTACATTAAATGCAGGCGGCGCATCTCTGATCGAAACGTAATTGTTGTGGTGGGCGGCATGAACCGCGACGTGGGAGAAGTGTACGGGCATGACACGACGGGCTGTGCGGAGCCCTTCGGCATCCAGCAGTCTATCGTCCACCCCAACTACAACTACGATCTCAACGACAACGACATCGGCATCCTGATCCTTAACCGACCCATCGATCTCGATCACAAGCCCTGCGCCTGCAGCGCCTGTTTAACGGCCAGGACGCCGCAGGTGGCTGAATGGTGCGTGGTTAGCGGATATGGCGAGGAAAGCAGCGACGGCTCCAGTAAGATTTCCTGTTTTTGTGGTTTTACTATTAATTTTGCAATGTACGCACTATATAGTTCGTAATTTGATTTCGCAGTCGCTTCTACGTATTTCTCCTTTCGCCATTTTGTACTCACGGCTCATGAGGTTTTCGTTCATTTATAATAATTCAGTGGCTTTTTTAACTGTACACTGTATGTGGCTTTGCATTTTTCTTTCTTTTTTGTTTTCTGCTTTTCGTCGTTCTCTGATTAGGCATAAACTTAAATATTCAGTTTATATATTTCTGACAGCTGATTGTAGCCTTAATATACGAAGCGGTATGACCTAATGACCTTTCGGACTACGTATTATATGGCACTGCAGGGTTAGCGAACTACAGTGTCGATTGCGTTTTATTGCGCAGATGATCGTGACCCGGTGCCACTGAAATGGACTCAGCTGCAGATTCGCCATCAAGACTACAGCGGCAGCTGCGCCTTCAATTCCTTCCCAGCGCGGGGAGGTTTCGGCGGACAGCGCACCAACCTAGATTTGTTCCTGTGTGCCGGTGCCCAAAAATGGGAGGATACCTGCCAGGGCGACAGTGGCGGTCCGCTGATCTGCCTGGACCCGGTGAAGAAGACGTATTATCAGGCGGGCATCGTCTCCTTTGGGGACGACTGCGGTGCCGGCACTGGCGGCCAGTACACGCGCGTGGCCGCTTACATACCCTGGATCTTGGCCAATACGGCCGGTGACGTCACTGTTGATCTGTGAGCAATCAAATTTTTTTTGGGAAAGTGGATTAATTACCGCCGTTGGAACGTTTCGATCAGCTTCGCTGAAAACAGTTGACTTTTGCATAGCGCTAATATGCTACTAGTCTAAGACATTAGAGCCATTGTGGATCAATTAAAAGTGATGCTCAAGCGGATAGCAGTTTCGATTTTTCCCTGTTCGCTCCAGCCGTTCCATGTTTGGCATCCGCACCAGGTGTCCGCACATCTCCATGCGGCATGAGACCTGCAATTAACGCGCAATTTCCGCGGTCATGCCTCTCATACAACTTGAGACTATTGCTTTTTTACAAAGGTTAGGCCTGAAAACTGTTTTATATAAATTTTAAAAGTGTAATTCAAACATTTTTGTTGATTATACAAGCATTATGGTGTCACTTAGCAAGTGCTAAAACTAAAAGGACAGCAAGCTGCATGCAAAATCAATCTTTAACCGAATAATTCAAATAATACAGCCTGTAAGTACAAGTACAGACTGTAGTCCGGTGACCAAATATAATAATTACGATTAAGGTCTATGCTCTACCCGCAATCAAGGCAGTACACAACGTTATTTTCAATGTGAAAGTTTAAGGAATTGTTTTCTACGTCTAGACTGGCTCATAAATAACTCGGCACCATCAATTATTTGATGAATAAAGTGCATGAGATTTTGCAGTGCACAAAGCGGACGACATTAAGTAACACACATAAGATGTTAAAAATCATGGGCAATCCAAATGGGATCAGTTCTGTCGTATTTATTTGTGCTAAAAAGATAGAATTTTGCCCATAAATGTTTTGAGAGCTGTAACTATCTAATACATAATAATAAAGAATTTATTGCAGTTTTCTCCCGCCTTTCGGCAAACTAATACGGAATGTTAATTATTAATGTAATTTAACCACGTACCTGGTTCCTGGACCTGCTGCGTGGCGACCTGACTAGGCCGTCCGGTCAGTTCTTTCCCGGACGCTACAGCCACCGCCCCGGCGACGGTATGCCACACTCCACTGGCCCGTTCCCGCAGATCCCCGATGGCCTCCCCGGCCCGGTCCCGATAATCCTCGTATATTTCCGACGCCCGACTCATTACTTGACTTAGCACCCCTTCATTCGGGTTCTTAGGCTTATCCTTCCAGAAGTCCTCATCCGGGGCCCGGGGGTCGATGACCTTTGAGGGACTCACGGGGATCTCCGCCGCCGGTCGGGCCACACGTTCATCGCCGCTGTGGATAGTCTCCAGTACCTGGTGGAAATGGAGGGCGGCAGGCGCCGAGGCCTGCGGTGCGGATGAGCTGATGTCAACGCCTAGGGCACCGCCGTAGCCGTGGCTGCTGAACGGAAGGCCCTGGTCAAACAGATTTCCCAAGGACTGACACAAAAAGTTAAAATAAAGTTTGTTTTAGGGCTTACCACTGAGTGAATCTCTTCGCGTGTGGGCTTGCTGCCTTCCATGATTGACACAAAGGTCACAAAACCTAATCTAGTCCAGATCCTAGTGGCACGCGCGCGAACGCAATGACCGCCGGCAGTGAATTTACTATACTACAAAATTTTTGCGCAAGAAAAACTAAGTGCCATAACATGGCAAACTATTAAGAATGCTTAAGCCCGTACGATGACACAGCAACAATTAAGTACGGTGCACACGGCACGCCATCATTTTGGTGTTGGGGAAAATGGGAAAGAAACGTTTAAAGCGTAATTTAGCACCTAAATAAAATTTTTCAAAGCAATCCTACAGCTGGTATCAGCTCTGATTTTCATGACCGACCATATTCTGTTGGAAAGATGCTGTTGGATTGGTTATTCTGTTTTAGTTTCTCTTGGACGCACGCGAACTTTGGCTTTAAAATTTATTTTGACAGTGCCACTGTCTTGCACCAAGGGAAGGCGGCACCGACTATTAACAACTTACAGTAGATGCTTGATGTACGGCGTCAAGTGAACGTGAACAGCACTCGTACTCAGCGACAAGTCCGCTTGAACGCCAATCGACGGTGAAGGATATGCGATGTCAGCTGGATTAATCCAACCAACACAGGACACTGCCAACAAGATGCGCATTAGCAGGCTAAATCAGGCAAAAATTAAAAGATTTTTTACGATCCTGATTTGAGGGATGTCAAATTGGTATCACAGAAAAGGGCATTTGCCAAGCTATTCTTTCTCGACATGTGTAGAATTGCGCATCCAAGGCAAAAATTGTAGAGTACCTACTGCAAAACGGTTAAGCGATCTGGACTGAGCGATCTGCGATATATTTAAGAGTTGGAACTGACAGTTCCCTACGACGAGGGACAGGACTGTTAATCCCATCTGTAGTTGTATAGCATTCGTCCTCGCTTCTGTACGTGACCTTTACTCTTAGGAGATCAGTGTATGTTTGTTCAGCTGTGTTTCCGCCTTTACGTCTCCATTGTACTCATGACTGCATTCGTTCAGAAAACGATTCGTCGGAGCGGTCGGATTCTATTTTTTTGTAAGCTTAAAGCTGTGCAAACCATGTCAGTGTCAGTGGCACAGCTGTCACGGGCAGATTCTTCGAAGGGCTATAACTACGACGAATATTTTTAGGAGTTATTACGAATAATATTTGGAGACGGTCAAAACAGCTTCCACGTGCTTCTTGCCCAACTGAAAATTATTTAGCAGAATTAGCGCTAAAATTCGAAGAAACAGGAGCACAAGGTTAGATCACAAACTGATAGAACCTCCAAAACTCTTGGCTCTTTCTAAGCTAAGCACAAACTGTTGGGTTGATGAGTAAGTACTCGTACCGTCGTATGTAATCACTTGCTAGGCCACTCTACCTCCGAAAATTTTTCTATCGCCGCCCTTGGATTCTATAATCGTAACATCGTTTATGACCATTAATAGTGCGGAATCAAATGATTCGATTTTACGCCGCAAAAACACTTGTGTAATGTCACTATCGCAACAAAATTCAGTTATACGGTGCAAGAAGGGAACGATGTCTTTGGGCCTTGGTGGTTCCATTGAACTGCCGCCACTGTACTTTTATTGTGTTTTTGCCATAATAAAAATAGTAGTTACCTTTCCCTTTAGAGTTAGATTAGTTCGTTTAAATCACACTACATTTACTGGATGAATGTGAAAGCAGCGCGAAAAAATCTTGATAACTGAGACTAATAAGTTATAAGTACAAGTGCATCTAGTGAATCTGTTAATCATAGGTTACTGACTTGCTTCTATAGCTTTATAAGCCTCTACAGATTACAGATCTGTATTAGAACTTTACAACTACCACAATTTCATGCCACCAATAATTACGTGAGAAGTGCACTAACTGGAATTTTGCTACTTAGCTTCCCCGTCATTTGGCGAAAGAATTATTAATCTGTACGGCAAATAGTGATCCATTTGTATTGATTTCTTCCATTTGTACTTCGAACCGGCTGTGAATAATGAAGAGAGGGACACTTGTTCCCGAAACGGCGATTGCGGTGTGTGGAATGGCCGGTGTAGGAAAGGTGGTTTTTCGAAGATAGAAATGTCCGCAGGGCGACTTCACACAGTAACTATCTGTACATTTAAAGACTTTTTTGGGGATTTTTTATAGACCAGTCTTCTCCGCGAGATGCAGGATCCCGGCCAGCGCTGCGTAGAACAGTGCAACAATTCGACATGGGTGTGTGACGTTGTCGTTCTCGCCAGTGGGTTTGTAACTTTGTATGTCGCACCCTAATCATGTATGCTCAACTACTGGTCAGTTGTTCGAGTTGACGCCGAAAGCAATGCACCCATTTTTCATAAAACTTTAGAAGGAACATGAGAATCCAGAGCGAGTGCGTTTAACCTCTAAGATCTTCAAAAAGCAATCAAAAATGATTTCCAAATTTAAAATTATTTTGTTACGCTCAAGGCATACAAATATCCAATGAGCTCCAACCCATACGTCTGAGCGCCTTGTAAGTGTTTCTGTGCTAGCCTCCAGTCTGGTGTGTGCATCCATATGAAACAAAAACTGTACATTATGAAAATCCATAATCACCGCACTGACGATTTCACAGTGTACGAAATATTATATGCTTTGCAGAGGATCTGCGGGGCAGGTGACCTTTTACGACCTGGCCGGTTCGCCGGGCTTCTTGACCGGACGGATAGCGGTATACGCTCATGCCTTTCAGCAGATACGCGGAATCATCTTTGTCTTCGATATTGCCGAGCGGCGCTCCTTTGACGCACTGGAGACCTGGTACAGGGAATTGGATACTGTCTTCCCCTTGCACGACCGCAACTTTGTCAAAATACTCGTGGGAAATAAGGTAGCTTCATAGCAGCTACATAGTTGTCAATTATTCCAATCACTTCATTTTGCTTAAAAAACGGTTAACCCGGAGTCGATTTCTTCTTTTCGACTAAGTAGCTGGATCGACAGATGTTGAGCACCAGTGTGAAAGAGATGGAGAACTGGGCGGACGCTCGTGGATTTCGTATTTGTCTGACTGCGGCCGTTGATGGGCGGGGCGTCAGCGAGATCTGCCCGGTATGTGTGGTAATCTTATCTTATCTTTGGTAATCTTATCAGACACTTCAAAATTGATTCCTGTTATAACTCACCAAATATTAACAATTAAGCACAAATTCTCTACTTGCCATTTACTGTATCTCCTGAGGCGAGTGTTTGCCTATGGAGTAATTTACAAAGTACTATTGAATATTAATGAAAAAAATTAAGATAATAACGAAATAATAATAGTGCTAACATTATTAGCGACGTAGGAGCTTAATTTTGGTTATTGTGTCACATTTTTACGAAGATGAGGAAACTTTCACAAGCAATTAAACTGACTGACGATAATGCGCTAACGAGCCAACCAGACTGGAGTTTTAAAAGTTTAAAAGCTTTAAAAGTTTTAAGACTTGGCCCACTTTGTACCTACAGTGCCAGACGGACGATAATGCCCTCATTAAGCTAGTAGACGACGCCTTGTGGGCACAAACATGTATTTCTAGTTTTGTGGCAGTATTTTTAGTTTTGTGGCAGGGCCACAAATCTGGAATCTGTATCAGCAATTCACTGCGCAAGTTTTTGAAACGATTGCTATCTGTACCAAATCTAGCATAACAATATTAATTGCTGTATTCCGTTGCAGTTTGTGTTATCCGCATTGGAGGAATCCATACCTCTTGACAATAATTCAGCTGGAGAAGGGCAAACCGCCAAACACGAGGTTACCCCGGAACAAGTGTTCTCTGTCTACCGACTGCTTAATGGAGAGAACGATTGGGAGCGACTGGGGGTCCCGGTTAATTCCAATATGTATGCACAGGGCAGTTAGCACATTGCTACTATGAGGCAGAGACGCTGGTTACTGCAGTACGAACTGAACATAGGGCAGATTGCGCTAAGCTCCAAAACCGATTAAGAAACCGATTAAGAATTCGACCGATTAAGAGTTTACAGAATGGCTCAACTCAGAACTCGGACTCAGAATGTACTATTGGCCGATTTTAAGCCACCTCCTACCGAAACTTCTTAATCGCAACCGATTAAGAAATTTCCGATTTGCAAAATTCCCGAATTTTCTTAATCGGTCCGATTAACAAACCGATTAAGAAGTTGACCGATTAAGAAATTTCTCCGAGGAAATGTCTTAATCGGAATCGTAATCGCTCAGAATTGCTTAGCGCACTGGCCCCATACAGTAACCTAATACCGTAACAACTAACGTTGATCCATGTTATATTAGGCTTGGACATTGCTGTCTTAATACGTGATGCTTTCTTGATGGCAACCCTAATTGTGTCAACCAGAAGTTTTACCTCCTAATGAGATACTCGCTTAGGTCGCTTATAACGAAAGCCTATCGAAAGATCGCCGCGCAGATTCACCCTGACAAATGTCCACTGAACCGCAGCGAAGACGCCTTTAAACTGCTCAGCACAAGCAAGGACGCCTTAGCTGCACAAATGCAAAAGCCATAAACGCTATCAAAGACTCGTAGTTTGCCGGTTCTAAATCATCGGTTTAGAAGACTCGTTGTTTAGCAAAATTTCGTGGTACCGAAGTCATCATCTAATAAATTAGAACCAGTGATGTATTTTGTATTTTAATTTACGTACTTGTATTTGTCATCTAAAGCCTTCCACGCACTTGAAAACCGGCAGTGTGGACTCAAGCCATTTTTATATGTAGCGTTTGCCGTTTTACTTCTAGAACATACAGAAACGTAAATTCAAAAAGAAAGCGATTGTACGATTAGTAAGTTAACAATAATTAGGTAATCGCTTTTGCTCATTGAATCCTATCGATTTTCTTGCAAACACTGAACACTGTTACTCATAACTCGTACAAACAATTGAAAAAGTAGGAATGGGTATCAAAATTCACAAGTGCTTTATACGGCAAATGAACCGAATTCTCGCGGTCGAATTAGCCGTACAACACACTGCGCCGCCAATCGATCAAACTTGAAGTAAAATTTCTGATATAACTGAAGCACTAAGAAGTGACTATCAAAGAAACTCAAATGCACATTTCTCAGTTTCAGCATACTATTGAACTCCGGATTGGGATGCCTGACGATGTAAACAGCAGATTTGACCTTTCTCCGGCGCGCTTTTTTCAGATCGTACAGAAATGCCCGCACATATAAACGCCCGCTCACTGGAATTCCTAGAAAGCGGGTGACAAATACGTTCAACGCTTCCTCCTCCTCGTCGTACTTCACTGAAAAGGTCACCGCTCCCAACATATACAGCTGGCGCGGTAAGCCCGATGCATCCTCCAAAATGAAAGTTTTTTCTTCGCTCTTTTTCAAAGAATATGGGTGAATTTGCGGAAGAACTTCCTTTAAAGGGTGCCGCTTGGTCTCGGCGTTGCTTAACATCCGCACCACCGATTGCCACTGTTCGTATTCCTCTGCCGTGCACTTCCGGCGGTCGGAAGATAGCGTGATCCGTCCGATGGCCACCTCCTGCCACCACCGCCGCCGGAACACCGCGACGACCACACTTAATTTCTGGAGGTCGTCGTTCTCCACCGTGGTGTCGAAGCGCTCCTCAATGGGAGTTACCCGCTCCCCCACCCGCTTTAGAGGAGTCCGCTGCTCAGCAATGCTGACGGAGTTCTTGACGACATAAAAACGGACGAAGATGTTGCTGTCCTCCGGCAGCGGTAATTCCTCGGCCTTCTCCAGCATACACCACAGTGTGATTCCCGGAGACCCGGAAAGGGGCAAAGACTTCAAGGTTAGGGTAAGGAAGCCGGTTGCGGCGGTCTCCCCACGGCGCCATGGCTTGCGGACAATCCCCACGAACTGATGCACCGGGATTTCTTTGAAAACCGTCTCCCCGGGGACCTTGCGCATTTCTACCCACAGTGCTTGTTCTTCGCTGTTCTTACTTTTCTCCGAGAGATTGACTTGTCCGAAGTACGAGCTGAAGATGTGCAGCCGCTTGAACGCAAAGTAAACCGTCACCGTGTATTCGTCCAACAATGTTTTCTTGACGCTCTCAAAGGTCACCCGCCGTTTGATCTCCGGACTGACGGTAATGATCTCTTCCGCAGATTTCTTCAACAGTTTAATCAATCTGCCGTTGATATGCAGGCAAACGCTAAAGGTTAGCCAGCCGGTCCGCTCCAATGCCCGGCATCGTTCGAGCAAAACTGTTAGTTTTTCCGGTCCCTCTTCATAGCGCAGTCCGATGACAACGGTGCCGAGCTCCCTTTGGACCTCCTGAGCTTTGGGTGTGCGGAGCTCCACCCAAGTGTCGGTGCCGCCAAGGAGGTCGTAGCGGTCAAAGCTGATCTGAATTTCGCCGATCAGTTCGTCCGAGCCGATCTGATAATAGTCCCACACTTTGATGTGCAGAAACTGTCGAAGTAGGGTCGTGATCGGCGGGACATCGCTTAGTTCAAAAACCTCTTTCCATATGGGGTTGACCGTCTTGGGCATGATACGGGTGCGAAGTTCCGAACCGGCAGCGTCCGGTTTCAGGAATACCTGTTCGAAATTATATGGAATTCAATCGCCAGAATGTTCATCACAAAATATTTTTTTTGGTTTGATGCAGGGCATATAATTCGACAAAGTAATGTGTTGCTAGTCCTACTAATTTTATGCAACAAGTTACGCATGCATCTAGCGTATTATTATCCATATACATACAAGTAAGCCGTTTTAGCAGCTGCCGTTGGCTGACCGGCGCTACTCATGTAGATTATGCGTACCTTGTAGCAGATAAAGTAAAAAGCAATATTTCTGGCTTTGATTTTATCATTTTTATGTACAGTAATAAGCAACCTGACAGTAAGGGTCGGATAGACCGTTGGCATCCAAACCGGGCAGATTGCTGGCTTCGATGATGCTGATGGTCAGCGTCTGCTTCTCGATATCCGCACGGAATCCCACGTGGATGCGCGGCCCCACCGATGTGATGACTTCTTTTATGGGCTTTTTGATGCCACCCTGTAGGTACTGCTTGGCCAGATCTTTGGTGAATTTCGATGTGGCCTGCTCAGCGATAGCTAAAGGCATTGAATGTACACGTCTAGAAGATATCGCGCTCCTAGTGCTATAAGTCTCTATAAATGCTGAAAATCATTCTAATTATTGTATAAAAACTGAACTAAACTGAGCTATATATATATAGCTGAGAGCCATATATAGCTGAGAATTAGACTGGGCTGTTAGTTGAACTTTTAAAAGGCGCCGGACTAAAACGATCCACATAATTCCAGTACTTCTAACTTATGGAAACAGCAGTCCGCGATTGCCGCATTATTACCGGAAAATCTCATCGTTTTTTGGTTTTCGAAATACATATGGTTCTTTTTCTGTTTGGATCCTTCGGTGTCCTTCAACACCAGTTTAGGCACCACAACCGGCAGATCATCCAGCTCATTGACGTCGAACTCCGTGGGTTCATACAGGTCCCCATCGGTCATCTCTGTCTCTTCCTCCCCGACACCTTCGTCTTTCGCGGTGGACCGCAGCCCAGTTGCCAGTCGCACCCCGTTCAGCGCCGCCCGGATCCCCCAGCGTGCCGTTCCGCGGAACAACCAGTGCGTTACCTTTCCGCCTTCCTTCATACTCTCTTCCACGTGCGGCCTCATCCGTTCAACAAACGCCCATCGTTTATGGCGCAGCTCATCCAGATGTTCCTGGGCGTGCGGTTGAGCGCGCTGAAGCTGCGTGCGAACGAAGCGGCGCAGGCGCGTTCCAGGGCGCACTGGTCCCGGTGAAAGTGTGCGCGGGGTGGTGGATGGGGCGGACACCGAGGGATAGGTGGCGCTGGAGATTGTCCCGGGGGTGGATGATGCAAGGGGCTCTGTGTCCAAGGAGTCGGTGAACGAGCTGAGATCGTATAGATCCAACGGCACCGACCGCGTCTCATCGAAGGAATGCGACGACACGGACATCCTGGTACCCGTTCAAAGGTCATTGGTTCGTTTTTGTGGTCGCTTCTTTTTGTAGGATGCTATATATAGCTAGCAGCTAGCTATAGCTTTGTAGCTAGCGCTTGCCTTAAAAACTTCTCTTATGAATTTGGCCGCTGCGTTGAAGCACGTTAGGTTACATTTCGCGTTCCAGTTCTTAAAGGCATCAACGAACGAGCTTGCGCAAGCACAGGTGTATTCGATCGCTTCCCACGCGGCAGTACAACAATCTTCCTCTTTGTGGAATCACGGTGCAGTACTACAAGCTGATGGCTGCAAGCCTGCAAACAACTTAGTATTAACCGTTTTGTCGTTAATATTACTGCGTACTTTTTACTCTACTGCGTACTTTCATACTCTAGTACTTTTACGGGTTTTTGTGGTTTGCATTGGAGAATATAGCTATTACTCTGTTATTGCACTTAATGATCGTGAGAAAATGTAAGTAATCAATACTTGCTTGGAATTATGTAAATGTTGATATTTTTTATTGCTTTTTTAAAAAAAAGAACAAAAGATATGTGTCTTCGAATTTGACCCAGGCCACGTACCCGAGGTTATTCGAGCACTGTCTCGTTGGATAAACGCACGCTAACTCACGTAAAAAATTTTGGTTTTAATTCATAGAATCGAGAAAAAAATTATGTTCACTCCGTCCACTACCTTTCCCTACGGCTTTTAATCCGTACGTCACTACCTTTTGCACCACCTTTCATTTCGTGCATTACGTTTCCGGAAACTAAGTACGTTTTTCTCGGTAACTACCTTTGACACTGCCATTCATTAAATTTTGGTACCCTATCGATCCACTACTCTGCACCTTTAATTTCACTCGGTGCGCTCACGTGGCAGCGAGAATTGAAATGTGCAAGTGTTAAGCAGAAGATTTTGCGGAGGTTAGGGTGAAGAAAGTTGCTGTTCAAAGTCAAAAAACGGTCGAGACTGTGCGCGTTTTACCAGTTGGCGTTCGCGGCAGAGATTGCTCTTTATGGAAAAGACCCAGGAGCAACTTCTTCCAGAGGAAGAGATCTGCGAAACAGAGTCGAAAATTCATTCAAAAACGGACTGCTCATTGAGTGCCCAAACCCTGCGAAGAAAAACCGGCATACGGGCGCTGAGAGTTGCTTTCCCAAGGAAATTCGATTTTTAACTGCTGATGTTAAAACTTTTAAAACTTTTAAAACTTTTAAAACTTTTAAAACTTTTAAAACTTTTAAAACTTTTAAAACTTTTAAAACTTTTAAAACTTTTAAAACTTTTAAAACGAAAAAAAACGAAAAAAACGAAAAAAAGGCAGTTACGGAAATAACTTCAATGAGAAAAAATTCAAAAAAGAAAAACTCGTGCACGCAGAAGAAAATGAGTGTGAACTGGTAGTGTACAGAGTACGTAGTCAGAGATAGTGCTCGAAAATATAGGCTACTTGTACCGAATGAAAGATAGTGCAAAAATGTAGCTAGGGCACGGAATGAAAGGTAGTGCAGCAGGCAGCGTACGGAGTAAAAGGTAGGGAAAAGGAGAGTACGGAGTGGTCACTTAAAATTATACAATTGACCAGTACATATGTACTTTGTACGAGCAAAATAATATTCTATGTTGCTTATTGCACTGCTGTATTAAGTACAAGATCTATACTACGCGCGGCGCCCCATAGT
This sequence comes from Paramacrobiotus metropolitanus, assembly GCF_019649055.1. Taxonomy (NCBI): domain Eukaryota; kingdom Metazoa; phylum Tardigrada; class Eutardigrada; order Parachela; family Macrobiotidae; genus Paramacrobiotus; species Paramacrobiotus metropolitanus. The sequence continues at coordinate 1,088,075 of NW_026570260.1, forward strand.
TTTGAGATCTCTATAACCATAAAACTTCTGGAAAAACGGACAACGCCATTAGATCCGGGATAGTTCAGAAGTGGCCGGCACGTGTTTTTTTTATGAAAATATCGACCCGGCATCAACCCGGCATCAAGACAGATTGATCCAACCCATCTTAAAGGTCACCTTGAAACTTAGAAATATTTGCCTAGATACACTGTACAATACTAAATACCAACTGACATAATTATTACATTAATCAAACCGAAAAATAAATAAATTATTGTACTTATTCAAACACTCGCCTTATTCAAACATTGCTGCCGGTGTTGCCGAGCTCGAAACACGTTTAAAATCAACCGATATAAATGTAAAAATATCAAATACAAAATCAATACGAAAAATCACTGGACGAGTGAGTGACCGAAACACTATCACCGACCACTGAGCGGAATCTCTAGATGAGTGGGTTACCGAGCTACCACCACTGACCAGTAAGAAAAAATCACTAGACAAGTGAGTGACCGAAACACCATAACTGCCCACAGAGCGGAATTTCTAGGTGAGTAAGTCACTCTCGTGGGTGATTAGATTCGGAATATGGTTTTTCGCTACGAAAATTATGGTTTTCGCTACGATTGTAATATGGTTTTTCGCTACGAAAATTTAATAAAAAATGATCTGTAAAGTCAAAGTAATTGCGTTCGACTGCACGAAAGCAAAACATCCATTTTTTTTATAAAATTTTTCTTATCGGGCTCTTCAGATTTATCCGTTCTAAGTTAACAATCCGTAAACCGGCCTAGGAGTTTTAAACCCAAGAAACGCGGAGGCGGAGCCGAGGCTGTTTCTTGTATAATAATAAATTCGGTGAACTATTTATCTGACAAATTTAAAACCTTAACAGATGTAATTTATGTATTACAATTTACTGAAAAATAATCATCTTTACGTTACTACTCTGTAGTAGTAGTATTAATCCATTTTTCAGTTTCAGGTAGTATTATTCCTGTTTCCTTGTCGGTTCCGCCCCGTTTGAACATCATAGTAAAACCGAAAATCATGAAAAAGTTTATGAGAGGATGACCAAATTAAAATACGAGATTCCAGTTAGCACATGTTAGCACGCTTTCAGTTTTAAATCAATGTTTTTTCAAGCTTTTTTTGCCAGAAGCAAAAATACTGTTCGTATGTCCGAGAGGAAGCGCCAGCATCCCTTCAATATTACACCGTACGTACGTACGGCATATGCACCCACCGGAACAGTGCCGTACAGTGCACTGAGTGCACACACAGACCACAGTCACTTACTGCGCCATGACAGGCAAAATTTAACAGACAGAGAAAAATGGAATTTCCCAACAATAACAACCGCACATGGAACAACTTTCCGCACGACTTATAACCGGTCAGAATGGAACTGCGATAAGTCGATAATCATTCATTTTTCATTTTACCCGAATAAAATGTGGATCAAAACACTGTGTTACAACATCCCTTTCACTCATATTTTGATGTTGTACGCTCACCAGTTACTGGCAGATCCTGTCCACTAACCAGGTAAGTGGTGCTAATAATTTTTCGATCGAATACTCTTACAGTCTTACTGTTATACTTAACGGTGAGCGCCATAAGCATCACTGTGGTAACAGTCCTCGCACTACACGACAGTACGATCTGCTCGATGTGTCCCCACGTGGACTGTGTATTTCTCGCTGCTGATTATGGAGATGTAACGGTCCTTGGTCTGTTTGAAGAGACTCGGTTGCTGTAGTTGCTTGATGTGATCGTGAATGCGCATCCTGTGTGCTAGAAAATGCCCAAAGACATCAACGACCACATTGACGATGCGAAGAAGGACGTGAAGAAGAGCGTGGCCTCGGCGGCCAACAAGGTGGAGCAGACGGCCAAGAAAGCCGCCGGCAAGGACAGCACCGCCGTCGGCTTCCTTAAGGACTTCACGGCCGGTGGTATCGCGGCCGGTGTGGCAAAGACCGCCGTGGCGCCCATCGAACGCGTAAAACTTCTGCTACAAGTGAGTACACAACGCTGAGCAAAATCGAGTCTGGAACTGCGCTTTCTTGGCTATATTGTTTTATATGTTTTTTAAACGTTCGTCGAAACCGCTCAACAGTATTCCTCGTAAGTCTGACCTGTTTTTCATAGTCTTATATCGACATGCAGGCAGCGGGGCTGATGGACAGACAGCGAAATACATTTGTCATGTCGCGTTGCAACTCTGCGGGTATATCGATGTCACGGGCGACCGTGCAGTGTGCACTGATTTGTCGGTGTTTGCAGGTACAACATGTGTCGAAGCAGATTTCGGAGGACAAGCGCTACAAAGGCATCATCGACGCCTTCGTGCGCATCCCCAAGGAGCAGGGCGTGGCGGCCTTTTGGCGCGGCAACCTGGCCAACGTCATCCGCTACTTCCCCACGCAGGCCCTCAACTTCGCCTTCAAGGACCGCTATAAACAGATGTTCCTGTCCGGGGTGGACAAGAACAAGCAGTTCTGGCGCTTCTTTGTCGGCAATCTGGCCTCGGGCGGCGCCGCCGGTGCCACATCGCTGCTCTTCGTCTATCCGTTGGATTTCGCCAGGACACGATTGGCCGCTGATGTCGGTAAGGGATAGATGATGATGCCGACCTTTAGTGACTGTTTTCAAAAGTGATAGTGATACCCGGGAGTCAGGGACGCATTATTATTTCGTAGGTAACAATGCTCCATCGTGGCATGGTGGCCGGTCATGCCACGATGGAGCTGCCGGTTTACTCAAAAAACCTGACAGCAGGAATGCACAGGAGGAACTGAGTAATCAACTTGTTTCTCAGTTCCGTTATTTTACCTTAGTGACCAATAAACTTCATGTGTTAATGTACTTCATTTTAGATTAGATTGCTCGTTCCATTTTTCAGTTGCTAACTTGTTCTTATTTTCCGCTGTGTGGTTTATAATTAATGGCGCAAGTGATTGCAGTAAAGAGAACTTTAAAAAAATCGGCATTTCAGTTTCCGCGCAAATTTCCACATGCAGCTAGGCTGGCTGTGAGCTGGCTAAATGGGATTAGCAAGAGAAGATGATGCAGTTCTAAATATACAGGATTAGCTGTATTGTTCAAAAGCTTTTTAATAAATCTGTCCTTTTATATCGCAAAGAACGAGTTTGCTGTTAACTAAAACAACAGCAGTTGAAATACTCTTTGTGCATCTGTGTGCACTTTCAGTATGTAAACTGTACGATGCATTTACAGATATTGTACCAGTCGACGTGCAAATAAAATAAATAGAAAATTAAATTGGACATTTTAATATAAAAATAAACAGATAACAATTTAAAAAAAGAACAAATGACTAAAAACTAAATATTGAATAATATCTGTAAATCTGATGTAATGCGATTTAATTAGCAGCTGCAGCCAAATCTCTTAGCGCGGTAGTCGTAGTATCAGGAAGCGGTTTTCAGTGTCCAACCACAAACACGGTTTTAAGACAGGCTCCGTGTCCACATCACCAGTGACTTTAATGATATTTGGGGGAAAGTGCGTATCGATGACAAACGTAACCGACGCAGCGGATTCGATAGGTCATCTAAACACTAGGTAACCAACACCGTGGTACCATAAAATCATCTCCACAACAACCCCCCCCCCTCCCTAACCAAAGGGGGCGGGAGGGTGAGAAGAAATTCTCAAACTTATTCGAAGCAACCAAAGACTAACTTCACTCTCACCACGACTACACACACAATCTTACTGCTTATAAGCAGAATCCCGTGCAACATCACTGCACCAAACCACACAAACCGACCACTGCCCAACCACCAACCACCGATCCACCTTTCATCCTCCTCCGCTGCCTTAACCGGAATTAGCTCCGCAAATTCTATTTAGGAAGGGGTTTTTAGTGTCTAGCCACAAACACGGGGAAATGTTTTTTACGATGCAGGTACAGAATCGAATTAACCTAATGCGGTCTCATCGGGATAGGTACGGGAAAGAAGGGTGGGGAGCGAGAATTCAAGGGCCTGACGGACTGCATTATGAAAACCTTTCGGAAGGATGGGATTACGGGATTGTACCAAGGCTTCGGCATTTCCGTCGGCGGTAAGCTATAAGCAGTGCATGTCTTACAGCCATAATTTGACAGCGCTTGGTGCGCAGAGTGCTTTACAATGGACACTAATAATTTATTTGTTTGTTAACTTTCTTCAGGTATTATTATTTATCGAGCAGCGTATTTTGGAATGTATGACACGGCTAAAGGTAAACTAAGCGCATCTACCGTAGTTAATTTTGTATTACACAGATGACGTGGATCGTGGGAATGTTTTGCAATAATTTAAAAAAATTTTGCAGTATGTGCAGTAATTTAATCTGCAGTGCGATTTATTATTAATTATCTATTGCTGATTTTGTTCTGCAGGGATGGTGCCGGAATCGAGAAAGCAATCGCACTCCAAAGGCATGCAGTTCCTTATCAGTTTCGTAAGTCTGAATGGAATTCGCAGTTCGTGGTGTTGTACCTTCATTATCGATCCACCGGCTTCGTAGGTAGTGGCTCAAGTTGTCACCACCATTTCCGGTATTTTGAGCTATCCCTTCGATACGGTTAGGAGACGGCTCATGATGCAGGTAAGACCAAGAATGACTTTAATTAGCAATGAACCATTTAGTGGATTACTGGATTCCAAGAGTACAATTTTAAAATTGATGCTTTCCTGCACAAGTTAAAGTATTACACAAAATAAAGTATTGTAAATCAATACAAATACGATAAGTTTATGTCGCAATGATGTTGTTTAAATACAGACGTAAAAAGGTAATTGAACTAAATTTATCAAACCGGAATGCGCTGAAAAAGTGGAAACTTGAATAAAATAATTTCAAACGAAAATAACTTTGCACTAAAAAGAAGGAAAAGAAACCAGATTACTGGACCATTGTATTCATGTCCAGTTACACATTTGTATTGCTGATATAGTCGGGTCGAGCGCGGGAGGATCGCGTGTATCGCGGCACCGTCGACGCCTTCGTAAAAATTACCCGCGACGAGGGCAGTCGGGCCTTCTTCAAGGGCGCCTTCAGTAACATCCTGCGTGGCACCGGCGGTGCCCTCGTGCTGGTCTTCTACGATGAATTCCGCCGGTTGCTCTTCGGTGGTGAAAGCAGCGGATACAGCGAAGGCGGTGGATAACCGGCGACGCTGTTTATTCCACAGCCGCGGCGACTGCTATGGGTTTTCTTGCCAGGCATTGGTTATGCCGCCGGGAAAACGGTTGGTGTGGAAATGTTGTGGTTGGTGAGAGTTTTGCTCGGATTGGATCAAATTAGAATGGCAGTACCTTTTTATTTATTGGGCCAAGTCCATTTTTCCTGGGATCTTGTTAGCTTTATAGACACAATCATTATTCTGTTGTAATTTATATCGCTCATGTCAATGATGTTGTTCGTATTTTTTCATGTGAGTCTAGCTTGTTTCTGATTCTTTTTTATATTTCGAATTTTCTCTTTTTTCTAAAATTTCAGTAAGCACGAGCGCATTTTTTCTTCAAAATTTAGCTTGTTTGTCAGGTATTAAAATAAATCTGAATAATAGGTGATTTGCCTAAACGGTTCCGACTTAAATAAATTCTTTAAATATTTTCCAATCGGGATGTAACATTTTTAACTGTGAAAATTGCAACCAAATTTGCGTGAGCGGTTTTTCTTACGACGTCACTTTGACCAGCCGGGTCTGACAACTTCAAGAGACTACGCATGCTTTCCCAGTGGACTTTATCCACAACACAAAATTTAAGAACTGCTCGAGTATTCTCAAAGCGATGCATCATAATATTGTAGTGTGTTAGGACCGGCGTTGGCTTACAAAGCATATAATATAGAGAACGCAGCTCATGAATCAACAAACTGGGCCGGTTTGGCGATGGAATCTTGACTTGATGAATGCGCCGAGGGTGTGCGTTCTCGTTCGGCGGAATATAAAATTATTACAGATTCTGTAGGCTACAAACCGGTTAAGCCATTTGATTGTGCAGTGCGTACTGCGTAGTTTCACGTGCCGCACAGCGCTCGCGTCTAGCGCGTATACAGCATCGATCGCGTCGACTACGACTTGAGGTGTAGCGGAATGCGCTAGCCTTGGCCAACGCGCATATGATATTAATATATTCTAGGGGTAAACGGTAGAGTATATCTACATTCTACATTGTTGGTGCTAATAAATAATCTATTATTTCGGACGCAGCGAAGGATTTTTGCAGAGAATCGGCAGTTTTGATTGCGAAACGTTATCGGTGGCGTGATTAATTGCATTATCTGGTTGGAGGATTTTTACGCGGGCATTGTCGTCGCTAGTGTGCGGAAGATGGGTGAAAAAATGGAGCCGATGATGACGGACGGGCGAGATTATGATGTGGAGACAGGGAATCCCAAGGCGCACTACAGCTTCGACGAGACCTCCATTCGCGCCGGTTAGACGTCGATTATTTCCCTACTTGGTTTCGCGAATTGTAAAAACAGTTTCTTATAACGGGCTCCGTTTGTTTTATTTACGGCAGTTAACTGCACTCACTTGCATAGAAAATTGGGCAGGATGTTCTGCACCTGAGGAAATTATAAAGAGAAAAGCATCTATTAACTTGCACTTTATTTTGGTAGCGTTCGTACGGAAGGTGTTCGGCATCGTATCGGTGTTGCTGCTGATAACGACCGGATTCATTGCTTTGTTCATGTTCATGTAAGTCCGTGTAAACTGTAAACATGTTTGATTAATACACGATAAGCAGTTAGAATAAATACGTCTGCATATGCGCCTGTTTGTATCCAGTAATGGAGACGGAAAAAATGAACTATCACCAATGTTAACGTTGTCTTTTTTATACTTTTGCAGTCCCGAATTGCATTATTTTGCCGCCACAAACCAACCGATGATGATTGCGTCAATGTGAGTTAATCTGGTTTTTGTAACCTTATAATTATACTATTATATTGTTATTTATAGAACAAGATACCTCTAGTGCTGAAAGAGCTAAAATAGAGTGAAAAAGTTTTAATATAATGCGCTGTTGATGCGATTTTTTGCCGATTAAATTGTTCTGCGTGTGTAGTACTAAATAAAACAAAAGTTAGATTTCGGCATAATAATACTCACACTGAAATTAGAGTCATTTAGGACTATCTTGTTACACTACAAATAATTTTTTCAGGGTGTTAACATTCGTCATTATTATCGCTCTGGCCTGCTTCCAACAGTTGCGCCGGCAAACTCCCGTCAATTTCATTCTGCTCATTCTCTTCGTGAGTGATCACGTTTTTTATATCTTACTTAACCGTTTTGTTTTATTTGAAATCGTGAGGGTATAACAATTAGAAACAACATTATTTTCAACATTATTTTTTATTTTCAACGTCACATCTTATTTGCGTTTTTGTACACTTACTTACCACTAGCGTGATTGCAGACATTGTGCATGAGCTGGATGCTGGCGACGGTGACGGCGTTCTACGAGGTGGAGTCGGTGCTCTGGGCAGCCGGCGTAACGGCCGTTATAACCATTGCGCTGACCATCTTCGCCATGCAGACCAAATGGGACTTCACCATAATCAGCGGTCTGATGTTGGTCGTCATGGTCGTCCTGCTATTCTTTGGCATATTCGCCGCCATTTTTCAAAGCCGCATTTTGCATGTCACCTACGCCGCCCTGGGAGCCCTCGTCTTCGGCATCGTAAGTCGGTCCCCACTCTGACGGTTACAGAAAGGCTGAGAAAGCCAATATAATAGGCCTTTATTTAATCTGACCAGATAAGGTTGGCAAATTTTGTTTTTAAAACAGGAATTATATATAAATGAAAGTAATGTTCTCAGTTATCCCATGAAGTACTTTCCCTTGTCCGTTCTTTCTAGTTTTTAACCTTTACATTAACCAAACAAATGAGCGCGGTTAATTTTGCAGTATCTGGTGATCGATGTGCAATTAATGCTTGGTGGACAGCACACTTACTCGGTGTCACCGGAAGAGTACGTCTTCGCTGCCCTGAACATCTATCTCGACAGTAAGACAAAATAAGTATCCTAACTATTACAACGGTCGTTTTTAGGATGCCTTTAAACCAGAGGGACAATAGCAGTTTTGGGTGTATTTCATTGCCTAAATTTTTTACTACGAGATTTTGTCGCTGGGACCGCGTATACAGATATCGTATACGAGGACGAGCTTAGTACATATGATAGACAAAAAAACTAGCGAGAGAATCTGATAACCATGCCCGGCCCGTGCAACACGGGCAACCACCCAGGTCTGTCAGTGCTGGTAAATACATCACATTTAATACAAATAATCACCCCAGTATTAAATACCGCACGCTTTATTTCTTACAGTAAAACTTTGACTTTGTAGAACCACATGTGAAATTTCAGAGTACTCACTTTTTACCCATTCTGAAAGATTTTTTAATTTTAGTCGGAGTATTTGTCACATCGCTAAGTCCGCTACGAGTGTTTCTTTTTCGCTTATTTTTCTGCATCAGTTTTTCTGCTTCCCGTTGCTCGAGCGCTGCGATTACTTTACTGTCAGTCGCAATAAGCCCTGCTTCGGCGCGCAGACGAGAATCTTTAAGTTTTCTCTTTTTCTGAGGACGTCGCTGGCAGGTTCCTCCACACAATTCTCACTCAACGGTAGGCCCGAAACAACGCTGATACTCGTGAAAGAAATCTCCATCGCAGGTGCAGAAAACAAACTGGCAGGTAGCCGTACGTCGGTGATATTCTCAATTTCTCATCGTAGTACATCTCGCCAGATGAATCTTTATATTTAGATGGTAATTTTATAACATTACTATCAAGAGATTGGTTAATTAATGTCAGTCACTGGTTACTGGAAATTTTGCGGAGAACCAATTATAAACAGAGTTATAAAACCAAAACAAAACTCGCATTTAAATTTCAATACGAGTGTGCGTTACCGTAAATAGCAGACCGTGTTCAGCTAACGGCTGCGTGACGGCGCGCGGCTACCGCCAGCCTAAGGTGGCTGACAGTGTTGCACAGCACGCAAATGGTTATCAGATTCCCTCGCTAGTTTTTTTGTCTATCACATGTACTAAGCTCGTCCTCGTATCGAATATCAATTTGGTATTCGATTGACATAATATTCATATCAGGTGCACCTAGGCAGTCATTTGGCAACCATAATGTAGTTAAGCGCTTTAACGGTTTCCTTGATTGCAGTTGTCAATCTCTTCCTGAAGATTCTCATCATCATCGGAAACACAAAAAAATAAACGATGAGTGCTGGAATTGTTGTACTGAAGCCATATCGCTGCCGATAGAATGATAGTACTGTAATCATCCGCATCGCTAGATCGTATATCGTGTACGTACGCATGTGATCTTTTGACCCGTCGCTGCTTATTGTTAAATATTTTTTCTATTTTTGCTTGTTAGAATATTAGTTTTCATTTTGTTTTTATTACTGTATAACACTATAAGTACTAACAGGCCAAGTCGGTTATATGGAGTGTTTTTATAGCGCCGCGGTTTGGATCTCTACGAAATGTGGCATTTTATTACAGCGGAACAGTTGTTCACTTGTTACGCTCCGCGAAAATGAAAGTGCACTGTGCTTTCGTTGAACTGAAGTAATTAAAATCATTACATCTATGTACTACAAGTCTAGGCAACAGTCAGCAGTTACAAAAAAGCCAACGCGGTCGGACTGCTGAAAAAAATACCGGTTAGCAACATATTTCACATTGGTACACAAGCGTCCCAAACCAAGTCCAGCATCTGCTAATTGGCTTGAATTCTATTTGCACCACATGTATTTACGGATTATGTTTACATTACCAGGAGCCCGAATAAGGAACTTGGTATCCGATCCACACGCTACAATACTGGCTTCTTAAGCCCGCGCTGTTATTCACGGTCAGGTAGGTATACGTCCTTGACCAGTTTGGCCGTCATCTGTGGGTCGTTGCCGTATGTGGTGTGTAATACGGCACAACTGGCGCAGGAGCATCGCACACACAGTTTGTGTAGCTCTGGATGCCGCAACGGCTGCCCCTCTCGGCATACAGCATAACGCTCCCCACCGCTTGGTGACTTCGATTCCTCCAGTTGCTGCACGCGGTGGTAGCAGTCACCAAGCGGGTCACTCCCACCGCCGCGTGCAGAAACAGGCAAACGACAATCGCTACCTTCATATTATGGTGGACATCACAGAATAAGGGTAATGTCACCGCCTAGATCGGGTTGAGCTTTAACGGGATGTGTACGGCGCCACTGGTTGGCCCCCGAATAAATTGCGACAACATGTAGAACGAAGTTGCGGTGTGAAAAATTTGCGGATTACGAAGATGTTAAGCTGAATCAGCATTTCTGCCATTTGATTGCAATTATAGATGCTGTCTTTCGTTGCACTGCTTTGCTTGTAATTTATCCTGTTGAAGTGTAGAACCTTTTGATCTCATTACACATGGAGAAATCTTTATAGAAGTACTGTGATAATGAAGGTACTGTAATACTGTAATAATGTACTGTAATAATGAAAGTTCATGACCTTGGAGAATTCTAGTGTACGAATGTCTAACGTATAGGACTTAACTAAATTGTTTTCAGACAAAGATTATCCTTCTTTTCCTAGGACTCTCAACTGAACAGTAAGCCATTTTTATTGCACTAGCTGCCGGTAACGCTTCGGCAGTACTTTGCGCTTTCGAAGTATTGAATTGTGGAATGACGGCAGAATGTTTGATGCCTTATGGCTGGCTTAAGATCACGAAACAATTCGTCGCCGTATATCTCACCGGTGACAACAACACAACAGCCTTCAAAACGATGCAGAACGTCAACTGTGCCCTTGATTGTAACGCAACGTACACTAGTATCAGCAGAAAAGACGCAGCACGTCACGCTGTCAAGGGGGCCCTGATTAATGCAGCTTCACGACTATCAGTGGGCTGTTCCATTAGTTTAGCAACAACCGATAATTCTGCCAGGCTCTGTAAAGATAATAATGAGCGCTTCCTCCACATAAGAAATCGGCGTAGGACGCCACTGTAGTTACACGCACCTTATTGAGTTCCTGATGAACTTCAAACAGCTCTTTCTCCTTATCAGCGATATAATTCTGCATATCCCGTATCAAGGCATTGACCTCACTGAAGTAGCGCATGGCCTCCGCATTGGGATCGCGGTGGGATTTCTGCAGCCACTCGGCGTCCGTTCTCCGATTGCCGATCTTAATCTGCAGGAACTCGATTTCACTGCGCAGCAGTTCAGCAGAGTGATGCATATCGGCCGTCTCGGTTTTCCACGTTTCAATGACCTTGTCGAAATCCTGCAGAATGGTGCATTTCTTTCCGCGATTATCTCAAAAATATATGCAGGTGCACAGAAAACATGTAGGAGCGTAGGAAAATGCAGTTGAACATAACCCTACCGAATTAAAATGATCGATCAGTTGCACGCGTCGTTCGCGTAGATGCTCAATTTGCCCTTCCACATGAGAGATCTCCGCCCTCAGATTGGCCACATCTACGCTGGCGTGCTTCACCAGAGCGTGTTCTAGCTCCGTGAAGACTTCGGCGATGGCAGGTACAAAGTCCACGATGGCTTCTTCGCCGTAAGCACGGCCGAGTTCATCAAGAACGATATAGACCGCTTCGGCAGCGTCATACACGTCACTAATATTGGAAAACGTAACGGGTTTCATGGCGAAAGAAAAGCAACGGAAAACACGGAATTGTAGGAAGGAAACAAAGAACTCCCGCTCACGCGCACGCTATGTTACCGCGTAACAAGGAATCTGCCAGTAGTTTCTGTACTATGTCGACCAAATTTTTAAGATTTCGCAAAAATTGAACGATTTCAAAATCCAGTTGGTTTTTCTACGAAAGCGTGTGCATTTTATGGGGGTTTCACGAAAAAGTTCTTGCAGAACGATTTTCTCGAAATTCCTCTTTAATGCTGTGATAACTGAGCGGTATAGCGAAACACTAAAAACCATGTGCACTGGTTCAGGAGCCGCAGGAGTCTCCAACAGTACTCCCGCAGTAGACTATTGATGACCTTTATGAAAACGCTTGTAACAGACGTAAAGCGATCACTAGTATGCCCCACCTTCACTTGTTAAAATGTGTGTGGAGGACGTGATCCAGGACCCCAGCGAACCGTTTTTTCCGCATCTGCTTTTTTTGGCAGCCAATATCAACGCCAGCGACCCTTTTGTCACCAACACCCTCAAGCACCTGATCCGGAACGCGGATTTTATGGCTTGCGTGCGACGTTGCAGTCTATTTGATCTGCGCGAAAAGGAGCACGAAGGCTGTGTAGATGCGAGCGCCACTCACTGGCTGACGATGCTGCTGTGGGATAGCACTCTGGCCGTGCCCACAGTGGCTGTGGAACATTTTCAGACGCTGGTCAAGGCCAAATCATTCCTGATGCCGGTGCTGGTGTGGGTGTACGTCAATCCGGAACTAGTCGGTAATAAGAAGCAGCGTAAACGAGCTCTGATGGAACTGGAAAAGGTCTGCTTAGAGAAAGTATTTAAACCCTTACAGAGCAGCGCGGTGTGGCGGCTGGAGATATTTGGGTTGGAAAAGGTGATTTCTTTTCATTCGAATTTATTCAGTTTATCCAACTTTTCAATAAAAATATGTTTATGTACGATATAACTCAAATTTCTTCGTAACTGAAGGGTGTAAATATTTCAGCTACAGTACAGTTTACGACAATTTCGAATTCATTTTGCTAGGGTAGGAAATTTTTTCTGCAGCGACAATTCATTATCAATTTTTGCACTCTTAAAACGATGCATCATCAAATGCAAGTTACACAAGGAATCATCGATCTGAAAGCCCTTTCCTTAGGAAGGTCGCAAACACTTCAACCGGGGATTATCCTGGCTGAAGCAGCAGGTGACCTTTTCCGCTAGCAGAGAGCTGGATCCGGCACTCGTCGCTCCAGCCGTGACACAATCCATCCAGCCGTCCCTGTACCAAATACCATCCGCGACGGTCACGCCTACCGTCATTTTTGCTGCTCAAGGCGATTCTGCCAACCGCCCGCCCCGGACGGCTGCCAGCCAGAACGACAAATCCTTCTTTCCTTCCAGCTCGGCCGCTCTAGACAGCCGCATCAAGCCAAAGCCGCTTTCACCATCCAGTAAACTGCAACTGATCGGATATTCGTACGAATGCGAGAGTGCCAACCTCAAATATGGAAATGTGATAGCCAAGGATTCGCTGGTCCTCACGGATCCCATCACTCGGGACGTGCAGAGCCTCAGTGAGACAGCATTGCGCAAAGCCGCGGTACAGAACCACCACCCACCCGGTGTCTTCACCACGGACGCCGATCGAGAGGCGGCGGTGCAGCGTCGGCGCATGCAGCGGACACTCAACGCCACCGAAGCGGAGATCGCCCGCCTCTTCCGGCAGCGTATCGGGACAACTTCGCGTAGCTTCCGCTCCGTCCGCTTTGTTGACACCTTCGAGGAGTTCTCGACGGTGTCAAGCTTCCACGACAACGGCTCGGTCATAACGGTGACTTCGGGGATGAGCGGCGCCAACGGAACCATCTCCGCCGCTAACGACGGTAGCTTTTTCTCTACGGAGAATGCTTCGTCCTTTATTCTGGCCGGTCGGGGCATCGAGTACTCCGGAGGTCAGATCAACGTGCTCCAAGTGCCCAGCGTCGTTCCCGATCCCAGCGTTCAACTGACGGAAGCGACGCCCACACGTTCCGATGTGGTGGATGCACCAACAACCACCGAGTCAACGTTCGATACGAATCCCGAAGTTCACTGTGATGTGCATCCGACCGATAGAAATTTTTCTGTACAGAATGTCTACCACCCAGCGGATGCTGCACGGGCTTATGTGCATTTTGAATCGGCCGCTGAGATGCGAGTAAATGTCAACTGTTGAAAGCAAATTTTGTCATTCGTTCCGTATTGTTAATTCGGCAACTCGTATTTTGATCGAGTTTATCACGTCATCTGACAGATTCGCTCCGGTAAAAATAGCAGGTAGATTATGCTGCATGACCTTTGCAGCAGCATTCCTCAATACTGCACACGCTTCAAATCTATCATTTGCATCCGCCAATGAAAATACTTTAACAATCCCTTCCCGCCACAAGTTTCGCCCCAAGTAATCGCACACTCGCGACAAAAGATCATTGACGCTATACTGTATTGCGAATTCTAGGAGCTCGCAACCGCACCCTTGAACATCGCCTTCCACGAAATCTCCTTTGTACAACATTTCCTTGAGCGCCTGCAATGTCGAGCAATCGAAGCGCTCCATTTTCCATTCATTGTCCAGACTGTCGCACACCTGCCGCAATTGCGGGCTCCAGTCCGCCAGATGGGCTCGGTGAACCGTAACCTTTCGTCCGTCCCTCCCCACCAGCGCCAAATCCCACTGCGGCACTTCGTGAATCGACGACACCGACCGTACACCAGACACCGTGGCCAACGCCGGCAACAACCTTATCTTTACTCCCAAGAAAAGCGCCCCACCCGGGAGAACGGCAGCACTGAGCATGTTGGCCACATTCTTATGGTGCAGCCACTCCACTGACTGGGTGTCACCCTCTCCGGCGTCATTGCGCAGGCTGTATACCGATCCGTCGAGGTCGACTGCGCCGCGGCGGAAGTCCTGTTCCGATTTATACACTTCGTAGCCGGCTTGAACACGCAGCTGGCTGCCAATGTTGCCAACGTAAGTTAAACGGATGCGGAGGTGCCGGGTGCGGGGATCTTTGCGCGCCGGTCCCCAGTGCAGACACAGGCGCCAGGTGGTGTCGGCAGGGCCTTGGAAAAGGGAGCCGGTGAGACCGAGACGGTTCTTCATAACTAGGGCGGCGTTGTCGATCTTCCAAAGATACGTAGTGGTTAAGTTGACGACGTCAGACTGGTGACTGTAGCCGGGCTTGACGAGGGCGTCACCTGCAAAAAGGTCGTCGAAATCTCCGGCTGATGATCGGGCAAGGAGGCTGGTAAAGGATGGATAATGTGATGCCATCGAGTCTGTGCAACAAATGAACTGGAACGGAATACTTAATTAAACTGCTATGCAGGTTTAAATTGACGAAATCGCTTTTTCATCGCTTCATCGCTTTTTCATCGCTTTTTTCAAGTGTTATCCAAAACAAAATATCATAATTATACTAATGATAAGATGTATTTGGCAAAAACAAACGTCTGAGGGGAAAAATAATTTTAAGAAAAATTAAAAGTTGGAAATTGCTTATAATCACGCCTTCGCGTTGTATTAATGTATTTTAAATACATTAATACATTAAACCACGCAAAGCATGGTAAATACAGTATTTACCATGCTTTGCGTGGCAACATGTAGACTGGGAAGGGAAGATTGTATCGCTTAAAGATACAGTTGTCACTGCCCACTGCAACATTTTTCACAGCTTCAGCTTACTCAGGTGGCGATCGCACAACCATTGAAACGAAAAAGCCAACAGAATGAAATGCTGTTTTGCAAAAATTGAAGTAGATGGAAATAAACATAAAATACACCAATCACAAGAACAGTGGCTGCTGCACATCTGCTGCAGATAAAAAAAAACTAGGAACGTTTAACCGGACCCAGTCGACTCCTGTACAGTACACGTTCTCTCCGTCCCTTAATCCAACTTAAGGTACAAAAATCTCATTAGCAGACCTTCGCCCGGTCTAGTTGAGCCGGGTGCAGGGTGCAGGCTTACAGGTTGAATGTGTGTATTAATTTTTGGCACCCTCATAAAAACTAGATTTGGTCGAGGTGATTGTTTACATAAGGATTCAAGTTATTCGGCTATTATGAAAAGTAGGATCACTGAAAAGAAGTATAATTATGTATCTTTTCACTATGGTTTAACACTACTTGGAAATGAATAGAAGAACAGTCTGTACATCAGCCAATAAGTAATATCGAAAAATGCCGACTATTTGCAAACATTTCGACATTGTAGATTTTGAGAATTTTTTGCATTCCCACTCAGCACCGACTCTGCCCCAATTTTACTCAACCGGCCGGGAACATAGCCGGTATAGCCCAGCACATAATCCCGGCAGTTTATCTGATTAGCTGGCAAACACGGTCCTTTAATCCTGAACCGATGGTTTTCCTTTGTCTGCTCAATGAATTCGTAGATCCGGTCGTAGATGATCCCTTTCACGATGCCGGTCGCCTTGATGTCCTCAATGGCCTTCACACTGTTGTTAGCCTCTCCGTATACGATCACTGTCAAGCGGAACTTTCGCACCAATGGTACAAACCAACTGTGCTGAAAGACCACCTCCGACGGAACGACGACTCCGTCTAACTCGAAGGACGCCGCACTGTAAACGGCGCGCTTCAAGTAATTAATGCGGACGTCTTCGTATTCCAAGCCCTTCTGGAGATCATTGCTTAATAGCAAATAAACCGGATATTCGATCTGCTTCAAGCGCAACATAATGCAGACGTCCAAATCAAAGCTGGAGAAGATCACCGGCCGGTCGCCAGCGCACTGGAATACCACATGCAAAATCCCGTCCACGTAGACATTTTTGTTCCAAAACGAAATGCGCAGTTCACGGTACTCTTCGCGGAAGGATGAACCGGCGGTGGGGTTTAGTTCGCTCTGACCGTTAAGCATCTGCGCTGGATATTTGACCTCCACGTTAAAACCAACGCCCGGGTCCACCTCAGAAAAGACGGCGGATAGTGCTGGAAAGGGCCGATTGGCACCCGTCTTGGGGAAAAGATGGCGGCCGTCCTTTTCCGTGATGTGGTGGACGGCATCGCTAATCAAAAGGTCCTCCGTAAGATCCTTCACCGCCAGTTCAGTAAGAGTGCCGCCGGGGCTGCGGGCCAGAACAGTGTGGTCGTGGTAGACGATAGGCTTCAGGTCCACGTCGAACATCACATCGAACTCCACGAAGTCGGCGCCGGCCGCAGCAGCTCGGCTGAAAGAAGCGATTGTGTTCTCGCAGATTTCCGGGTTTTTGGCGTTGGGTCCGTGATATGAAGAACCGCAGCCTCGGTGTCCAATATGGAGAGGGGAGGTCTGGCAGTGAAAATCCAACGCCGGGGATCGAAAGATGGATTTGCGACCTCCAGCTTTTTCGAGCAACGGACAGGACTTGACAACGGTGTACTGGAGTTTCAACTGACCGCAGTCAGTTACCCGGAGAACCTTAAAAAGTGTTTTCAAATTCTGTAAGATTTCGGCAAGAATTCCACTTTGAGCACACCTGTTTACGAGCCGGTATCCGTATGGGCACCGTAAGCCAGCCATGGCTGCTGGTCAGCAAGGTTCCTCCAATCAAGGCATAGGCAAAGTACGTTGGTGGCACTCCTGTAACCTCGCTTTTCTTCACCTCATAGAAATCCACGCGAACATGACAGGCTTCACGGGTATTCATAATGCAGCGGTACATTAACGGCTGTGAATCGATCAATGGTCCGTGTTTGCTCTGCTGCAGGAATTCGTGCTCGTTGCGCTCACGGAAGTAGCGCGCTACTTTGAACTCAGGTCTGCGCTGGAGGTTGTATCTGAAACCGGAATGAAAGAATGCTCAACTGGCATAATTACTCGTACGGTATATTGCGATTAACCCTCAAAATTGCGACTGCGCTTGATAATTGAGTAACCAGCATTGAGTGAGAATTATTATTAACAAAAACTTTCCAGTTAGTTACGCTAATCATCAGAATTCCATGATTTATCTACGGTTGTTGATTAAAAACCGCGTTCGCTTCCCTAGCTGACCGTGTTGCGCGCCGTACCTAACGGGTTCGGCGTGCTCGAATCGCACTCGAAACTGGCGCTCGTAATACTTTTGGCTATTCCACTCAATGTTGGCAGGGTCGAAGGTGAAGATGATGGTAGAGCGGTCGCTGAGGTAGCCAGTGACACTTGCCTCCTCCTCATCGATGACGGCGAACAAATCCGGCTGGTCGGTCTCCGGATCGCCGGTCAGCGGACGGTAGATGCGGGGGGAATGGTGACCCTCGACGCGCTGCACCGATACTGTGTGGGTTTCTATGCTTTTGGTGCCGATGAAGTAATAAAAACGTAGTTCGGACGCGCTGGACAGTGATTTAATCTCCACCGAACCGCTCCAGATAAACCTGTTATGAAAACATGCGCAAATCAGAGACTACAAACGGCGAACGCTCTATTGTAAGCGGTGGACCGCGTGTTTTAACGCTCGGAAACGCAAAGCCGCAAAGGTCATAAAAATGAACGGTTAGAGTACTGACAAGCGTTTGCTGCCTAACAAATTAAACATTTGAATTATTTTCATGGAGTTGCAGGTTACCATAGTCTATAAAATTAAATTAAAAAGCGTTGAAACGGGAATTGGCAGCCGCGCAGGAACATGCAAAAAGTACCCCATACGTGGAATTTGGTAAGGAATGATTATCTCCCCGTCGAGCATTTTGTTCAACGGCACTGCTTCATCTGGATTCCAGTTACCCAGTTCCTCACAGTTCCCCGCCACGAAAACGTAACTGTCCGATTTGGTGGGAGCATGCACGATAAATTCGGCTTTGAAGCCGGGATTGCTATTGCGCGCTACCGCCATGCTGTCACAGTTCTCTCGGTTTCCACTTTCCACTGAATTAAGCAGAAAAATTACTGTTCGTATAAATAATCAGTCAGTCACAAGTATCACGTTGCACGCAGACGCAGTACTGATAACGCAACTGTACAGTTACGCCTGTGCTTTATCGAATAAGTGCCGCTGTCATAGTGATTACGAGGAATGACGTCAACACTCTCGCCATTCTAAATTCATTTCAGTGCCAAGAGTGTGCCTAACAAAATGGTCACAGTTTCCTCTTGCACGTCGATTCGACTGCACGAATCCATCAGTCTGGAGAAATGCGAAGATTTTGGCGATGACCTTTCTCTCCACGATGAGGACTTCCACCACTTGTTCAGCTCCGATGACGAGCCCGAGAAAGAGACAAGTCTCGTGGACACACATTCCAGTTCGACGCTCTTGATTCCACCACGGGCAAATCTGTCCGCCAAAGCCGTCCGACCCAGTTTGTCAGGCAAAACGCCGGAGATTGTTATTAACCCGCTGGTGGAAGTGCATCATGATGATGTGGGGACCGAAGCAGGACTGCCACTGCGGAAGACTCCGAAACCCAAGTTTCATTTTGTGTACGATCGAGCGGTGCTGGAGGCACAGGTCGCAGCGGAACGCGCTCGGGAAGCAGAAATGATGGCCAAGGCGGCCGCGGAGATGGCGGCCAGAGGTATGAGGTGGGTGAAGCATTCGCACTTTTTGTACAGATCTTTCCTTTGAAATACTTAGTATTTAGTACTGACGTTGGGGAGTGTTAACGGGAATAGCAAATACTGGAGAACTCGTAATACTGGATGGAAAAAAATTCGTTCTTTACACACTCTTCCCACGCAGAATCGAGAGTGAGAATATTTAGACGCCGATAATTCACAGTTGTAAAGATCGAAATTAAACGGAATTGTAAAAGCTGAAAATGGGCTTTTTGAGTTGGTTTCGAACAGTTACAGTGCATTGCGACATGCGACTCTTTCAGAACTTTCTTTAAACGGGTTTCTCTGCAGAAACTAACGATCGTTCTCCCGGTGGAAAGAGCAAGCTAGACAAGAAAGCGAAACCCGCTGATGCAAAATCAAAGAAACCCCAAGCATCCGCGAAAGGCAAACCGCCTGGCGACTCTCTGACTCCGCCCCTTGGCCCACCTCCAGCACCCCCACGTCCTCCTATCTGGGACGACGAGCCCCAGTACACCATGACCATCCATGACGGTCGCCCCTGGCTCATCGAGAAAGCTCCGCCCCGCCGCTTTGAACCCCAGCCCGCCCCACCGCCACCCGTTGGCTGCGAACCCCAGCCAATGGAACCGCGCTCTCTAGCCTCGACGTACAACCTTCCGATCATCATTCATACTCCCGAAACGGCCGCCCTCTTCGTAATGCAGCGTAATAAGCGCCATATCATCAACGGTCTACGGACACTGTTTCTCTTTGCCGAGCAGTCTTTACACATGCAACTGCGGATCGCCGTTATACCGGATATGGTAAGGCGGTTGGTGCAGATTATCCGATACCGCGGGGGCGTTCCACAGCGTCTGGCATTAATGTTGTTGGCTAGTTTATCGGAAGTAAGAGTGACAGCGCGGCTGTTCCGCCAACACGGAGGGTTCGAGCCGATACGGGACGTCTTTCGCAACCCGGATTCAGATCACTGCATGTGGCTATCGCTGCTGGTGCGTAACGTTTCGCAACGTCGATTTTATCAGGAACAATTTATCCGGTTAGATGCGGTTGAGACCCTCCTGGACTGGGTGTCCAAGATCAACCAACATCCGGACGTGGTCAAACACACCCTGCAGACATTATACTTCCTGTGCTGGAACGCACGGATCCGGTGGTATTTAGTCGTGAAGGGCGGATTCACAGCGATCGTGGATCTGGTCAACTCACGGTATAGCTACATCCAGTATTTGACGTTTGTGCTGATCGATAAACTGTTGAAAACCGACGCCGGGCTGCCGATCTACCGCTTCGACCAAACCGAGGGAGTCAGCTTAATTACTGAGTACCTCCTAAACATCAACAATAAGAAGCTATTTTCCTACGCCATCCATATCCTGGAGTTCGTCCGCCAGGCACCGGCCATCACAAAAAAACTCCAGGAGACGTCATTCTTCCGCGTTGTCATGGACGCTGCGGTCGATCCGTCTTATTTAACCGCAGAGGACCTCCAAGAATACGCATTGAAACTGCTTTGCCATGCGGCAAAGGACGAAGACGAACGCCGGGTTATGCACAGTTTGGGATACGAAGAGCACATCGTGAGCTTCCTTAAGAGCTGTTCGACTAATGTGCGGATAGCGGCGCTAAAAGCGGTGGCGGTAATGTGCCGACGTCCAACCAATCAGGAAACACTGTACGCACTGGGCGCCGATCAGGTCATCGTGAAAATTATGCGCTGTGGACACCGTGGCCTGACCGAATGGGGATTTCTCGCTACAGCGTTCCTCATGTTCCGCAATAAAGTGGTCATTGGGAGCCTTCTTGGCCAGGGACTAGTTGATCTTTTGCAGCAGTGCTTGGAGGATGAATTTACTGACTACGAGACCAAGAGCAACGCGCTGATGTGTGCCCTTCTTTTGCGGAAACGATGGGAGGTGTTGCGACGGTTACGAGCTTCCGTCTCTGCGTTGATTCCATTGTGGTTGAGGCACGCTAACGCCCGGATGCGCCAGTACGCAGCCACCGCTCTCTCCATCTTCGTCACGGATGAAGAGGCCCGTAATGTCTTCAGGGAACACGGTGGATATTCGGCTTTAGCCGAAGCCGCTGTTCTTGACCAAGAAATGGGTTTCCTGCGAACTGTGTGCTTCGGCTTAGCCGGTTTGGTGGTGGATGAAAAAACACTGTGGGAGATGCTTAATGCTGACAGCTTTCAAGCGCTGTTTTTATTGAAGAATCATTTGGATCGTATTAGTCAGGGATTTGCTGGATTTTTGGTACATCGAATCATCAAGCTCGGCGCGTTCTTCAAGTGTGTATCAAAGTCGCCTTTATTCGTATTACATTTTGACTGTGATTTTCTACAGGTTCGCCTTCTTGGGACACTTGGATGATACGGATCGCCTCCCACACGGCCTCCACAACCAGGGCACTATCAGCCTTACCAACCCTCTGCGTCCCATCGAGTACCACCTCCGCCGCGGCCTTACCGCCGATCGTCCCGTCGTCTACATTGCCCTACCGAAGAAATATCATCGCCGACCGCAGTTTGCCGTATGCTATATGCGCGATGACCACAGTTGCAGCATGCCGACCGCCACCGATGACATCCCGGTGGATCTGCCGGTGGGACTTTCACGGCTGGAGGATGCCGTGCCCCTGCAGGATTTGGCGCCTGAGACCGTGTACAACCCAGACGTTCCCGGGGATGAGCGCCTGAAGGGATGGATGCGGTCGGCTCGGAAGGTGTGTCAGGAGGTGCAAGGCGACGCCGAGAAGATGGATTATCTGGCCAAGGTGGTGGTCAACGCCTTGGGTGGGGTGGTGGAGCGGGGAAGCGTATATGAGGAAGATGTGGAATTGCGGCTGGCATTTACTAAACAGCGAGTTGGTAGTGATTGCGTGCCGTTAGGAATGGTGGAAAAAGGAAATGGGATGCATCGGGCAATGTTATTTAAGGTAGCAACGTTTTTGTTGTACTAATTTGAATTTAGTAATTTTATTACCAGTAATTATACAGTTTCCTCGGTCCCGTTTTAAGCCATATTTTGGCAGGTCTTGGCTGATGTGTGCGACCTGAAGGTCACTCTACACCGCGGCGAACGAGGAAAGGGATGGAACGAGGTACGCAGACGAATTAACGGGCAAGAGGAGATCTTTATCGTCGATCTTTTGTACTCGTTCGGATTGTTATTGCCCAAAGACAGTCAAATGGGGCGCGAATACATCTCCAACCCGTCAAATTTACCAGTACCGGATCGAAATGGTTCGTGATGTGATGGCCGCAGTATCCGGAGTTATTTGTCTTTGACTAATTTTACACACCAAAAACTATTCAATTAATTATTTTGTTTACCCACATACAGGTTAGAGATGGTGAAGCAAAAACAATAAAAAACGGCAAATCTTTGCAGTTTCATCAGTTAAAGGTTAGACAATATGTTTTCCTTTGCAGGTTTGTCGTTCAAAATAGCGACGGAGCAGCCTATACAGGACGTGGTCCGTTTGGCACGCCAACGTCTGCTGCAGTCTCTCGTTACTCCCCGTTACGACCGGAGTGACCCACAGAATACGCCCCAACCGTCAGCGGATCCTGGACGGAAATTAAAGCTGTTCATGAACATTCAGCAGGAAGGCACCGATGCAGCGTCTAGCACTTTCCACATTCGCCGCAATATCCTGCGAAAGGTCAACGAGTTCATTAAGAGTTTGACGGTAAGGGAGCCGGTCAGCAAAGTGCCGCCGCGGGAAGTAGCTGAAAGCATTTTGAACGTGGATGCGGCACAAAGTGATGCCAAGGAAGTCAGTGTACCTACAACGAAAGAACGATCGAAGAAGGGAAATAAAAATTGAATTAAAGGGCAGAGGTTGTCCAAGTACTGTTGTTTCCATTTTGTTGGTCATTCTACTCGTATAATACAGTAACAGAAAATCAATACGAGTATTAAATGCTGCTGCATTCGCGTATCGACGCATACGATTGCTGTAATTTCCGCCGAGTAATGAGCAAATATTAATAAAATGATTTTTCACGAGATGCACTAAATTAATGCTCTTAAACTTTATGGTAGATGGCACGTAGCAACACGCATGTATTAAACTGACGTCATTGCCACCGTCAGTTGTCAGTTCTGATTTCGCAGTGTTAAACTGCAGGTCACTTTCCGCCAATATGGCTACTAATTAATTGCCATTCGAGCGCGCAATTCTGCTTACTCCTTACTTTCCAATTCACAACCAACGTACTCCACTACTCCATCGCCAAACCGCAAGATGCCGTTTCCAGTCATACTCCTGACGTCCTTGTTCTACCTGGTGCACACCCAGCACGATCGTTACAGCCTGGTCAAACGATGTAAGATTAAGAATCCCGCCTTTGTCAAGGCGGTATGAATGCGAATCAGTGTTAACAAACCAGTGGCATAAGCAGCGTGATATAGTGTGCTGCGGACATACAATAAATCACTTCTTGGGTTCAATTTGCACAGCGACCAATTACGGTCTGGACTGGGACCACAACCTGTATTGCTATAGCTGCGACTTCGATCCGGACCAGCATGACGACCAAGGAAACATGCTTCATAACTGCCCCACCCTGCCCATTCATGCTCCCGCCCTGGTGGGGGTCACTCGCTGTTCGGGACAGAAAAAGTTCTGCGGCTATAAACAGTTTCACGGTGCGTCAGTGTTGACCGCATTATTCCATGTATTCCACTTCACTGAGCAGATGCAGCTGTCAGTTCGTTGTTCGTAATGTGTATGCTGACGAGGTAATTGTTGCAGATATGGATCATGCCAAAGGACAGCTCACCCTTTGGCTGGGCTGCGTGGACTACGACTGGTTCGACGACTGCAAGGACCACATGGGATCGGGCCGGTATCCGGGTGACGTCAACGAGAACTGCCGCGTATGCTCTAACGATTTGTGCAACGGTCGCAACGACAACATTATCCACTACAAAGTGGACGATCTCCAGCGCAACCAGCCGCACGCTGTGGCCCCCGGCTTCGATGTTAACCATAACCCCGACTACGTCCCCATGGGGCCCAGCGTTTACCCCCACGATAACGTGCCGCCAATTCCCCCGCCCGCTCCGGAAGCGCCGTCCGATCCATTTATGGGCCCTCCGCCACCACCACCGCAGGACGAACCCATTCCAATCCCCCAGGACGACCCGCTTCCGCCGCCACCACCCTTTGAGGAACCAATGCCCGACCCGGCACCGGAACCGGAGCCGTTCCCCAGCGATTATCAGCCGCAGCCCGAAGAACCACCAGCCCAGCCTGAGTACCAGTAGGAGTTTTAACTTTTTGGTTACCTCAAGCGAATGTAGCTGCTGAGAACGAGCAGTATGAGGAAAGACAATAAAGGTGAACCAGAGTTAGAGCTCGTCCTTTGTTGAATAGAGTTTTCATCGACGCGATAATCTTTTAATGGTAATAGCAAATCGCGCAAAAACTGCGCAAAGGTCACAAACCAAATGGTACAAAAGATTGTGGGAAGAAAATCAGGGCAAATCTACCCAGAACAAAGTGATTCAAATAAAATAAATAAAGCATTTAAGTCCTAATCTGAAGTCAGAAACATGTCAAATAAATTCCCCACCCATAACAAACCAACGTCAGTAATTGAAGAATAAATTCCGCGTGTACATCCACCATTCTAAGAATGAGGTGCCGCAACTCGTCCAAAAAGCATCGTACGGCCTCCGGCGATAACTGTAATTCTCAGCGTAGAGATTCTGTCGGATAAATGGTATATACTGGCGAACACAAGCCGGCAGCGAACTGCCCAAGTACAGGAACAACAGCACCGCACAAATTCCCACAAAGACACCCCAGGCGAATAAAGACGGCGGGCCTTTGGAATACCTGCGGAATATAATCCATGGTTGCACACACTTGCGATTCAATAACATATTTATGATAATTCAAATGTGCATATTGTAGCTTCTGTTTACTAGAAAACTGATGTCAAAAGAGCCAACTATAGGTGTTCCTGTCCTAGCAAACACTTGTAGCCGGCCTTTTTGGACACCCCCGCAAGCGCAAGCCATTCACTGTAAAACCCGAATTAAACGCCCTGAGCCTTTAGTTTTCGGAGAGCGTCTAGAGAGGGATCTCAAAACCGCATGGAACATTAATTGGGGGGGGGGGGGCGTTTAATTCGACTTTTACAGAATGAGAGCTTTGTAAGCGACTTTCATTTTTCATGATACATTGCAACGACACTCTCACACTCTGCCGCATGGTATTGCGAGAACTTACCGGCGCCAGGTTTCCGTGGACTCCACGATCCGCGGAGGCAACTCTGGCATCGGCGGACATGGCACGGGGCACGGACACGGGCATACACACTGCACGGTGCACGGAGAACACGCACACGCTTGTCCAGCGAACCCCTTTGCGTGCTCTCCCAACATCTGGTCCCCAGGAAATACTGCACCTGGCATCTGCGGCCGCAATGCCTGATCCCCATGATTCCCTCCCTCAAGGCTTCCGGTTCGCAGTCCTGGCGTCACCCGATCCCCTCCAGCTAATGCTGTCGAGGGGGTCACCGCCCGGGTAGGTGGATCACTCCAGGGACTCCGCACGCGCGAAGGCTCCTGGGAGACGGTTCCTGTCGGAGTCCGGCTGAGTGACGACCGCGGTGTGAGGTATTCCATGGTAGCAATGGAGGGGAGTAATGGCCGAGGACAACGGTTGCGATATACTGCTGGCCGATGAGCGTCGTTGTGTGGGAAAGGGCACGGAGGGATTGGAGATAGGCTGAACAAAGGAGGATGGCGCGGTCGTCGCCGAGACATCGCTGGGATATCCAGAGGAGGGCGGGCAGAAGGAGGAGGTGGCATCCGATGGGTAAGCACTGGGCGCTGTCGTACCTGCAATTTGTTTTCAGAGCGTCAAAGTCAAAACATAACAACAATTACTGTGACCAAAACTTAGGGTAAACATTGCAGACAGGATGTGAAGTACACTTCCGTAGGGCTGCTTGGCTACAAATAAGGTGCGCTGGCTCTTGACTTTTGTTTTTACCTGAGGGAAAAGCCAAAGTTCCGGAGGGATAGGCAGAAGTTCCCGAAGGATATGCCGAAGAGGGTGCTTGACTGCTTGGCTGCAGGTATGTTGAACCTGAAGGTCGGCGTCGATCCATTCCCAATGCGCGGTCAAGCTCTTGTTTTGTTTGAGCAAACTGCATCAATCAGGAACAGGTAAAAATTACAGATACATGGCAAATTAGTTGTTTTCAAAACCTGGTGTCTTTTGTGCTAGATTAAACTGCAAAATATAATCATCGGCTGACCTCTTGATCAAGGTAGTCATCGATTTGGTGAAAATTATCGGTGAAAGTGCGATGGATGAGATCCGGCTGCGCGCAGTGTTGATCGATGTCCGCCCATAAATGTTCAGCTAGTGATTTGAAGCGCTGATCGATCTCCTGCAGCACCCGCTGGCAGTGCGCATTCAACAGCTGCTCGAATTCTTCCCAGTACCTGCACAATAAGAAAAGTACTGTATCAACAGAAATTCATTGCTACCCTACCAACTCAACTGAACCGCCGTCGATAATCATACACTCCGCGCTCGCAACTTACGAGGTATTGGAGGAAACCTGCGGATTGGTGGTGTCAACACTGTTTAGACTGCTGGAACTGGAGGGACGCGATGAGACGGCAGTGACGTTAGAGGACGACTCGCCATTCTGCATGGTCCGTGCATAGGTCACAATGGTGAGGGGGCGTCATTGGGGATTTGATAGAGAGGATTCTTACAATATTCGAGAATTAAGCCAATCGAAACCGTCAAATTCTTTGGCAAGACGGCGGCAACAAGGATTTGCGACCATGGCACGATTCTTTTCGGCAAATAAGTGTCGCTGACTTCTCCCAAGCACAGAAACTGCAAATTTTCTTTCACGCAATGATCAACAGGTGATCGACAGTTAATGCAGCTGCAGTCATAACTGATAGCTATATTTAGCTATGGGGGTTGGCGGAACGTACGATGTGGGGAACTCCGTCAGATTCCCATATCGCGTACAGTGCTTATTTTGCTGCAGTACGTTACGGTTTGCGTTGTAGTCAAGGTTACACGCACTGCGCTTGGTGTGCTTTTCAGGATTTGCGAAAGATTTATGGCCGGATTAACCCGGTCAACATAGCGAATTTTATTCCCGGCAAAATGGAAGCAGGCGGATTCCGCCGCTTCCTTGCGGCGAAGTCCAACGAATAGCCAGCTGCACCAAACCAGCGACGTGGACGAACAGCTGTAATTTCGAAACAACTTTCGGCAAGTAGGAATGGTTATTCTTGATGGCGTCAAGCAGACAGAGAAACCGTCCACAATATATTCCGGTACTGGGACGCGAGCGCTTCCGCCGCGTTTCCCTCCCGGATCGTTCCATCGGCTTAGCAACTATTTGGTGGGCCTGCCAAATATATTTCTCAAGTTCTGTGGTATTCGTTACAAACATCTCCCAGCCAAAAGTGAATAGGTTCTTTTACGTCATATCAACTCTTAATGTCTTTGAAGTTGTCTTTAAAGTGCATCTAGCTGAAAACATTCCTACCTTAATCAAGCGCGTTCTTCCCCGTTACTGTTCTTAGTTGAGAAAACATTGATCTTTAAAATCCTGTTGGGCTCGATTTCCCTTTGATTTTGTCAGCCCTTCTTTGTTTGCTTTGTTCTGACTTTTTGACACTCTCTTTGCAGCGCGTCCCTGCAAATCATTTTGTTCCTTATTTCATTCTGCAAACCACTACGTGCAATGTGTAAATAAGTGTTTCGTTATTGTACCTCGTCATGCTTGACACCAATATCAGTCCGTACAAATACCCGCACGACTATGGCGTTCCCAAAAACCAACTGGGTGCCAGTATCACAGCGTGGCGCACCCATAATACGGCCCTCATCAAGGACGGTACTAGCCAGCGACAACGCAGTGACCGCTTAGTCGAAGACAGTCTCCGCTTGTGCCGGGACCGCTTCGAGGTCAACCGGTTAGCTGAGACCCAGGTCAAGCAGAAATTAGGTTGGCAAGTGGCTTCCTTTGCTTTCCGTTATCGGTCTCTGTATAAACCGATGTCTCTTCTTTAGAGCAACGAGTTGACGCGGTCGGATACTTTGAGGATGAACTGGAGGGTATGCTGCATGATCTCAGGCAGGAGGACGACAAACTTCAACTGTGTCATTCCCGCTTATGTGAGAGTATCTCCAAAAATCTGCGGCCACTTTGGGATCTGGCGCAGCAGTGTCTGCATATGCGAGCCGCACGACCGGCCGGTGAAGCCACGGAGGATGAGGTGAATAATCTGCTGCGTGATGAACAGAAGCTCAGTGAACGTACCAGTCGGTACTTTGATCACCTGATATCCAATTTGGAGAATCAACACCGGTAAAAATATTGACTGAGGGCAAAATAGCAAAAACTAATGACATTTGAGCTTCTGACCTGCTAAGGGCATTGATTTGCGTCCCCTAGTAGCCGGTGTCCGAGTACCGGGTTTAAGGTCATGAGGTTTCCATGTTTCTAGGCTAAACAACGCCGTCACGTACCGGTGTCAGACCTTGAAACAGTTGGACAAGGAGACAAGGGAAGCGGCCAAATTCTGCGATAAGCTGTCGAGAACGGACGGGATACATTCGCATCAACAGAAAAATCTCCTGGTGCAGATGCATCCGGTGTAAGTGCAGTGATTAAGCCTAAATCGATTTTTAACTTACGCCGTTGCGACTCTTCTGTGAAAAATGAAAACAGTTTTTTACTAAGATGTCTAATTTATTGTGCAAACATTTGTTTACTAAAACATTCATTCTCTATAACTCATTATAATGCATTACATTCACAGGAAGATGAACTTTGCTGAATGGTCTGCGCTGTGCAAAGACGCATTCCAGAGCGGCATGAGCGAAATTAACAAATCAAACGCCATGCGTTTAACCTGTGATGATGCATTGGCCGTGGCCAATGGGAATATCGAGAAACTGTACGGAGAGATTGAACAGGCTTTCCAGCGTCGGATAACAGATGTCAGGAAAGCCAAAGCCAAACTAGAGGACGAAGTTAAAAAGGTAAGGTTAAATTCATCCAGTTGACGCAGATAATGTAGAACAACTGCATGCTGTGCAAGGGTTGTTACTTGTCACATATGATATTACTACCATTAAACCGGGTCTTGCTCCGTGCGGATGTTCTTTAAAATTTTCGATTTGTATTTGCATTTGCCGTGAGAACTGCACTCACGGGGTGGATTTGCTATGATAGATTAATTTGCGAATTTTTTGATTAATCGAACGTTTGTAGGTGCAAGAAAATCTGCAAAAGATCCGCGCCGCCAAGGACGATCTGGACACCCTACGGAAGACCACCATCACGCCAGAGCGCGTCACTCAATTCGAGTTAACCAAGCGCGTCCTCCCAACTCCCCTCCATCGCAAGACCGATCCCGTCCATCGAGTTCTAGGGCAGGAGATTGCCGAGTACCGGCACGGCAACCAGAAGGCCAACGAACACCTGGAGCAGTGCGACATGCAGATGGTAGCGCTACGCGGCATGATCAACCGGCTAAACGACGACATCAAGAAGAAGGATGAAGCCATCCGCATCGATGAGGTGCATTGTCGGGAGCTACGCAATGTCACCAAACTGCAGCGCGTCGACCCGAGCCGCTGCACGGGAAATCCTATGAAGGGCGATGTTGTCAAATGGGTGGGACGGAATGGGCAGCCTGTGTGAGCGCTGTTGGGTTGTTGTATATTTTGCTTTCTGTTCAGTGTTGTTGTGCAGCGGGCGTTGGACGCTTTTTGTTGAAGCGCATTTGTTGTTGCCCAACATGTTGCTTTTATGGAGGGAACGTGTCAAAGTTCTTTATTAATTTTGTATAGACCAACTAAATTGGTTTTATTTCTTCACTGGTTTCGACCAAAAGGTCACTACACCTGTGACAATAAAATTTGGTGGGAAAGCAATGTTAATGCGGACGAGCAGACGGAGGATGAGCGTGAGCAGACGACACATAAGCTTGAGTAGGCGACGGGTGAGCATGAGCTGACGATGCGTGAGCATGCGCAGTAGGAGTCGCATGGGCAGCGGTCGGGGCATGACCAGGACGAGCGCTTCCCTGGGTGGAAGCCGCCGGCGACGAGGGAGGATACGGGCTCAAACCTGCAACGACACCATTCGCCGTTGGTGAATGCAGAAACTTAGTGAATGCATGAAATTTAGTACCGTATTTCTGCCGAATGGCCGACATTTGCTGCTCCCTTATTTGCTTCCTAAAAGAGTACAAGTTTGAAAAGTAGCGAATAGAAATAAGACATTAATGTCATCCTTGAACCTTTCCGCTGCCTTATCGGCTCTATCCGCAGCCTCCTGCTCAAACGCTGCTTGCCGTGCGGATATCTCTCTACTGCAGAAAACAAGGAAGCGTGAAATAGCCGGTATCTTGTACAACCGAGGAATACCGGTACCTACCCGCGCTTCTTCCCGTGACAACAACAGCATCGGCAAATACAGTACGTGATAGCCAGAACTAGAATACCCAGTAGGACACCTCCACTAATAATCAGCACATGCCAGTTGACTGCAATTTGCAATGATTAGCCAGAAATCTGCTAACCCACACGGTCTAATTAAGAGCAAGTACAATCGGCTCATACTCCAGCAGTAGCCGGCACGTGACTCATGTAGCGTGCACTCGGTTTTTCCAGGGAAGAGCTGTTGGAAGTGGTACGCACGGCATCCGCGTCGTGCATTATCCGTTGTTTCACAAAAATAGCACTAAAACAAAGCAGCGGTCAAGACATGCCAAAATATTACAAGTGTATGAGAGGCTTACTCGAGCGGCCGTTACAGCCAAACAAGACTGACAGTCGACCTTTCCCGAACACGCTATAACAGCATGACGTCATTATCAGCTGCTGGAGAAAAATGTTCACTACAACCACCTTGATTGGCCTCCACAGGAGACAGCTCTCGTAAACCTGTTTACGTCGAGTAGGGTTAGTAATGCGAGGACATCCAAGTGCACTTATACAAAACTAATAACCAATCAATAATCATAAGGTCGGCCAAACCAATCAATCAATCAATAAACTTAAGATCGGCGCTTTTTTAAACGAAACACATGATAAAAAGTGAAGTGACTAATTGTATACAGTACATGAACAGTTCGTGAACAATTCGCAAAGCCTTTCATAGGTACTCGACAGTATTGCACAGTACATAAGTACAGTGGGCTGCAAAAAGGGGTAACATAATATTATATGTATACCAAGCTTGAGTTACCCACCCTTTTGCATAGCGCTATCGACTGCCAAATTGAAGTCCACAGTATAATCTTAGTTAATCGACGATATTGCAATAAATTTCAGTAGAAAGGTAATAAATAAATAGAGAAAACATTACAGGAAACAAAGGCTCATAAACATAAAATATTATTTATTCTTACGTACCCGATCCGTCGCCGACTGTCCTGTTCCTTGTAGTAGCGCCTACTACTGTTGTCGTCGTGGTTGGGGCGGTCGTCGTTGTAAGGGGCGTGGTGGTCGGCGTGGTGGTTGTGGTGCTGGTTGTCGAGGTGGTCGTCATGGAAGTGCTGCTGGTTGTCGTTGAGGTGTCTGTCGTGCTGCTGGTTGACGTGGAGGTGTCGGTTGACGACGCCGTCGTGTTGCTGCTCGTGTTCGTACTCGCGTCTGTCGACTGTCCGTGTACGTAACATGATAAACAGGTAAAAAAGATAAAAATCACATAAAACCAGATAGACAACGTAGAAGCTGTAGAAAGAGGACTGGTGCGTGTTTTCGGCATATGACGAGCGCAGGCCAATCGGCGATCCCATCAGGGCGTTGTTATTTCCCCATCCAACAGAGACAATCACTTTGCGCAGATCGCAGTAGACTGGCTCGCCGGATTTCAGATGGGAAGGCGTTGGATGAATGAGTACTTCAATGGTGCAAATTCTGTAGAGTACCGCAGTTGTTTTGAGGGAGTACGTAAAATCACCGAAATGGTGCTCGGGAAACATTTACTGCCGAGTCTCTTTGGTATTGCTACATTACGTATAGTAAGTATACTTTACGTCATAGTGTTTTATGCTGTTTCCACAGATACTCTTCTATACAGAAACAGAGTCTAAAATAACCACGAAACAAGTAAAGGTGTAAACAAGTAAACTGTAAGTACTTGAGCGCCTTATCGTCTGTTTATACACTGCGGCTGATTTATGCGAACCCTTTGCTTTTTTTTCTGGTCGAAATGTGGTAGTTGACAGTTCAGCCTGCATCACCAAAAAAATTCATTTACTGATTTTTAGCGCGTAATAAAATACTAATATTGCTTAATATTGCGATTTACGTGTGACATAACTATGGCACCGGATGCTAAAAATCTGATAGTCGTGGCCGCACGAAAATGTTAGCCCTGTGATTATCATGCAATGCATTTTTCGGATATACAAGACCGTTTGGCCATATGGACTTCTCGCTCATCTGAAAGCCGTTTAATAAAGTACATCGTGAGTTGCGCAATAGGTACAAGTAGTAGCATTTACAACTTACAAGTACTTCGAGGAACCCGTTATTATGGTACATGCTTTAAGCTATAAATTTGATTTCAAAATATTTGATTTTGAACACTGCCGTTTTGCCACAGCTTCTGATGCAAAGAAATTTTATTTTAAAAATTCTGCGATGCAGCTAAGCACGTTTTGACGGTTAGTACTTTTATAATTTTCAAATAAATCCGGGTTAGGCGTAATGGACTGATATGTAAATGTAGGACTGATAAATGCCTTTCGTTTTCACTTTAGCCTGAGCTTCTGCAGAAGCGTGTGCGCTTAAAAGTCGTCGTTTGGTGGCATATGCCAAAGAAATCTCGTTGTAGGTGTCTACTCTACTGCCGACAGTTGAATAAATAAACGCTCTGCTGTACTTGTAGCGCACCAATCCCGTTCATCCCTTCGACCGTCGCGCCTGCGGGGTGTACGTGCTGAACCACCTGCACACCAACCACTTAACCACCGCCAGCCTCCTCCTCATCGCCTCCATCGCCTACTTTGCTTCGTTAGCCAGCGATTCGACCACTTTCTCGCGCTTGGATATTGTCTTCTTCCCATGTATCGCCTTTCTCATCGGCCTACTTATCCTGTGGCGCAATGTGTGGACTTACAGTCTGGTGCTCAACTACCCGGCCTTCCGCTACGAGTACTACATCGGCCAGCAGATCATTTCTGTCGGACCCATCACGGACGCCTTCATCCGGCTAAAACTGCTCTTTGCCGGGGAGGAAGATATGTTCTACAAGATTGTCGTGGGGGCTTCGCATGCACCCGAACTGGATTTGACTAGGCTCAGTGCCAACGGACCGTTGTACCGCGAAGTGGCCCGTCGTCTGGCGCGGACACTGGACTTGAATTACTTCGATGTGATGGATTTATCGCATTTACATGAATGCCGGCACGCCACGTCCCGGCATCTGCGCACTGTTATGAGAATGCCGGTTAACATGGAATCCATGGTTAGTGAAGATGTCGAGCGAAGACATTTAACGAGCAGTCTGGATCGGTTGATGTGCCATGAGCAGAATCCACTGGAATGCGCCGCTCAGACCGAAGCTTGTAATTGGCCGTTCTGGAGCGCCAACCATCCAAATCTGGGCGTGCCAGTGGAAACCGTACGGAGATTCCGGGAGGAAAAGCAGACTAGAGAGACCTGGGCGTGGCGGGTGAGAAACACCGGCCAAAAGGTTAGAAATTCCTTGCGCGCTGTAAAGATCGGGTTACTAGGCAAGGACGTGGCGTCCGCCCAACGGGATGCGGAGATCGGCCATCATATCGAATACGAGCTGACCGAAATCGAAAAAGCCCAGCTAATCCGGGAACTTCGAGATGTGGAACGAGATATTCGGATGCTCAAGTACTCGCGGTGGTTATTAAGACTGAAGACTAATACCCTTTGCAGAAAAGAAGCCCTCTCGGTGGAACAGCGTGAAATCATGCAGCTAGTGGCGCGATTCATGGTACTGCGGAACACCCTGCGGACGTTCGGTCAGAGCGTTCCCGGGATTACAGCTGAGCTTGGGTTTATCTGGATGTACACTGCGCATTCCGAGTATTCCAAATTCTACCACAGGGCGATGCAAGACACTGACCCAGGGTGTGGCGTATTGTGTAGAAAAGGAATACGGGTACACCCGGTAAAGGTCACACCCTCTGGGCGAGAAGTTAAAATCAAACAGGGTATTTGCACTTGCTGCAATGGTGGTGGTGAGGTGCACAATGCACTTGTACGCCAAGAAGCGACCCGGTCAGTTGACAATACATCAGAAGTCAGAGATCGCGGTACCGCGGCAAACTCTGAAGCGTCCGCCAGAATAACGGAAAAGCCGTTCCTGCTTTCTGAATCGATTGTAACAGAGGGCATTGCTTCTACGCCAAAATCGCAAGATACTGCAGAAGCCGGAGCAACGAATATAGTCGTGATTACGGAGGGGGAAATCGTTGAGAGACCTGTTAGTGAAGTGGCTTCGACGGTAGTACGTAACGACTTTGAAGAGACTACGGAGAAGCCCTCTGGACCTGATGACAACAAGCCACCCGATAAGAGCAACTAGACAACGCTTTTTAATTTTTTAACCGCATGAACTGATCCAGTAATTGTGTGATAATGACATCTGCCACATATAAATCCGACGCCACTAATTAAGCAAAAGATCAAGAGTCAGGACGATTATGAATCAATTGGAAAATAAAGTTAACGAACAGAGTGCATACTGTCGTACGTAAATAGCTCTCAAAAAATGCCAAAAAATTCATAGACTGTCCGCGTAGTTTAAGTTAAATAGTCCAGTTGTTGTTGTTGTTATTAAATAATCCAGTAAGTAGTCGAAGAACTGGAAGCTGCGACTAGAACATGTTCTCATGGTTACGTAATTCAAGGGAAGGTATGCCAAAGTCAGCAAAACGTTAGCACTTTGTTTCTCAAGCGTATTGGTTGTACAATCATAGAAGCAATTAACTGAATTTTCCCCAGATCGAGCGCTCCGTCATATTCCTTAAAGTTCATCAGTTCACAAATATCCATGTCAAATACAATCTCTGAATTTTTATCGCTTTTATTAGTAATTCTCTGGTTTTAGCTTCATTAAGCTGTTGCTGATGGGACGAATTGGGATCGCAGTTGCCATAAACACATAACGATTGCTGCGTTTGTTTAACCCCCGATGAGTGCTCGCGGCCACTCCACCGACCGCTCCAGCACCTATTCCTCCACAGCGGCCTCCGGCTCAACCGTCCGCAGCCGTCACCAGTACTCCTCGCCTCTCCGCGCCCACGAAGCCAACCAGAAACTTAATGACTTGGCCAATGCGGCCTCATCTAATTCCTTCTACGATTCTCGGTCCTCCGTAGTGGAGACGCCGCATCTATCAGTGGTTGACAGTAGCCCTTTCTTCTGTCCCCAACGTCCGCCCTATGGGAAGCGTTACGAAAGTGAGCTGGATCTGGAACTGCGGACCAATGCAGGCTCGTCAACGCGGGCCGGCAGTATCAGCGAGGATGATGACTTCTTCACCCCGACGGCGGAATTTCTCCCGATACCACCCACGGGAAAGGCGGTGGAGAGCCGACCAGCGGTGTCCGCGGCAGGTGCGCAAGACATTTTGTGGTCAGTAACTTGCATCCATCATGTTCTACGTTGCAGCACCTGTGGCTCGGCCAAAAACGCCTACCTTGGACCCTGCTGAAATCAAAGAGCCCCCTCTAGAATCACTTCTCCACTACCGCCCCACCTCCTCATCGCAGGTCAACGATCCACCCTCGAACTCCACTTTCCGTGACGGTGGCTCCTCTTTTTGCACTTCCAGTCAGCGATCTGGCCACAGTGCTCAGACATACCTGCGCTCACTAGCGGAGACGGCGCGCAGCCAGCGGAAACTCCTAGAGAAGGAACAACAGGCTGCCGCCTCGGAGATTGCCAGTGTTGTTTCGCAGGGTACCTCACCCAGTATCCCGGCGGTCAGCGACTCCTACATCCACCGCAATGACTACGTAACCAAGCCCCGGTGGGGACTGAGTGCAGAAGAACTGGCCAAAAATGCCCAGCAGAATCTCAACCACTCAGCCGAGTTCACCCCGGACGCCGAGCAGATTCGCAAGCAACACATCGCGCGGAACCCTTATGTGCGGAATTCGATGATGATACCACACGCCTCTAAAATGAGCAACGTGGATACTCAGACATTAGACACTACGGATAGTCGGGTGTCGGCGTTCGTGACGTCGACCCTCGGGCATCATATGGACAAGCTGAGCATGGACAAGGTGTTCAATGATCCGAGTTTCCGGGGGATATGTTCGCAGTATAATAAGGAGACGAAAAAGCCGCCAACTACGGTCCGCAGTGCTCCTTCCGTGCGGAAGAGCCTCGCGCCTCGGACAGTGGCCAGATCGGAGCTAGAATCAAAAAACTCTGATCGGTCGGTTGTTCCATCCAAAACTCCTCCACGACAGATGATGACAAAATTCGACCCGGACGCCATCTGCGACCAGATCCCGGCCAGCTTGGCGATCTTGGACGCCGAGATTTTGTCGCTCCTAACCGCCGACGTCCTAAAGAGCAACCCTTTGCTGGCAAAACTCCACAGCGCCTGTTTCCGGCCGCGCACCAACGGCAGCGTCGAATGCCTCTCCATGATGGATCTCGGTCTGGAGAAGAAAGACCACGAATTCCTCACTGCCAACTGGATGCAGTTGGCCCACATGACAGAATGCTGCCAGCAGGTATACAGCCTGATCAGTCTCAGCGGCTGCGCCGATGGCCAGTTCCTGCAGAACATTATGGCCTTCCTCCGGCATGCCGTCGCTCAGGGCTTGGAGCTGGCCATCCTGCTGGTGCGAACGGCGACCTTTGTGGTGGTGCGAGACGGGGATCCCGTAGATTTGCTAAACTATGTGCACCATCTGCGCCAGCTGTCGGAGGCGTTGAGTAGTAATACGGAGTTCATTGAGACGGTGCGGGTAGCGCTAAATGAGAACTTTGCCGCCATCCCTATGGTGGTGTCGGGGATACGGTTGGATGCGGCCGCGTCGTCACTGTTTGATTTGTCCAGCAATAAGAATACCGGGAACATGTGTCCGGCGGTGGTGTCGACGCATAAAATTGTACGGTCGTGTAGTCGATTGACACAACGCACAAATACACGCCAATGCAGACGTTAACATTAATTTACGATATAATTACTTATATTATACTTGTAAACATCGTTAGCGGCACGGCCAAAGCAAATACAACTCTCAATAGTGCGAGTAGGTAATCGTATTCTAGTAGGTAATCGTAAACATGTCAGCAGCTTCCAGTATGTGCCATAAGCTACGAGTACTTCTATGGAATATAGCATCCCCATAAAATTAATAAGTACCGTTTCACCGCACACAAGCGACATTATGTCGGTGAAATGCGTACTGCGCACAGTAATAAAAGCATTTTCCAAGTGTCAACCTTTGTATCGGTAATCAATCGTGCGCCGGAGTTTACACAACTAACAACACATTCTGCAGGGCCTAGACTCCAACTCTGACTCTGATTCTGACCACTCAAACTCTGACTCTGACTACTCAAAGTCTGACTCTGACCGCTCAAAGTCTGACTCTGACTCTGAGGGTTTCTTAGGTTTCTTAATAGGTTTCTTAGGTTTCTTAGGTTTCTTAGGTTTCTTAGGTTTCTCAGCTTTCTTAGGTTTCTTAGGTTTCTCAGGTTTCTTAGGTTTCTCAAGTTATTCTTAGGTTATTCAGTCAGAGTCAGAGTCAGAGTTTAGACAGTCAGAGTCAGACTTTGAGTAGTCAGAGTCAGAGTTTGAGCGGTCAGAGTCTGAGTCAGAGTCAGAGCTTGAGCGCGGGCCATTCTGCAGTACAGTACAGTACATTCATCAAGTCTGTAATATTGGGTTAACCGATAACATGCCGCATGCCGGCACCGATAAGACAACCGTGTTAACATGCTTCTCACAAACATCAAATCGCGCTGTCAGAACTTTCTCACACTTTCCACCACTCCGTTTTCCTTACCGTTTAATGCTTTCGTAATTTTGAGCAGTGAGTTAAAATAATTCGACAAAAAATGTCGGCTAGCTCTCCCACTGCCGACCAGTTCGAATCGGCCGTCCAGCAGTCCCTACAGGCGCACTTTAACGATCTCAGTGCCATCAGCCAGGAGATATGGAGCCACCCGGAGACCGGCTACCAGGAGCACCACGCAGTGCAACAGCTGACTGACTACATGGAGAAGATCGGCTACCAAGTAACACGAAAATTCTGTGACATTGAGACGTCCTTCCTGGGCGAGTACCAGACGCCGGGCTTCGATGCCGCCAAGCACCCTACGGTGGCGGTGCTGTGCGAGTACGACGCGCTGCCGGATATTGGGCACGGATGCGGGCATAACCTGATCGCCATCGTCGGGCTGGGAGCCTTCCTGGCGGCGGCGGAAGTGCTGAAAGCAGCCGGCAGCGCAGCGCAAGGCAGGGTACGAAATCATCGATAGCAAAGTTCGAAATACCTATTCCGAGCGGCACATGTACTGCCGCGTTTTATGTACAAATTTACGCACGCGCATAAGCTTCTACCAATGTACGTACCACATAAGTGCATAGTAATAGGACGTCGAAGCGGAGTTTGAAAAATAAATCCCGCTCGTACTTCACAATGACGGTTATATAGACGAGAATACTTCATTATCTTCCACTGAAACAATAATCCAATCGAAACCGGCTATTTTTTTAAATAACACAGATCGTCTGCATGGGTGCACCGGCGGAAGAGCTGGGAGGCGGCAAGGTGCTGTTATTGGAATCCGGAGCATTCAAAGGTGTTGACTACGCCTTGATGAGTCATCCAGCGCCGGTGGATGTACTAGAACCCAGCATTTTGAGCATTGACCACGTAAGCAAAAACTCTTCAACACGGAGCATGGTTGATGTATTGTAATACAGTACTCGTATGCAAACTCCAGTTTTTGTTTTTTTCCACTTATGGTATAAAACTGTGGGCATTATTTCTGTATTCAAAAATACACGTATTCACAGTGCCAGGCGGAGTTTTACGGCAAAGCCGCTCACGCCTCCTGCGGTCCGTGGGAAGGGGTCAACGCTCTGGACGCGGTCATCGCCGCATACAACAATGTGTCTATGCTGCGGCAACAGCTGAAACCCGGTCACCAGATCCACATGATCATTAAAAACGGTGGCGCGAAGCCCAACATTATCCCGGAATACACCAAGGCCGAGATCTACATCCGGGCACCGACCAGCGCTGATGTTGACGAACTTCGCACCCGTGTGGCGGCCTGTATGCACGCTGGCGCAGAAGCCACCGGTTAGCTAACATAAGAAATATTATTTATTTCACTAGCTTACGTGTAACTGGCTGTTTGTGATTTTGCAGGGTGCCGGGTGGAATGTGGATTGAATGACCTAAGCTACTCTGGTTTAATGAGCAACCAGAAGCTGCTGTCTATCTACAAGCACTTTGGCGAGAAAAACGGTAACCTAATTCAGAAACGGGATGGGCAGTATGTACATTTAACTTAAACTCTTCTCAGGCATGCGCTTCATGATTTTGCCACCGGGCGCCTACGGCTCTACGGACATGGGCAATGTTTCCACCACAATCCCTAGCATCCACCCCGGC
Source organism: Paramacrobiotus metropolitanus (assembly GCF_019649055.1). Lineage (NCBI taxonomy): Eukaryota > Metazoa > Tardigrada > Eutardigrada > Parachela > Macrobiotidae > Paramacrobiotus > Paramacrobiotus metropolitanus. The sequence goes on from NW_026570260.1 coordinate 1,127,981, forward strand.
TTCTGCATCGGCGATCCGCACTGCACCATGATCCACACCCGCGAGTTCCGTGACAGTGTCGGCAAACCGGTAGCTAATCATTTTGCCATGAAGTCAGCGGCCGCGCTGGCTCTCACCGCGCTGGAGCTGTTCAGTAATCCGGATTTCCGAAAAGATGTGCAGACAGAATTCGATCAGCGCCGGCCCGTGTTCATGGGAAAAGCGGCTACCGAGGGCACGGATATGACCGACAGCGTGGACGGTACGCTGCAGCTGCCCTCTGGCTTCAATCCAGACCGGCGTCGATCCAGCCGGCAGTTTTTGATCGACATGGGGCTGCTGAAGCCGTCGTTACTGGAACAAAAGCGGGACAGCATTCAAGAATGAAGATGCCATTTCCAGATATTCAGCCATTTTTAGTCGGTTTTGTTTTTATTCAGATATTTGTCGCCGATAAATAAATAAATTCGAAATTACTTCATATTGGTATACGCAGACATAATAGTTTTTAGTTTCTAAATATATTCTGACAATTATTGCGTCTTGGAAACAGGGCACAATATTTCGTTAAGGACGAAAATAACAAGAATGAACAAGCAGCTTTTATTGCGTTTAAGCCCTGTCGTAGGCTGATTTTTCTAGCAGTATAGATGATTAATAGTAATACTTTCATACTTTGCTGTACTAACTTTCCCCATAACAAATGCCAACGCGGCCGTCACACCTAAAGTTAACAAAATAGCCCAACCCAGCCGGCCCGCTGGTCTGCCTGCGACCAGTGCGCCGGCCCCGCCCATGGCCAGGACCGAAAACTCTGCCCAGGACAACGAGGATCCCACCCCCAACGATGACGCCTTGACGGCTGCGCCCTCACCCGTTTCGTCACAGCACTCTTTTCAGGACCTCGTGGTGCGCCGGAAGAGCGAGAAGGGACGGGATGGAAAGATCACCAAGCGTCTTACGGTCGCGGGCTATGAGGTGCACCTGCAGAGGATCCTGGGCAAAGGGTCATACGGGAAGGTCTATCTAGGTACACGGATTGGATGTAGTACCCGTTTTGCTTGTAAAACGATGAATATCGCTGCGGCCCCAGCGAATTTTGTCAATAAATTCCTGCCCCGGGAACTCGAAGTATGGTTATGCTGCGGGCAAATGCGTGAATCTTTTGAAAACCAAGTGCTTGTTTTAGGTAATGGCACGTCTGAGTCATCCGAATATTGTTCGTGTCTACACATACGTAAAGCATCGTCACATGTTTTACCTCTTTATGGATGTAGGTTCGCTATCCGTGCAAAAAGTTGTGCGATTGATTCGTGACATGTTCACAAATTCGTCAAAACTCGTGAGAAAAGTAAAACTGTGTTGCAGTATTGCGCAAATGGCGATCTTTTGAAGTACCTGCAAAAGAAAGCCAGCAACGAAGAACGACTTAGCGAAAGCGAAGCTTGTGACAAATTTGTGCAGATCCTGATGGGAATTCAGTATCTTCATCAGCAGGATATTGCCCACCGTGAGTAAGTTCTTACTTCAGCCTTAAGCAACGTAAGTTCAACGGCCACTCAATACAGTCTCAAATGCGAGAACATCTTGATTGACGGCGCCACACTGAAGATCGCCGACTTCGGCTTCGCCCGCTTCGTCGCTGACTCTGCCCCTCGGCGCTCCAGCGGTCATATTGGGGGATTGTCCATCGAAGAGTTCCGCAATTCGGAGGTGTCGGTAATGCAGACCAGTGACCCCAATGACTCACCGCGCTCTAGCAATGCCGGTGCCTTTCACTCACAACTGGCGTTGTTGGATCAGCTGAAAGCCGGTGAGAAGAAACGACGCCGCAAGCAGTCAGGAGAGTACGCTGCGGTTAAATCCACGTCCTTTTGTGGGTCCGTGGCGTACGCTGCCCCGGAAGTGGTCGCGGGGGAAAAGTATGAGCCGAAGATCAGTGATATGTGGTCGTGCGGGGTCATCTTGTATATTTTAATGATGGGTAAAACTAAAAACTTATTCATTATGGATACCGATTAATGAGTGCAAAAATAGCGCTTACATTGCTGATGACCTTTGATCAGGTAAAATGCCTTTTGACGACAGTCATCCCAAGAAGATGCTGCGTCGACAGCGCGCCAAACGTTATTTGGAAAAAATTCAAAATATTCTCCCCGAAACCGCTATCCATTTGATCGAGTGCCTACTAAATCCCAAGATCGCAGAACGGTTTACTGTGGAGGAAGCTATCGTACACCCATTGATCCGCAGTACGTACCGCGCCAAGTTGAAGCAGTTAATTGGGCATGAGAAGAGACAGTCTCGTGCCAGTCGCGGTCGTTTGCCGCGGACTGGTAGCGATGTGAGCGGTGCCAGCAGCACGGACAACAGCATGCACAGTCAGGAATCCGAAAGCTCCCTTCATTCCGCGGCATCCACGACGTCAGTGAATTCCGTGACATCTGGGGTGAATCTGCGATTACGCCGGCCAGTGTAATTTCTAGGGTCATGTCTAATTATTGATAGATTATATATGAATAATGAGTGCAAAAATAACGATCCAAGCGTAGGTGTAAGTAGGTATACTTCTATGGATATTGCAATGAACCGTCAGTTATATCGTATCAGTTTTACTGTGCTATATTTGTGCGAGCTGACGGGACTAATAAACTACAGAATGCTTCAAATTTTCCTATATCTAAGAGAGTTGCGCCATACAAAATTTACAGGGTACTGAAACAAACACCAGCGTCTCCAGTTTGGCACACCGACAATTTTCTGACAGACAAATTGTTTACCCGACAATTTGTTGAAGCGACAACCCGATAATCGTCAGGTTGCTGAACGAATAGACTACCCTACTACGAATAGTATGTAGCTCGTGAACACCGGCATTTTGTTGGCAACATTCTGATGAGATAAAAAAAAACATAAAAAAAGGCACAAGAAATCATATAAAAACATAAGAAACCGAAGTAAAGTTACGAAAATGCGCTGAAAAACCTAAGAAAAATACTATGAAAGTGTGTAAGTAGATGCACTTCGAAACATAAACAATCTAAGAAGTTTAACACAATCCAAAGACCTAAGAAAAACATTAGGAAAGCTAAGAAACCTAAAAACCCGATCAATACGGTAAACAGTCGGGAGTGAAATTGTAAAAGGGGAATTGTCGGCCAGTACGGTAACCTCTCTCAATTCAATCTGGTATGATCCATTCGAAGTTGGGTTAGAAGTGCCTGAATTTTTCGTGTGACCGGTACTGTTTTTTTCCATATCGAGTGAGACACGTTCGGTTGGGTATTGCATAGTGCTCTTTCTTAGATGCTGACCAATTCTTCTGCCCTTCAGCAGAAATGATAATGCTTAATAGTTGCGTGAATGACGCTTTTGACATTGGCAACTGCAATTTGCAAACCTTCGTTTTCCATAAATTCGCTCCTTTTTTTGCCAGAATAATGTGCGGCTAATTGCTATTGCTACATGCTTAATACAGAAGTTACCTTGACGATACCAGTATTAGTTAATTTTCGTTCTTGGAACCATGGTCTTGCGCTATAAGCACAATATTTTTTGCAACAACAACAACTGTAATCTCATTAACTCACTCTTTCGCTAAGAAATTAGAGCGATAGCTCCCATCACTTATAAGTTATAGCTACCGTTCTGCGACAAAATCGCAAGAGTTATTTTGGTTAATGTGCACCGAGAGATGATCCTACCGACAGATATTCAAAAATCGAACAACTTTATGAAATGGGTGGACGAAATCCACAAAATGCAGGTAAGATTACGCCGAAGAAAAAGAGATTTCTGAAACTATGATTGAAAAAGTTTTATTCATAGTTTAAAAAATAATAATAATTCGTTCCTTCGGGAATGCAGTTATAATTCGTTCCTTTGGGAATGCAGTTATTTAATAACTGGACTCCCAACGGAACAAACGCAGCATTATGTGCTTATTGGTGACAGGAAGCCATCAGACAGTCACATGATGCCGAGAACGAGCGCAACAAGGAAGTTCTCCGTCAGCGCGATCTGCAGCATTGTCGTAATGTCAATCACGCCCGCCTAGCGGATGCTAGCAATGAACTGCGCGAGCTGAAAAAATCCTTAACGGCCATCGAAGCGCAGCACACCAATTTGGCCTATGTGCGCGCGAACGAAAGGGCACGCTTTAACAGCCGCTTGAAAGAACTGCAACAAGGAGCGCAGACGCGCGCCCTGGATGATGCAGACACCAGCGCAATCAACACTGAATTCACCAACCAAAAACGAGCACAACAGCAGCTACGCGAAGCATATAACAAGCAGCTCGCGGACAAACACCACGAAAAGCACCTGCAATTCCTGGCTCTGGAAGAAGAGCGCAGATTCATTGATGACTGCATCAAAGCAGAACAGAAGAAAGCTTTGGTTAGTGCGGACCGCACGACATCGTTGTAGTGACGGTTGTTTGAATATTCTTTAGATCCCGGTAGGAAAAGGAATACAAGCAGATTCTGGATAAGCAACGTTGGCAGAGTGTTATCGATGATTTCAAAGCGGAGCGAAAAAGCACGCAGGATGCGCACAAAGAGTTACTCCGTAAAGAAGACGACAAGATTGCCGCGATTACTAAGCAATACAAGCAACGCGCGGAGTCTCATAAGGAAGCTCTGTTAGCGAGGGAAAAGGTCATCGATGCGATGCGAAAGAAACTGGCGCAGCAGATGAAGGAAAAAGAGCAGCACGATCAAGAGCGCCAAGAGATCGAAGAAGAGCTCCGATTAGCCGAAAGCGAAGAAGAAGTAAGTGTCATTCGGTGTTGGTGGTCTCACGACACGCTTATGGCCCTTCTTCTAGAGGCAGAGGCAGGTGCGATTGGAGAAGGCCAAGCGCGCCTTCGAGAAGAATCAAATGTCAGCCGCCCTAAGAGCCTCGTTGGAAAAGAAGCAGACGTTAGAAGATAACAAGCGGAAAGAGTGGCAGGAATACTCGGACATTCTCAAGTCGCAGGCGGAGGAAGCCGCGGATAAGGAACGCCGGTTGAACGCGTGGCGCGCTGAGAAAGCCAACGAGGCACAACGAGAATGGGAATCCGCGTTAGCGCATAAACAGCGCCGACAATCTGCAGCAAAGGCAGATAGCCTAAATTGGCGTATGAAGGAAGAACAAGACACCAAATTCTGGCAGGATTTCGTCGATTTGGAACGGAAAGAGCTGCTGAAAGAGAAGTGGACCAAACTGAAGGATTTTGTTAACGGGTACGACAAGTTCCCCAAGAAAAAAGACAACGTACTATTTCAGTCTCTGACGGAGTCCGAATCTGGGACGCCTTCGCAAGAGCATGTGCTTGCGCAAATGGAGCCGCCAGAAGACACTCACTACAGCGTGTACAGGAATATGCTGGATGCCCGGGTTTCAGAAGCATTCGGCATTGGGGCAAAATGAGTTTTGGAGATTTTTAAAAAGAAACTTGCAAGTCTTTATTACTGACCTTTAATTTCTTCCGTTTTTATAGTATTACACTACTGCATCATCTTTTTGAACACACTACAATGGACGACGAAATTTACTTTACCTCGGAACCGGTTTTGCGGCTTTAGCTTTTAGACAGAGAACAGAGAGAACACGGTTGCCGCGCTTACTGCTCAGTAAGCGGATATAGCGACGGATATGCGGCGCTCATTCATCGTATGCGCTGTAAGCCGACAGCGGCTAACGGTCCGGGGTAAAGTAAATTTTGTCGTCCATTGTGTGTTCAACAAGTCTAGCAGCAAGCCGGTAAATCATATATGAGCATTTCTTGGGTTCGTCAGCAAGTTCCCCTGAAATGGACAGCACTCACATATATTAAGGAAATTTCAGGAAATCAATTATATTAAGTACTTGGTTAACAATACTGTAATGGGAGCCAAAACCCTTGAGAGGGAGACACGAGTGCAGCGCAATCGAGATACTAGTGGACTTCCGCATAGACTTTGATAACTGTAAAATTATTTCGCATGAAATACCGGGGTCTGTATCTCTTTAGCCAGTAACAAAATCGGTCCCCACAACACTTGAACGAAATATCTCCACATTTATTTTTTAGGCGAAGTTATCTCCAGATGAAACCAAAAAGTGCTTTTAATTAAGGAAACTGGCCATGATTAGCTTCACACTGATATGACGCTGGTATCTGTTCTAAACCGAAAATCTTTTTCAACCGGCAAACATCCTGGCGGCGTTCGCTTAGGAAACATCTCTCAATAAGTTATTGTTGCAATTAAGCTTTACATAATATTGCGGAATAAGGAAGCACTGGAAGCAGCTTCATAGAAAACATGCATATGGAAGCAGAGTAACAAATATTTTAAAACGAATTTTTTTTCCTGAGTATCAACTCTCTCTGGAGTATGGAAATCGTATGATCGGACTTATTGTAGGACACATTTCACAGTTATATAAACGCGCTTAAACTCAGGACAACAACCTGCTAGGAATTCCATCTTTTTTTCATTAGAGCTTGCGTTCATCAGAATCAAGTAAATGCTAAATGACCGTGGGATCGCCCTTCCGGCGTATTTGTGATTTTGTGTTTTCGACCGACGCAGAACCCGTTTAACATATTATGAATAAATTATTTAAAGAACATCCAAATGAGTCAGTCATGCGCACGATGAAAACCTCTGCTCAACAAAGATCAAACCAAAAATAATTCTTCAAACATTATCTACACCGCATCTCTTCACAGGAATGAAATGGCCAGCAGGCGACCGAAAAGGCGACTACAAAGGGAGATTCAGGCGGTAATCTTGTCGACGATGCCGCTAACGAGATTCTGCAGGTCTTTGGCACGCTGCAGACCAATGGCCAGCACCTCGTGATGGTTGGCCGTTTCGTCCGAGTGCTCGTCCTGCACGACTAGATTGCTGATTAGGGACATGCCGAGCACACTGCACGCAACACAACATTCATGAGTCACAGGAAACTTCTGCTGTAATCAACTGGTCAAAATACTTACTGCATGCCGCAATGACGCGCCACAATCACTTCCGAAACAGTGGACATTCCTACAACACGTCCATTTATTTATATCACAAAACAGAATTTATATAAAAAACTCCTACTAAAACTGCATATTAAAAGTTATAAAATTATAAGAACTACAGTACAGCTATAGTAAACCAAAAAGTACGAAATACTGAAATACAGGAGTTTGATTTGTACGAGATGACAATCATGACATTTGTTGAGAAAGTAGGAAAATGAGAGTAAGAATAAGAGAATGACGAGCAACAAAAACAAATGGACGACTAGCACGTTTAACGACGAATTTCTTGCTCAGCATACCGACGGCGTCAGAGCCCACCGCCCGCAGCATCCTGGCCTCGGCCGACGTCTCGAAATTGGGGCCCCCGACCATGGCGTAGACGCCCTCCTTGAAGTAGTCCCCGTATCCCTGCTCTTCGGCCACTTCCTTGGCGATCTTGCGCAGCTTCTTGTCATAGGCATTGCTCATGGGAGGAAATCGCGGACCCCAACTACAAACACGCGTAAAAAATTTCGAATACCAGACACTAGTTAGCAACGGTGGAAGCGTGGCTGTAGAAGTTAGCCGTACCGTTCATCGTTCACGCCACACAGCGGATTGACGCCGGCAAATCCAGCGAAGTTGATGTGATCCTTGATCAGCATAATATCACCCACTGCGTAGGATGGATTCAGGCCACTAATGCAAATACTTTTAATTCATCATCAAGACCAAGGAAGACGAGGCTAAATATACTGCAGTACTGCATTAATACAATACTACACAAACCAGTAATGAATCAAACAGTGCATATCAAAGTAAAAGAAATAGCTGATTTAATTATGAGTAATTCTCAATAGTCGTTAACCATCAGCTAGCGAAAACTAAAATGGTCAAAACAAAAACACCGTTTAATTGTCTGCAGTAGCAATAGTCAATATTCCATTTTAACAAATGTATCGCGAATGCCAAAAATCAACCAACAATATATGAACTTTGGTTTTGCACTCAAATCCACAACCAACAATGTTCATGGAGAATATGAAGCGTTACAACACAGGCCTTTAAAAGTCGCTCTACTACGCAACCAAATAACGGAGGACATTACGAGTAATAAATTAATAAGCAATGCTAACTGCTTACCCGGCTGCGTTGGTGACGATCAGTGTATCCACGCCGAGGAGTTTGAAAATGCGAATAGGGAATGTAATCTGCAAGTAAACAAGAATCGTATAAGTTGTTGCGGGTTACATAATCGATATAGTCTAAACGACGATAAAAGCCGATGGAGCCATCGATCGGCCTCACCTTCCATAAGGGATAACCTTCGTAGCTGTGGAAGCGGCCCTGCATACAGACGACTGGAACAGCCCCAATTAATCCGAACACCAGACGTCCCGCGTGACCAAACACTGGTGGGCAGAAGAGTGTATCATAAATTTATGTACAATTAACAGCATTATTTACGCACTGAGCATGTTAACTCGAATCAGTTGCTCATGCAAACATTTTACGAAATTCCGTTTTGCGCAAGAACGAAAGAGATATATTCTGTTCTACCACTGAATTCCAAAACGCATTTTATTTTCAATTGAAAAAACTTTCACGACATCTCCATATGTGAAAATATACAATTGCTGTACTAACAAGTTTGAAAAAAGTACAAATGCGATAATTTAAATGCCAAACCTATTCTTTAAGTAAACTGCTGTCTTAAATATGATTTTTGCGCATATTTCAGCAAAAATATTCTGCGCAATATACGTAATGCTTGTTAAATGTTACTGAACTTTGCAAGTGCTATACGAGCATTCGAGTACGTATATATCACTATATATGCACTATGCACCACTGATTGACTCGGGGGAGTCACATTTACACCAAATATAAATATAAAATACTCATTTTCAGTAACGGACCTGTGCTAACAGGGAAATTGGGAATGCTTTCGTACTCCAGTACGTCCGCCTCGTCCAGCGTGTTAGCCAGCCCGCCCAAACCGGATCCGCAGATAATGGCCACTCTGGGGCGGTGCTTTGTGCGCTCGCGAAGGTGGTTGGCAGTGATCTCGTACTCTTCATATGCCAGACTGCAAAGTCGAGCAAACGTCAAGTGAATACATGTATAAATAGTAGAATATCAAAGTATGTAATGTAAAATTATAATTCCAGATTTCAGCCAAATAAAGCGTCTACGAATAAATTATGTATTTCATGGAATTTTTTTCAAGAACACGGTGTATTTATACGTCCTACATTTTACTACTCCGTCAGCCTTCGTAGATATGCCGCATATTTTTTCGGTTCTCAAAAATATCATGCATCGTTATAAAGCTTAAATTGTGGCTCTGTGCACAAACGCCAACTAAAATACTTAACACTATGCATTTACAAATAAAACGAAATTACTTAATAGCTTTCGCCGTTTTCGAAAATTATAATTCGCTAATTTGCTATTCCTCAACTTCAGTTTCAAAGAGTTATCGTCACTCTTTCCGAGCGCCGCTCAAACTTTTCCGGCTTCATAACCTGCTAGAAAAAACTGTGATCCTGATCTAATTATCTTTACATCCTGGTTTCGCTTAATTGTGAGACAGTGACAGTTCAGTAGAAAACACTTGATAAGATGCAGAATAAAGTACGTATTTGTATTTCCCACTACTTCTATAAGGACATGTATTTTTTCTTACTGTATAATTACGAGTGTATCAATAATTAATTATGATGCATACGAGTATTCTTCATTACTGACATTACAGTATTGTACTTGAGAACTCGAAACAAAAATTCACGTGATGCCCTTGACAGTCTCGATCAGATAATTGCTGATCAGCGATGAATCATCACCGGGTTCAGCAAAATGTTGACAATTTAACCGTAATAAGCTAAAAGCCAAGTCCTGATCTGACATCGCAGAAATTTTACGGTAAAATTGACCGCATGACGTACATAGGGCGTCAGCCGGAAATTTGCTGATCGTCTGTCGTCATACTCGTGCAAAAATACCTCTATGAGCAAAGAAGTTTGAGCGCAAAACTATTTAAATTTTAAATGAAAACAATGCATGCTGCATAACATAAGGATTATTCACAACTTTTGCGCAGAAAAAATCGAGTACAACAATTATTAATCATCAAAAAACGAAAACTTCGATAAAATAACACAGCCCAAAATAAATAAAATGTTTGTAAATTTGCTTTCTGCAGCAGATTTCAAGATGGACACCCTGTAAAAGAAGCAAAGAGATACAAACACCAGAAAAGGCAGTTAAAGTTACCTTAAATCGGTAAAGATTATTTCACAGCCAACCACAGGAAATTGTTTATAACAGTATGAATCACCATGCGAATACTCTGCCTGCACAATAAAACGGCTAAGCAAACCAGTTCCGGCATAATATTTCTACCAATAATGCTACGCTTGTTGCTAGAAAGATGAATTACTATTCAGCTGCAACGTTTACAGATACATGATTAATTAAGTACCTCATCAGTCAGTTGTCTACGACGATCGCAAACACGGGGCGCAAACAAAAAACGGGAAAAGGCTAAATACCACCACGAAAATACAACATTTTCGATTATTTCATGAACCAAAAAGAATCTGAAATTTCCTCAAAATCTTAGGAAAGCTGATTACATAGATATGTAAACTGTAAAATCATAGTTATTAAATTTAATTTAGACATAGTGATTGCACAATTTAATTTACTGAGTGCCTACCTGTTCGTGGTTTTTTGGTTACTCGTCCGGTTTTCTCCTTTCTTCTCTAATAGCTGCAATGACATGCTGATGCGATGCCAACCCCGAAAGGAAGAAAATTCACCGTACAAAACTGCACTGGACTCGAAAAGAACGATTCTTATCCCAGGAAACCTCTTGGGAACCACGCTAGTAGAATTAAAAACCGAAGACAAGACTCACAACACAACAGGAGCGAAAACCAATAAGCTTAACGCTGCTTCGATCCGACAAGTCACAAAACAAGCAAAGTCTTACGGAACTTAGTCAGGATGAGGAAACCGATCAATACCGCATCACGCGTACTGGATTCCGATAATATCATAAAAGATGCAGAAAACATAAAATTGAAAGAACCTCGCACAGGGTTTAAATAATGGTTGGGAATTCCGAGTGGAGAACTGCGGATTATTGATCAATAAAGTGAATAAGCGCGCTGTCGGACGTCATCGCATGTTTAGCAAACTTGGCTCAATCGGAAAAACAGCGGAAGTTGACGAGCGCTCCACCCACATCGCTACCAGCCTCTACAGCCGGCCAATCACGCTTGATGATGCAAGCGGATATCGAGTTGCAGCAGATGGGGTAGTTTATGCCGATTTTATTTTACGCCGCTGCTTAGTCTAGATCCCTGTTTTAGAATATAAACACGTGCAACGCTTACAGGGAAAAGCTTAAGAGCGCGTAAAATTTTAAGAAGGAGATCGCTTCGCATCGGCAAAATCTCTGTTGGATCCATAACACGTTATTTGCACACACGGATTTCTTGATCATGCGCCTCATTTACCTTTTTTGACACGATTTACACGAAATCCCGCTTGTTTTAAGAATAAAGATTTTTCGCGCACCGTGTCTTCGTAGGGTTTCCGTTACATAGTAAAAATTTTAAGATAGATTATCATGCTGGTGCTCTGCCAGAATTACAGTACTTACTTTACAACTGTAATGGTATAATATTATTAACAATTTAGCGCGATTTTGATTTTTATCGCGAAATTGCAACTCCGGAAAATTATGAGACCATTCTCACGGTGCGCTGTTCACATACTTTGTTAGTTTGTTCGCATCACATCGCGGTATATAATTTCTCTGTTTGGGTTGCAATGATCTCTTTGATCACGAGTGTCGACGATTCCATTCATATCGTCCATGACATTTCGGCATGCAGCATTCAGGTGCATCCATTGACGCAGCATCGCATTGTAGCGCCGTTTATCGTTGGTTACATTTGCCGGCCCATTACACCGTCGAGCTAGTGCGGAAACCGGCCCGCCCGGTTATAAATACGGTGCTTGTTTGCACTGTGCAGTTTTGGCCTGCATTTTCTCTTCTGTTTGCTGTACAACACCATGCACATCTCCGGCGGCATATTACTTCAAGCAGTTTATCTTTATGAACATAACAACTTGAAATAATAGCCGCTCCACAGGTGCGCTCGCCCGTACAAGGTCAACAATGACAGCAAACAGCAACAGGTGACTTCCATTTCCACTGGAATATCCCTTCGATTTTCGCTTGCTAGAAAGCACCACTTGGACGACCAGGTCTCACCGCCCACTAAATAAGTAATGAAAAAATGTTTTTTTAGAACTAAGTTGAAAGTTCCAACAGGTGGCCCGAAGTCGCAATGGCATTGGAACAGTGGAACTTGAACTTGTACATGACTGGAATCTGCAGTTTTCTCTGATTTCTGCCACTTGCCAGTAATTACGCTATTATCGTACATTTTATACGACAATGTTCGTTTCCAGTGCGCGTCAACAAAAACATATAAAAAATCATAATCTTAACTAATACGAGATGCCACGAGTTTTCTCAAGAGCGTCTACGTTGCAGCGATTCTATGTTGCAGCGATTTGCTCGCGCACTGATGGTCTGAGGCGGCGCAATGAACTCAGATAAAGCGTGATTCCGGTGTTTTAATACTTTACCTGTGCCGTGTAGCGTTTGTGCTGCTGGTGAATACAACGAGTAATTCATATCTCCGGCGTCTTGCATTGTGGCTGGACAAGTTGACAAGGCGTAGAAAACGCTGGCTGCCACTGCAAATAGTGGAAGGAGCGCTGTACGTGAGAGCGGCATACAGCGCAAATTCGTCCGTCGGTTAACCACTTCATTTTGCTAGCCGCAACGTTGGATCAAATTACGTCTATTTTAAAAGTTTAACCGCGCATCAACGAGACGAATAATTTTCTTTTTATTTGTTGCACTTTGAGCTCACTACTTTTGCATTCATTTATTCTGGGAGTTTTCTGCAGCTGCTCTGACAATGAATAAATGGCCGTCGTCATTGTCATGCGATAAGAGCGCCTTATCGCTTCGACGTTCAACCTGCTATCTCCACTTTCCAATTGCTAATTGACGGCAAGTGCTTGCCGGGGCTGGTAATGGACTAAATTTGTAAGCATCGTCTTGAATATCGTATGTGACCACACCGGTGTTTGCACTGGGAATCAAGAGACATCGCATACTTCAAGTGGAATACTGTATCAGACGTCGCAAGTGCCACGCTGCAGCTTGTTCCGCTGCATCAGCTGTTTCGTGGAGAGATTTCTCTTTGGCATTTTTACGGCCAACTCAAATCGGTGATTGCTGATTACACCACTGCATTCCAAACGACAACGGTATATGCACCTTAAAATCGCGATCGCGACACTGTCTCCGAACAAGTGGCCACTTGGATCGTGGAGCAGCTTGCAAAACATGGAATTTTGATTATGCCGGTGTAATCAGTTTTTTTCGGTTACTGCTTCGCCGGTCTCAAATTTCCACGCTTCCATTGTGATCATATTTCTTTTCCGGTGGATTATTTATTTCTGTTGTTTTTAATTCCCCGCATTCACGCTGGCATATATTGATAATTATAATATTCTCAAAAGCGGATCTGCATTGCACAAAAATTAAAGCGTAATTGTGTTCAGTTTCCGGTGGGAAAGTAATGAAGTGGCTAGTACTGCCGCCAAAAATCCCTGAATTAATCGGTCAATTAGCTCGCCGCACATCCACCTCTAGAGGTGGATCAATTTTTTAATCCCCATCATCGTACAAACGGAAGCGCCCTTTAATCTTCTACCGAGGAATTTTAAGTCTGTTCCATTTCGCGCAACATCCCGCTTAACCACAATGCCGGCATCGACCACTCCCTGATGAAGTATGTTGAGCAGTGCCGTTGATCATCTGAGCATGCGGCGCCTACGCAGCCGTCTCCTGTACGAATTCCGCCGCATCCCCACGCCGCTGTTGATTATCGGCGTCATAGTCGTCCTCAGTCCCTTCGCCGTGATCCACTACGCCACCAAGGCGCACCAGGACAGCCAGAGCGGGGTCAACTATCTGCCGCTGAATGATCCCGGCAGCAGCGGGAACGGCGGGCGCCCGCGGGCGCTGATCTCGGGCGTAGGGGATTGGCTGAAGGAGTCGGTATGGGAGTTATCGCCGGTTTTGCGGCCGCCACAGATCTACGCCGAGGGAGAGGCGCGCCGGGTGGTGTGCCCGGCGGCAGAACGGAATCGCGGAAGGGTCGATTATGATCTGGCAAATCTGACGCACACCCTGACGGATCTGCAGACCGACGGGGATTTCGGTATATGGGATGACAAAATGGAGAAGAATTATCAGGATAAAATGGTAAGCAATTATGTCTTACAGTACATCGGTACCGGTACAGCTACTTTCACACAATGAGCGCGATGTGGAAAACTAATTATATAATATAATGCAACAATTAATATTGAAACCTCGGCGCTCGCCCATCGCTAGTGCAACTGCCACTGTAGCATAAGGAATCGTAATTAAAAAAAGGACTTGCAAAAAAAACCACAAGCCACCTGAATGTCAGCATTTGATTTCTGCTCTACACAGTACTTAATGCTACACTCGGTTTACAATCCCAGTTTTACTTTAATTTAGTTTTAGGCAACAAGCTGGGTTTGAAATTGCTATTAAATCAGACGAAAATTAACAAATTTAAATACTACACTTTCAGAAATTGCCTTTGATTTGTGAATGAATGCTTGTTCACACCAATGTGCATGACACCATCAAAAATTGCAAAATATTGCAAAGAATTAAGCTGCTTTATTGGTTGATTCACGGTCACGCGATGAATAGCTAGGTCCTGCAAAATGCAGGAATATATTGAAAATATTTACAATTGATAATTGCAGAAAAACGATAGCCTTTCAAAAGATCAACTCTTGGTGTACATCGTTCCATTCAGCCATGCCGACCCGGGATGGCTTAACACCGGTAAATATCGTTTGCAAAATCCGTTAAGTGGCAACTCAAATGAATGACCTCACATAGGCACAATGAACGTTTCGCGCCGTTTTATTGTGTTCTGGTTGAACGGTTTGTTTATTGCTGCAGTGGAGGAATACTTTGATACATCAATAAAACACGCCCTGAACAATATGCTGCAGTTCCTGCAAGAGCATAAAGACATGAGTTTTATCTGGGTGGAGACGTCTTACTTCAAGATCTGGTGGCAAATGCTGGGAGACAAAGACAAGGCCGCCACGCGGCAACTCCTCAAGGAGGGTCGTCTGGAGATCGTCAATGGCGGCTACGTGATGCCCGACGAAGCCACGTGCCACTATTACGCCATCCTCCACCAATATGTCTTCGGTAATTACAATCTTTCAATTCAGTTTACCTAGTTTACAGATAGTTTGTGAACAATGTCACCAGCAATTCTCCATATCGGTTATTAACATTACCATCTATCGGTATTATTTTGCAAAAACTATCAGTCTGATGGGTTTATACATTTTATAAATTACCGCATGAAGATTTAACTGTTAGTAGGAAGTAGGAACATCTTGAGTGATACACAAATACACTCAAATTTCAAATTATTGTCGCACAGAATAATCGGTATTTGTGTTATACTTTTAGTAGCGCAAAACTCGGAGGCTTGTTTAGTTTTGTGACTGCTGGATGCTGTGATTTAGTGTGGTTTCGGTTTAGCAACGAAAATCTTACGGCAGGCGAAGTCACGCACAGAACAAAAAAACCATCCAGCCGTATAAAGAAAAGGGTTATTATGCAACTTTTGCAGGTCACCAGTGGCTATGGGAAAATCTGGGGGTAGTCCCTACCCACGGCTTCAGCATCGACCCATTCGGACACTCCTCGTCCATGCCGTACTTCCTCAAGAACCTCGACTTTCAAACGATGTTCATCCAGCGCATCCACTACAACCTCCGCGCGCATTTGGCACAGAACGGCGCTTCAGAGTTCGTCTGGGAGCAGCCGTGGGACGACACCGGAAATTCTTCGGCCATGTTCACACATTTAGCGCCGCACCATCTCTATACCATCAAGAACATCTGCGGTCTCACCCGGTCAGCCAGTTGCTATATGTTTGATTTCAAGGACTCTGGATTTGAGATTGACAAAACGCAGCTCAAGCAGCAAGCTACGGCGCTGTTGGACCAGATGCGGAAGACGGGATCCATTTATCCGCACAATGTAGTGCTGTATATACTGGGTGATGATTTCCGTTGGGCGGAGAAGACAGAATGGATCAATCAATATAGAAACTACAAACTTTTAATTAATGTAAGTCTAAGTGCACAAGTGATTTGAAACGGTGCGACAAGTAATATTGGATTGTCCAGTTTTTATGGGATTTGTTTTAGCTACGTCAACGAAGAGTGTTCGTTACTTTAATTGAAATAGTTATTTTCTATTTTACAAACCTTAACAACGTAACCGCCTTGACTTAACTGCCTTGACTTACACGATACATTCGCAGGGGGAATTCCTACCGTCATATCGCTTATTAACTTTGTTCTGTTTTCAGTTTGTTTTGTATATTTATGTTACTAGCGCTTACTGAAACGTTTTACTATACTATCAGCAATTCTCAAGTTGACTTATGAAGTCTTTTTGTTCAGCATCGTATCCAGTTTAATTATATCTGTCGAGATAGTCACAGTTAATTTTATTATCAGACTTTTGTTATTTGCGTCACAATTTTCCCACGGTAAGTTATGCTGGGAATGGTTTATCATAGGAAATTAACGGCAACCCCGCCAACAAGGCGCGCGTCCAGTTTGGCACACTGAAAGACTACTATGCCGCCGTGGCCTCACGTCTGGACACCACGTGGACCACTCCACCCTCATCCGTCCCTCGAGTCCAAGGCGACTTTTTTCCATACGCCGACAAATTTGAGGATTACTGGACCGGCTACTTTACCTCACGTCCGTTCTATAAGCAAATGTCCCGAGAACTAGAGCGCGATCTGCGCACCGCTGAAATTATGTACTCATTGGTGCGACTTTCCACACATTCGGCCAACCGCAACACCTCCTTGTTTGCCGAGGATCTCATAGGACTGAATCGGGCGGCAATCGGACTGGGACTGTTTCAACACCACGACGCCATAACCGGCACGTCCAAACGCTATGTGGCGATGGATTACGGTGAAAAGCTGCAGAATGGATTGCTGATGGCGCATGCGGTAATTCTAAAAAATGTCTTTCGATTGGCACAAGTGGCCAGCAGGACGCCGGTCCATGCGGCCAATATCATACTCGGTAAGAAATCGAAAATATATTACTTATTACTATGCAAAAACAGTTCAAACCATAAAGTTTCTAATCACGACACGGCTAAAACATAAAAACCTGTGTCTAACAGGGATACCAGAGACGTGAATAATGATAAAACAATCCTGATTTAAACAGAAATATTTTGCTGGAATTTAGTATTCACTGATAATTATAACTTTTGTCAAATAAAATTAATGACAAAGATTGAAATTAATAATTTTAAGATTGAAAGTTATAGCACATCTGTTTTTAACTTTCAGAAAATTACCGGCAGTCTGCGGTGAGTTTACCGGTGAAATCGCCTATCCGCTTTGGTGCAACCGACAAAGAACGTCGCATCTTCATCTTTAATTCTCTTTCCCGGTCGCGCAAAGTGACCATCCATTTGTTTGTGGAAACCCAGAACGTCCAGCTCACGGACTCCAACGGCAAGACAATTCCATACCAAGTCTCGCCGGCCCTCAACGACTTGGACACCAGCGGGGATTTCTTCGACATTGTTCGCATCTCTTTTTCCTTAACTCTCGATCCCTTAGCTCTTAAAGCCATTACCATCCGTTCCTTGGGAAAGCGCTCCGAAAAGGTCAGGATTGCGGAGCGCTCCGGCTCCGTGATCCGCAGTACTCACCCACTGAAAGGGAAGATCCCGGGATTCACGATTAAATCCATGGGTACCGACAATTTGATTAACGTTGTCACTCCTCACTTTTCCGCTCACTTCTCCCCGGAAACGGGTCTCTTGGAAGCCGTGACCTTAAAGGACGGACGCCAGCGCACGGTGACGCAAGAGTTTAAGCGCTACGAAACACAGTCCAGCGGAGCGTACCTGTTTATTCCCAACGGGATCGCCGATATTCATCCGTATCCACGAACGGTGCGGGTCATCGAAGGGCCCCTGTTCACCGAGGTGCAGTCGATCGGATCAAAGAACATACTGCACGTAACGCGAATTTACAATACCACAGCCGACCACGGTCGGATTATGGAGATGGAGACCATTACGGAGTTGACATCGTTGCCGAATTCGGAGATTGTGCTGAGGATTAGCTCTGATGTGCGGAGCAATATGACCTTTTATACCGATTCCAATGGGTTCCAGATGATTCGCCGTTCGGTGTCACATGACGTTCCCATGGCGGCCAATTTCTACCCAGCCACGACGATGGCATATTTGCAGGTGGGCACAATCACGACCTTCGAGTACTTGGAATGTTTTTCTAGAAAAGATAAAAACTGTTGTTTTGCACTCCTGTTATTTTGTTTAATTATCAATGCAATTTGAGTTCGATTTAAATGTGTGATTTTTTGAAGGACGACTCGGTCAGGCTGACCCTGCATTTAACCCAAGCCCATGCCGTGGGAAGCCTAAAATCCGGCGACATGGACGTAATGATTGACCGCAACCTTATGCAAGACGACGCCCGCGGTGTCGGCGAAGCGCTGCAGGACATGCGCGTCGTCAAGACCCTTATGTCTCTGCAAATTGAATCAGAAGGTTTTATTCTCAACGCCCCTTACTCCAACCCGACGGATGTCTCCAGCAAGCTCAACCTCCACCTCAACCATCCGCCCTACATTACTTTTGAGCAGGCCAACTCCACCATCAGCGCCTTTGAGTACACCCCGGTAGACAAACCTCTGCCTTGCGATGTTCACATGCTGATGATGAAACCTATTACGTACCGAATGGAGGACCGGCGGTTGGGCTTCATGTTCCATCGGCTGGGAATGAACTGCGCTGACAACCGGACGGATGAGGATATTTGTACGGCAGGAAAAGACGGGATTGTGTTGGACGGATTGTTCAAAGATGTCAGGTTTGCGACCTACAATGAGACTGGATTGAATTTTGTGCAACCAAAACGAGAAGTCTTGGCATCTGAGCCAGTGCGGGTGGAAACGATGAGGATCACTGCGGTGACCGCTGAAATGCCAATAACAAAGAAATCGGTAGCGCGTTCCGATGTCGGTTAACGTCAGCTTTTGGCCGGGTGTTTGAAAGTATGGACGGCATAATTTTTAAACAGGGAACTGCGATTCCGGTTTGCTAGCGAGATTATGCTGTTTTTGACCTCTTCAGAAAGTTCTTGGGCCGATGGGGAAGGTTGACGTTACCGGTTGATTCGCAGATTGTGCCGCTTTATCACGGTCACGTCCTGGTGTTCGGTTGGCTCTTGGGCTTTCATTCTTCGGACTTGAATTTGCGCTAAAAGAATCTTTTAGAATTTACTGTTTGTGCGGTCGTATTTTTCGTTGTGGATGTGCATTCATGTCGTTGAGAGCCTACGACGAAAAGAGTACGTCAGCAAAGTCTTATTGCCCGTTTATTGCTTCACCAAGAACGGCCCACAAATAAATAGACACCTGTAACAACTTCTGTATCTGTAATTATGAATTTCAGTTTTTGTACCTTTGAAAACGCGCAGTTTCTTTTTGTCGAAGTTTTAATCGATTAAGTAACAGAATTTCACCAGCTTTTTTTTATTTTCACTTTTTCTTAAAATATCCAGTTTTCCTGTCTTGCTCACGAAGTCCACGAGAAACCTTTTTGACAGATATCGGTAAAGCAGTAACACGGTTGACAGGAGGATTGTTATTAAGGACAATGTCCTGGTTAATAGCACTAAATTTGTGCATGTCCACGGGACCACGGGATCGAAACTTTCGCTTTCGCGCACTTTACTTTTTTGGATTGCTTATTATTATTCTGTACGCAAATCGTCTGATTTGCATAAATAGGCGGGAATTCCGTTTGCGCGCTCAACATCCACTGCGAAATTATGAGGATAACATAAGTCCAGAAAGTTAAAAGACATTCGGATGGTAGTATCATGGTACCGAAATCTCATGTTGATTGATCTCCTTCAGATTTTGTTTGGAAACGCACATAAGAATGAAAATTGTTCATACACTTGTATACCAATCGATCCACCTTTCTAACATGTTATTCAAATTTTAAAATGAATTTCAAAAATCTTAAAATTTGGAAAAATCCGTGAATGTTTGGATTGGTGTAAGCACGATCCTCATCGTTATGTGCATTTACAATTTTACATGCAAAATTTGGAGAAGGTGGGTCCATAATGAAATTTTTGGTACACCTGAATTTTTGGTACACCTGAAGCTTTCTGGAATTTTGTTCCCCCAAATAACTCTTTAACCAGACGTTACGCGCACAAACGGAGTCCACGCCTATGTATACAAAACATTTTGCTACACAAGGTGAAAACGCACTCCAAAAAAGTGTTTGGTAGTGCGCCAAATCGAAAGTTCCCGTGGACGTACACGAATCTACCGGTATGTAGCAGGTTACGTTCCTTTTTATAATATTTTGGTGAGTTGACTGTTGGTTCTTGCACATAAAGCGCGATAAATATAATAGGACGAGAAGAGACCACCAAAAAATAAATAGGTAATTACCGTTATTAGTAAAACTAACCATGTATCAAAACTTCTCGTTTGATAATGTAAAGTTGTAAATCGTTAGCAGTTCGTACTGATATTTACTGCAGGATGTAGCAAAATTTGGGACATTCAAGCAGTCGACAGTTTTTTGTAATACTCTATGAGTGCAAAATAGCACAGCAAGCGTTAAAAAATTCCCTGCATTTCAGCTTTTCAGCTGGACACTTCGCTGAAGTTATGCGTGATATTTCCAAGGTCGCGCTCCGAGAACTGCCCTGCCTGCCCAAGTCGCTTCAGTTTAGCCTAATCCTCTCTTGGATTAACGTAAGCCAAGGCAACCTCTGCAAAAGTGATTCGCAACTTCAAATTAAGCAGGTGTGTTGTTTCCGGGTGTATCGGTCGCAGCAACCTGATGCGGTTCGTTTGCGACCGGAGCTTCCACAGATGTGTCAATAGCGCTTGCTTGGTTTACTGTTGCGGTGGCCTCTACAGCATCTGCTGTATCCATTTTAACAGTGGCAACGGTTTCTGTTTCACTAAAAGCTTTCGGCTCGATGGATTCATTCTGAACAGTATCCACGTGCAATACTTTTGCGACAGCAGCGGTAGTTGGCGGCACAACCAGGTCGGTTGCAAGCGTGGGTGGAAAGAAAACTCTTTTTCGTCCTTCTGCTTCAACAGTTTCCCGAACCGGTGCTGGTGGTTGGGTCTTGATTTCTGGCACGACGCTGGTTCTCAACGGTAAAGGAGTTGTACACGCATCGACCACTCGAGCACGGATTTTGTCGGTAACCATCTGTGCTACTGCATCTATCTTTGACGGACCCACAACCGGAGGCAGTTTGACGTCTTGAAGTCGCTCCACCAGCTCCTGTACACCGGGACTGTGGTCGTTATTGACCACCGCTCGCATCAAGATGAACAACAAGTGCAGGCGCCGTAATTCTTGTCTGTATAATTCAAGCGTTCCATCTTTCTCCAGATCCTCTATGCGTAGTGTCTCGATCTCCTTCAACAGCGACTGAATCTTGGCAAAGTCGGTTTTGGCTCGTGGATTAGCGCCTTGAACGGCTGTGTCTAGGAGCTGCAACCGGGTGCGCAGGGCTGTGACCTCCTGGCGGAACATGTTGATTTCTTCGATGAGGCTGGTGTTCTGCTGCATCATTTTC
Source organism: Paramacrobiotus metropolitanus (assembly GCF_019649055.1). Classification (NCBI taxonomy): domain Eukaryota; kingdom Metazoa; phylum Tardigrada; class Eutardigrada; order Parachela; family Macrobiotidae; genus Paramacrobiotus; species Paramacrobiotus metropolitanus. The sequence goes on from NW_026570260.1 coordinate 1,149,812, forward strand.
CAGAGTTTTCGAGAGAGCACTTCGAGTTTGCGCTGGTATAGGGCTTTGGTGTCGCTGATGGCGCCCTTCAGTTCGCTCACTTCCCGCTCTAAGCGCTGGGCTCGCGTGGAATCGTCACTGGCCACAGACTTTGTAGTTTTACCGCCAAGGCGGACGTATCTATCGACAATACGAAGAAATGTCTCGCGCAGCTTTGTGGGATTACTGATGAATTCGGTTGCCAGTTCCATGTCACCTAAAATTAGAAGCAAAAGCGTCCCTTGACATGACATCTGCCGGTTATAGCTTACCAGCTGTGGATTTAAAAATAAAAACGACACTGAAGAAGGACCAAAAATCCGGAGTCATTATGGAACGTTGTGACCTCCGACTTGAAATCCAGTTACCCAATACAGTCATTACTTTACCGTCTACGTACCTTGAAAGCGACGCACAAATGTTTCCTGTTCTTTAAGCTTAAGCTTGGTTTCGTCGCGTTCTTTTCTGGTCTGTTCCAGTGCGTTATTCTTGCTGTGGATAGTTCCCTTCAGGTCCTGTAGTTTGTCATCTTGCTCTGCCATCTTTTCTTCTAGCTCTTTGATATTCCGACTTTGCTCCAGGATTTCATCGTCCTTTGGTTCTATCTATAACACAATCAGTACACTTGGCAGCTGTTCACGATTTTTTTCTCCGTTACAAATGCTGCTTCTAGTTTGGCACCTGTTTGCGCAATTCTTTGATTTTAAAATCAAGAACAAACTTGAACTTCTCTAGCTCCTGGTTTTTCTTCTTCAGCTCATGAATGCGCTTCTCCTTATCCTGAATGTTTTCCTCCCGTTCTTTCAATTCCTTCTTCCACGACTCGATCTCTTTCTCCAATCCCTTCGACACATTCTGCTGTTTTGTCAAATCCGCTTGGTACTTCATGACCTCCGCTTTATGGTCATCAATATCTTTGACCAGGTTGTTGATTTTCTTCTTCATTACTCCGTTTTCCCCTTTCAGCCGCATATTAGTATCCTTCAACTCAAAGATGGCTGCTTCGTAGCGAGCCCGGATATCGACAATTTCCATATCGGCATCCTCCTCCATCAGGTGTCGCAGCTCATCATGCTCTCGCTGTGCATCACCGAACTCCTTTTGAGTGCGCTCCAGGATGCCGTGTAATGATTCGATCTTGTTCTCGTAGTGAATAGTCAGGCGCTCAATAGCGTCTTCTTTGGCGGCCGTTATATCCTGTAACTGGTCCTTGAAATCAACTTCCTGCTTCTCCTTCTCCAATATCAGTTCCGCATACTTTTCATATTCCAGCAGCAGCTTTTGATTGGTAATACGCTCTTGCTCCAAAAGGTCATGGTTGAACTTGGCGATCAGCACTGCCATATCTTGTTGATGCTGCTGGTCATTCTGGTCTTTTTCTTGAACCAATCGCTCGTTTTTGCTTTTCAGCATTTCAATATCCTTAGTGAAACTCTCGGTGAGGTCTTTAATCTTTTCATTAAACACCGAGTCTTTGGCGCGCTTTTGGTACTCGTGCTCCAGCTGAATTTCCTCAGCTTTAGTGGTCAGCTCCAGAATATGGGCATTCTTTAAGTCCAGCTCTTTGCGTTCGATGAGCAGTTCGTCCGAATAGGGCGAGGGTTTGTCGCGGCGTAGAATGCGGGCGATCTCGCCTTCTACCACTTTCCACACGAAGACACTGCCGTCCGCGCCGGCCGTTATCAGTAGCTGGTCATCGTAAGATACCATGGTTTTGGTAATCTCTGACTGGTGAGCGGGTGTATCGAGCCAGACTAATTCAGCGTTTTCGTCCGCTGGAAGCGGATACGAAAGTGCTTTCAACAGTCCTTCTGTGGTGCCTGCAGAGTGAATTTTTGTCTATGAACCAATCAGCTTGTAACAGTCGAGATCGAGTTATGCATGAGTATCTTTTGGGCTATCGCCGAAAGCGGGTGCGTACTCTGACTGACGAACCCTGACGTTCATTTAAACGCATACTCAGCATCAGAAAGTAAACGTTCTAGTTCAGCAAATGTAGATTAGATATTATCTACTACCTAATAAAACGCAGTGTCCAGCGCGAGACATGCTAACTGAGGTCAACACCATGTTAGGGCACTTGATGTCTCGAGTCACATGTCCGTTGACGATTTCCTTGACGATGCCTTCCGCCGTTACACCGAAAACAGTAGCTCCATCAGCCGTGGCGAATAATGATGTGAATATCGTTCCACGTAGGGTCACTTCGTGGATGATTTCTCCGCGCAGCATATCCCATTCAAACAACGATCCGTCCTGGCTCGTTGTAAACAGGTGTATATCGTCGTGAGCCCACAGGATGCAGCGTATGCGTGCGGTGTGCCCTTTTAGATTCGCAACATTGTCAAACTGCACAGTTCCATAAATCTACAAAATAATAATGCGATTTTCGTTGCAGATCTCTGCATACACAGGAGATCACACAGGATCACAGGCACACCGCTGAAAGCATTTACATCGAAAGTATACATGAAATTTTTAGTGAAATTTTGATAACTAACCGAACTGCAGCAATTCAGGTATCTGTTCATATGAGTGGCAAACTGTGCTGACGTTCCCAGATCGCATTCCCAGATATCATACCTGAACTATAGAGCCGTTGGCAGCAGCAAACAAATGACCGCCGCGGCAAAACTTGACTTCCTTGCACCCACGAATCGACAGATCCCGAACCGTCTTGATATCATCATTCAATATATGCATCAACTTCAGTTTGTCCGTGAATCCCGCCAATAAATATAAGCCACTGGGATGAAGCGCAATCGAGTGCGGTTCCTCCGGGAATTTCTTCCAAATCTCGCAATCTCGATTGTAAAAATTCCAGATTCGTACCGATCTATCGGCGGAGCAACTGGCCACCAACGGCTTTCGTACACAGATATCCACACCGGTCACAGCACCGCTGTGAAGAAAGTACAACAGCGGCTTCATCCTGTAGAACTCTTCTTTGGACCGGCGTAAATCCCGAAGTTTTGCGGAGAAAATTTGCCGTTTATCGGTGACAACACACACAACGTCTTTTGCCGGACTAATTGCCAAATCAACAATCTGCTGCTCATCCACAATTCCGTATTCTAAACTCTTGTCTTCTACCATGATTTTAATGTCTTTGTGGAATGCGTACCCGCCGTTGGCAGCGGCCTCGTAGTTCTTCAGTAAGCCGGCTCCATACGTACACACAAACCCACTCGGATGCGCGACGATCTTGTCAACCGGTATCGACATATCAGACTTCTTCGACAACTTCAGCGTGTGCAGGGATAAAAGTGCCGTGGGATCCATTACATCCTTCACCAAGTTCCCATCCTCCCAGATAATCACCTGCCCTTTTTGAGTGCCCAGCAGCATGCGCAGTTCACTTATCCAGACTAGCGTGATAAACTCAAAGAACTCATTGATCTTAGCTGATGATTTCGGTTCCAGTTTAAACTGGTTCTCTTCCAGTTTATACACGCGGATGATTCCCGGCGCACACATGGCTATGCGATTGGGGTTTCCAGGGGCAATCTTAATCTGTCGCATCTCCTGCCCGATAATAGTGGTACCTAGGAGGCGGGTCTTCTCCCACCACCAGTACACAAGGTTGTACGGAGACCCGCCTAATCCGACCACTTGTTTCCCGCTGTCGTCGAAATCAATTGCCGTCCATGTGGTGGAGTTGATTTCATTGGTGACCATCGTTCGTTTTTTGCGAAAGGTAGCCAGATCGTAGACGACCAGCGCGGCGAACGGTACAGCGCTCTCCGCGTAGGCCAGGTACTGGCCCTGCGCCACAGCCATGGCTTTGAGATTCTGGAAGAGCAAAGCGGGAATTTATCCATACCGGATAACTGCAATAAAAACCACGCATTGACGCAGACGTTCATATGCATTAGCATTGAGGTCGTAAATGTTGTTCTTCCGGCATTGACACTGCCCGGCGGTTTACTCACATTTCCCTGTTCGGTTAGCGGAATAAACCGCTGCTGGTTGGACTCCAGATTATGGTATACAATGTTGGAGCCAGCCGGATAGATGACATTATTTTCATCCACGAAACACAGTAGATTGCGAACATCGTTGCGCAAGCCATAAGCATGGTACAGCCTCGCATCCGCCGACATATTGGCAAAAGCGGATATTCAATGCAACCACTTCAACACTACCCAGTAGGTTGTGTGAGTCAACATCGAACGGCGTAGCAAAAGACACGAAGGAATAATAAGTTAACAACTATAGTAATTCTCCCCAAACCAACAGACCATAATTATTGAGGTTGCCACTTCTGCAAGGCTGATGGCATTTTTTCATTGCAGCCTTACTGCGCGCTACCGAGTGATCCAAAGGTGCATTCTTTGAAAAAACTGGCTGATGGCAACAAACACGCGTAACTTTTTTTCTCACTGATGCAAAATATAAAAATATTTAATGAAAAAAATTAAACAAGTAAGTACTTACATACTTACTAAAACAAATTAAACAAGTACGCACCAGTGGGTAAAAATGTATGCTAAACTGTTGGAACGGCTGCGTAGAGGGAAGGCGTTAAACACCGCTCAAGCACACTGTACAGACGAACCGGGCCCTGGCAACAAAATACGGATCCAGGAAACAAGTTCATGTTGGAGCAATTTGTTGGAGCAATGGTCCTTATAATTATGGACTACACTGTAAACTTATGCAACAACAACAACCACAACCGAGGATCGCATGGAGTCGTTGTAACTGGGTTACAGATTTACAGCTGTAACGTTCAGAGATCTTTTGTTGTTCGCTAATGCTTAAACATTATTCACGCCGTTTTTCGGACAAATTTCTACAAAGGACTAATCGCCCAATATCGCAGCCTCAATGTACAACTGTCCGTTGGAAAGTGCAGATACGCCGCACAACAGGAACTTGTCGGTTTCTCAACGGTGCCGTTGAATTCATTTGACACTCTTTAATTACTGTACCACCGGCACGAACGGCTAAACGTTCTGAACAGCATGAACATGAAATTACGCCTGGTGGCAATTTTTTAAGTACCAAACATTTATTTCATGCATGATCTCTTTATCCTTGGCAGTAACACAATAATAAGTTATCACTCAGATGGGGGAGGCTGTGAGCTATTTGGATCTGCTTGACCTTCAACAGGTGAAGGTTGAGCTTCCGCGATAACAGAGGGCGTCGAAGGTGGCTCCGCCGGCAGCGCCGCTGTGTCCGTCTCCACATGTGTTGGCGCTGGCTCGGCAGATCCCGGAGGAACTGCTTCTTGAGTGGTCTCTACTGCCGGCGGCAACAACGGCTGATCGAGAGTCGTAGATGCCGTAGGCGGTGCCTCCGGTTCAGTAGCTATCGGTTGCTCCGGAGCCGACTGGGCAGGTAATGGTGGTGTCATTTCTGCCGCTCTCGTAGTTGCATTAAGTTCGTTTCCCTGAGGTGGTGCCACCGTCGCTTCCGTCGGTGGTTGATCACTATCTGGAGCCACAAACGGCACTCCCTCAAGAGCGTCCATAACCGCTGGCGCAGTGTGAACGTCGACCTTTGGTGGGGTTTCAGCCGGCGCCTCTTCGGGGCGAACTGTTATCAATGGTTCCCGTTTGACGCCGATCAACGGCGGAGACTGCCGGGTTTTGCGCTGCTCTTTTTCAATCTCATCTTGGCGTTCCACGGCAGCGGGATCGGGTGGACTGAAGACCAGGCCCCGTTGCATGCGCTCTTGATCGGCAAGGTGGCGCCGGGAGAATTCATCCACGTCAATGTCGGAGCCGTCAATATTGCGAAGGTATTCGTTTTGACTATGCAGTAATTCAGCCGCCTCGGTTTCGGCAAAGTGCTCCATGCTCTTGGCCGACATTACGGCTGGAGTTCCGTCTTCGTTTTCGAACTGATTGCGTTTACTAAAACAAAAAGCACAACTTACTACTGAGAAATCGGTTTCAAAATGGTGAACGAAACCAAAAGTACAACGAAGCAGTCAAAAATGTCGACTTGTATTATTACAACGGTTTTTGTACGCTTTTTGGACTAACCGGTAATAACGCAGTTCCTTTGGCAATAGCTTCAGTTTGGCTGCCACAGGGTAGTTAACGTGGGACAATTTCTCCTCTTGCAGCGCCAGCGGATGATCATCGTCGTCGGTGCCGCGGTACAGAGGATCCGTACGCGATTTCCTCTCGTGCTCCTGTATAAAAGAAATGGCAGTTAATACTGATGGAGAATGCGCATTACACTTTAGCAACTAACGAAATTCACATTGCAAATTGTGAAGATCTGCCCATGTGTTACGTGTGCATAATGACGTACATGCTGTTTCCAGTAATCAAAGACAGCATGGAAGTAAAATGCCAATCGCGAGAACGCCATTTGATATTCTCGATAATTTTGGCCCGTGCACGGGGCCTCGGGCTTCTTTAGCTCCTCACTGTGCGGTATCAGCCGGTACATGAGATCGAACACCTCCGTAACCTTTGGCCCGATTTTATCGTAGAACGCCCGAAATGCCAACAAACTCTCGCGGCATCCGCGCCCATTTTCTTCCATGTTACGCGTCCGCTCCAGTAGCATCATAATCTTCTTCTCCATGTTGTCCTCCCATTGGGCGGTGCTGTGCTCTGTCTCATGCAGATACTTGTAATGCCCTTCAATCCTGTCCACAAGGTCTTCCGCCTCTTTAACGAGATCACGCAGGCGTTCTGCCAGGAGCTCGTTGTTCTCTTCGCGTTTGCGGTGCAGCTTAATGACGTCGCTCATGTTGTCGACGTTCATAATGCGCCGGATGGCCGCCATTGTGGCTTCCAGCTCCACCGTGTCCTGCATGGTGGTCGGTGGAGCGACGGGCTTCTCCCAGAAACCTGTGGCCACACGAAATTTAGTGATAGGTTGGTGGATGGGAAGCCAATGCAATACGTGCTTTTCATAGCGCGAGTGATGCTCTCGTTTTTCCAGTACGGTGTACGGTCAACCGCCCGGCAAACAGACAAATTGCGGGTGTCGTACTCCACGTTGGCCATTTGTTCGGCGGAGCGGAGTTTATTCATGATTTCTTCCTTGTTCTCATTGCTCGCGCCGCGATTATGGGTGGCCTTTTTCAAAAACTCGTTCCTGTGTAACAAATAACCAGCTGCCATCATTGCTTAAACCCAAAATGTGTATAAAGCATACGAGTAGCCGTTGTGAAGTTTATGGACTTCATCGCAAATTATGATGACGGTTCGCAACTCACGCTACACCACCTGATATAACAACCCCATAGTCACATACAAACTGCCTAATGCTGTGATGACTCGATGAGACAATGACCGCCTTCGAGTGGCAGCCCAATAACTGCTTCAGTTTTGGTATGAAGATAATTGCAGGATTTGATGGGCCGAAACGCTTATTTGGTGAAACCAACCTTTTCTCATTAAGAGCCGATATTTCGGTCAGCATCTTTTTGAGCAAATTAGCGTTCCTTTCGTACTGGCGCTCAATACGGGTATAGGCTTCCCTAAAGGACTGCCGCAGCATCATCCCTTGTTCCACGGAGCGTTGTGCCTCTTGCGCTTGTTTCCGCAGGCGGTCGTGCTTACGTTGTATAGTCAAATAGCGCGACTGAATGATCTTCTGCCGTTTCATAGCCACCACATTAACATCTTCCGGTGCGCCGCGAAACTGCTGCTCCACTTTGCGTAGTCGTTGACTTTGCTTCTTAACCTGTAACAGCATGCGGTTGCTTGAGGTCACAGCCATATTAATCTATTCAGCCAGCTTGAGCTTTTCAGGCATCGAGTAAGCCAGCCCGACAAAGGATTTATACTGCCGTACCAACTAAAGTACTGTAATTTACCTACATTTTACACCCATACCTTTCCAGCTCTGACTCTGTAATATTGTAACATGAGAAATCTTCGGTTTTAGTAAGGGAAGAGAACTTGCAGAATTCGAAAGATACGATTATCTTCAATTAGCTGATTTTGGTGCACAATGTACTTAATTTAAGAAAGGTAGGCAATTGGGGTGATTTACACGCGTTTCGCAGCGCTTTTTAAACTGCAAATAGGCTTTAATGAAAACTGTGTCGTTTGGCGAAACCATCGGAAACCAAACAGACACTGCACGCTCCGACTGAGAACGATTTGGCTTACACCTTATCTTGCTCCTGAGCGGCCAGATTCTTAGCGCTGGCCATTAAGCCTTCGACATGGTTCAGGCGCAGCAGCAGTTCTCCGATTTCTCGCATATCCGCATCGCGGCGCTTTTGATTGGCGCTCGTCTCCAGATTTGCACGGATCCGCTCCAGGCTTTCCACTTCCATGCGCAGATCATTAGCGATTTTTCTGATAATGCGAAACTGCAGTTACAAGGCTGATTTTACTTGTAGCTTGACGAGCTTGAATGAAGCTTGTCGAGTTATCAACGATATATGCCGAAATGTTTGGGTATGCGCAGCAGCGGAATCACTAAATTGAGTTCCTTCTCGTTCCAGTAAGTACCTTTGCTTGGCTTCTTCCACGTCCCGGAAGCGCCGTTTGCGCTCCAGCTCGAAACGCATCAGTCGCGCTTTAGCTTTGTTGAGTTTTAGCTCGTCTTTGATGCGCTGTATTTCATTGGGCGTGTACGGACTGAGCTTGCTGAAATCGGCGTCTTCATCTTGAATCTTCTCGAAATTCATCGTCATTTTTGGCTGCTATGGGGGACAATGTACGCGCACTCGCGCAGGCGATACACTTGCGGCTATGAAAAGAAAGCGAAAAGGAAAGGATTTTAAATTCAGCAGTCAGCTCGTTCTTGCAAGTGCATTGCGCACATTGTCATTTGGATCGGCGTCGACAACAACGCACGTCGATGAGACAGTCACAGAAGCACTTAAAATCCGTTGTTACTTGGCTTATTTCAGTCGTTATTTGTGCAGATGTTAACAGAAGCCGCCAGATATTACGCAAACCAATTTTTGTTATGGTCTTGCTCTGATTTCTGCATTTTTACGCCAACGCTGTTGCGCTGTCTAGCAACTCCATAGTTTTCGCTTGGTTCCACACTGTGATGGCCATGCAGGAAGTGCACTGTAACAGAAATTCAAAACATCTCGTTTCCCATCTACACCACCAGGCTTATCTGCATTTCTCTTTGTCTCTGTGATTCCTCCATTTAAAAATTTGTTTGATTTTTGGTCACCGTCAAAATATCTGGCATTGTAGGTCGTGGCATGCTTCCAAGACGCAATGATACACCAAGGTTCTATTTTCAAGGTTTGTTTGTTGATGGCTGATGTTCGTTGTTCAACTTTTGTCTTTGGTCCGCCCGAAGTTTGTTTCTTTCGTCTGCAACTCTCCGAAGTCTTTTTTTTATAAAAGTATTGCGCTTTTTCTAAGAAGCTTTAAAATTGTTGAGGTAAGGTAGGTATATTAGAAATAGTGTGGGTAATCTTAAACTGGTTGAGCAAAAACTGTTGCACTTTGAGTCTTGGAGAGTGTTTTCTGATCACCACATCAGTCGATGAAAACGCATTCGGTGCCACATACAGTGACCCTTACGTTACATCCGCACAGATTTAGTCCGTTATTTAGCCGTAATCAGCCGAGCCGCGTCCATGAGCAATGGCCAACGACGACGATGACTCAACGTTTTACCCCGAAGCGCCGCGCAAAGCACCGCGCTTGAGCGGTGCCAGCCATTTCACTCAGGCAAGCGAGCGTTTCCAAGCCGGTGCGCGGGCTTCCATCTCCGAGGCCCGAGACCAGGGTCTGGACATCTTGGAGCGGATGGCCAGCATGGATCTCAGCGCCGACCCCAATAATGTCAATCTGCTGCGCAGCAAGAACTGGATCATGGGCTGCATTACAGATGAGGCCACAGCAGCTGGGCTAACGCTGGCCGGCGTCCTGGAGACCGGTAAACGCACGATGTCAGCAGCGCTGCCTACGGCCAAGAACTCACGGCCGGAATTGTTGTTTCTCAGCGGGGGAAATGTGCGTAAGCTGCGCCGACGCAAGCGGGACACAGTAGTGCATCATAATATACTGGGGAAGAGGAACTTCTTTCTTGTACGCCCAGGTGCGCTAAAAGGTTACTGATCGTACTGTTAAATGCAAAGCCACAAGACTCGCAAAACACTAATCCATACTACTAGTTGTAATTTACATACAGTACCTTGCAGTGCTTATGCGAACTGCAGGGACAGCCCATCCTTAATATTTGCTTGTGAGATGTGAGTAATACGTACATAACGAATATATTCGTAAATAAAGTATCTTAGTGATTTGATTTTTGCTGCTTGTAGAATAATGTAGATAAATAAGTTGTAGATAAATACAATCTAATCTCAAAGAAATTTTAAGTACACATAAGTTGCGTTCCTTATTCTTAGAAACCCCCCTTCAGGATATCGAGAGTGCTTTTGTGTGGTTGACCAAGCGGAAAGACCTGGCGATTCTTATTATTAACACCGATGTATGAGTATGTGTGCTCTGTTACACAGTAATACTTTGGTCATCTGTTTTGGGTTGAAATGAACTCTAGCACTTTCAAAAGCGGCAATGGTTTGCAGTAGATCCTGGAATGCATCAACAAGCTGGTTGATGAACACGAATTAGGAGGACGGTTTCCAATTGTTGTGCGCCTTCCCGCCGGTGACGATCCTTATACTGCGTTTGGGGATCCCGGTTTACGACGTGCATCGGCTTTGGTACGCAGAGTGCCCGTATTCGAAAACAAGTAATAAGATTGGTTATTTTGTCTGTTCGTTGGGCTGTCATGTAGGGTTATCTGCCAACGGGTAACGCTAGGAAGCTTTTCAAGGAAGTTGAACAGGAGTATCAAGACGAGAAGTTTCATTTCCACGCCAGTGAACGCCTTCCCGGATACGATGCACTTAAAAATTATAAATAACACGAGTTCGAATGAACATCCGGCAAGATTTTGTTATTCGGGAATAAATATTGTGACCTTTCAAAGGCACTCTTAGCTATCATTTATGGCGCGACAACTAACAATAAGGAAACTGCAGCAAATTAACAAACAGAAAAAGTGTTCGGTCAGGGAACATTAAAAAGGTCTATCTAAGACAGAAAAGTTGCAAGGAAAAAGAGCAGGAAATAGATGACCAAAACTAGTCATTGCACAACAGTGTCAGTAGCAGCAAACGGCAACTTAAATAACAATATGTCGTTCCGGAGCTTCGGTGAGATTAAACCGTTGCTCATGGGCGTGGCCTTCGTAATTCACACCAGTTTGCTCTTTACCACCCTTTGAATTTTGCCCTGCTAAATTCATTTGCCCTTCTGAAACAGCAAAAGTGCCCTCCTACCACGTACTAGAGAATGGTGATCACCAAGAATTACCTGGCAGTTGAGCGACGAACGGTTCCTCCCTTTCGGCTATCTTCCCACCCGTTGCAGGCTCAGTTGCATACTGCCTGTCATCTTCGAAGACAGACTCGGTATGCAGCGGGGCTTCCGGGTTAAACTGAGCGCGCCGGAGTGGGCTTAGGGACCTACAAAGGGGAGTTTCTTACAGTGTTCTTTGTGCCGGGAACTGAACACTTACGGGGAACGATGTTTTTCGTAAAAGTCCAACCGCGCACTGCGTAGCAGCCGCGCTCGCGTTTCATCCGATAGAAGGTTCTCTTGTGCATTCATATTCATAGGAGCTTCGGCGTTTCGATACTGGCGCTCTGGCTCGTTGGTAAGTGCACGTTTGGTGCTTTCCATTTCCGACTCGGTTCCCAAGTCTGATAATTAAAATGCATATAGCCACTGGCCAATCGTCAACCAAAAATGTAAATAAATAATTGTAACGTTTTTTTGTCATATTTTCATAAATACGCATTTAAACTCACCCGTCGATAGCTGGTCTCTCTCAGCATCGGTTGCCAGCGAATCCTCAGACTCCAACCCGCTTTCCTGTCGCTGCGCCAGCCGTATCCGAACCGTCGGTTCCTGTGGCATAGCATGTGCCATAGTTTCCTTAGGCGCTTCCACCCCCGGCGCTCCTTCCAAAGCCCCCAACGGCATGATCTGCCCTCCCGTCACCATAAACCCCTGCTGCAGCTGTGCTCCATGTTCCTTCATCTCCAGATAATCATGAAGACCCTGTGTGAATCGCAGCACCACTTTGGCGTATTCCAGCGCCCCCTCCTGCCCGATCTCCACCCCATGGACGCCGTAGTCCTTGATGGCCGCGTCGAGATTACGCAGCGCTGTCAGCAGTTCGGCTTCCTGCGGCGCCAACTCCATGCTGTCCTTATGGAGGACCCCGTCTTCCCGCAGTTCATTCCACGCGTACGAGATGGTCACGCTAAGGTTGGCTGCGGAGGTCTGAATCCAATCGGCGAAAGAGGTTTCCAGGGCGTCTTTGGTCTCGGTGGGCGCTGAAAGGTCACCGACATCCACGGCGGCCAGCATCACGGCTTCCTCGGTGGACGGATACATCTCCTGGGTGATATTCGGGTACACCTTATGGACAATTTCCTGAATTTCTCCGCCAAGGCTGGCGGCTTGCCACAACGCTTTCTGGCGCAGATAGCGCGTGGGCCACTGCAGCTTGTACAGTTGCTTCTTGGCCCACATCTGGACGTTGATGGGGGCAAACTTGTAGACCCAGCGGAAATGGGTGGCGTAGCGACGCCGTTGAAGATTGTCCCAGTACTGCTCCATGTCCCAGATCATGTGCATGGAATCGAAGATTGTGCGCAGTTCGCGTGACTCGGTCTGTAGATTGCGCGAAAGGAACTTCTTGATCCAGGGCCCGTTAAAGCCGTGGTTGGTGTATTTAACCAGGTATTTCAACATCATACGGATCTTATCATCGGCTTGAGCTTCTGTCTAATTCAGCATTCAAAAAAACAATTTTGAAAAATCTATCTATATATACAAGTATTTTGGAAATAACTTGTCATAAAAGTTTTGGAAATATCTGTTCAGAAGAAGACTATGACAGGCAGAAGGTCACGAAGAGTGAAAATCTTTTAACGTAGAAAAATCACCGAATCTGTACTAGCCGGCCCTAATATATTGTACTTATATGATAAATAAAGTTTCTGACGAATAATTAATGTGCGTGCAAAATGCAAATAAAAGTGCAAAATCGCTTACTCTAGGATAAATTGTGGGTGGTGCTTCAAGTGGCATAAAATCTTCACTATGCACAACCTGTAAAAACTTTCGCCATTTAGAACTTTCGCCATTTAGAGCAGCTCTTTTAGCGAAAAATATCTGTGCGGGCAATCTGTGCAATTGTTAGAGCAAAATTATAGACGCAAAGATGACCTGTGATTGGTGCTGCACAACCGGGTTCTCTCGTCTACCCAACTGCACATGGTAGCCTTGGCGTGTTGCATCGGAATGTGCCAACGCCGGCCACGCAGTGGGATCTTGTGGCGCATGTTGCTGCTCTTGACTATCTGTCATAAAAAACTTAGCCACGCTGGGGCTGAGCTGAAAGGGTACGTTGCGCTGCGCACTATCATCAGAGATCAGCAGGATGCCGCGGTCTCTCAGATCGTTAAAGGTCTGGCTGACGGCGCGGAAGGCCAGCCGGTCAAAGGCCTTTGTGGGACCCACGTGTGTGTGGTCGGCATGTGACTGTCTGCAAAGCGACACTAATGAAGCAGCTCGCATAGCTTTGAGGTTTTCGCTTATGTACTGGTAGTGTTGTTGTGCTGGGGCGGAGGATTGCATCGTCGAACTCGGAGCGGTTTGCTGCTGTAAAACGTCATGGCGGCTTAGGGGAGCGAAATGCTTGGGCGCAGGTGTAGGAGGCGAACTGAAGCCGGCGGCTCTAAAAAGTTCTTACTTCTTAACTGACAGCACAGCCATGACTCATGCGTCATGCAATTACGCATTAGATCGGCACACCGCTCGCATGTAACGAGTACGCACGTAGAATTATGTCCGTTTAATACTGGTAAAATTTCAACGTTTCAAGGATAAACAGCTCAAGCGTGTAATCATAACCTTTACCGATGTATTGACGTCGACGGCCCAAGTGCGTCACTCTGACCGATATATGGTGTGCGATTAAGTTCGTCGGGATTGTGCGAGTCTATTACGCGTCGAACGAAGGCGGTAGGCTGAAACTTATCAACACGCTGGTTAAATTAAAGAGCAACACATCGATTTAAGAAGCCTTCGCCAGCCTACTTGAGCACCCGTTTTAGGAGAACGGACGTCAGCGGAAGGGATCCGCGAAGTAGACGGAGAAACGGCATCGCCGTGCGGAGCACCTCCAGGCAGACGATTCATCACGTCAAATTCTTATTCATTTCATAAATACAAAAATACCACTCCTCGAAAATCGCATCAAAAGAAAAATTTCAAAAATTGGGCAAACACGATTTTTCTATTTGCATTATAGTTGAGGAACAGGGAAAAGATCTGCAACCAACGAAAACCTTGGTCGATGATTCTTTACTTGTTAGTACGTGTTCGGTATTATGTAGCGCATGCACATACTCTGTACATAATTCGCCTTGCGAACTTTATATTCCCAATACTGTTATTGCAAGTTACCATGGAAATTAACATGACACAACTCTGTATATGCAGCACTCTGCAGCAGTTCTGTTCCAAACGGCGTAAAATAAATAAAAAAAATCAGTTTCTAAAATACAAAGAGGACAGCCAAAGAAAGACACAGTAGGCTGACACTAAGCCCCACCGAACCAGCGGCTGACGGCTTGCTCGTGGTCTCCAGTCCGACACAGCCACGGGACCAGCCCGTCTGGGCGGAACAGACAGTCGCTTCGCTCTTGGTCTGTCGCAACATGGCCCATAGGCTGTACAGATCGCTCTGCACCGTCACCCACGTTACCGACCGCAACACCAACTGGTTGGCCTTGACGAACGTCTCTACATCGAAACGGCAGCGGCCCTTGTACGCCAGCGGGCATACGTCCGATTTATCGGCAAACTCCGCTGCCCCTGCGCCCGCTGGAATGGTCTGCTCGTACAGGAGGAAGTACAGACGGCGCGTGGACTGCGGCAGGGGAAGGGGCTCTATATAGGGAAGGTTGCTTTTGGTCAGATCCACCGTAGACGCCTCGTCCAGGTCAGTGTATAGCCAGTTGAGAAAGGGACGCGAGGGTGTGGCTAGCGAAGCGTTAGGGAAGGCGGGGTCTACCATCAACAGGGTGTATTTTCGCTCTGTAAAGTTTCGAGCACTGTTGCGCCATATATCGATTAAATAATTAAAGGCACATTTCTTCCCTGCATTACCGTTATTTTTTGAGCGGATAACCGTCTTCTCTACCACGATGTTGGGCTGGTTGCGAAAAATGGAGGCGTTGAGGACCTGGTTGGCCAGTGGGCTGATAACAGTGGTTGAGAGTCTGTAAAGGCCAAAAGTTAAATATTTATTGAGATTTCGGAAGAAACAGGAAAATTTAGCGTGAGGCAATGGAGCAGCGAGACGAAATTGCACCACTTCCAGATCCTGTCTCTGCATGCCCCTTGGGCATCGCGCACGTTACAAACAACATCGAGGAGCGAGTGCGTCAGTTTACGTATACCAGATTCTGTGGTGTAATTTCAGCGTAATACAGTAACTACTTGTTCATAAAGGGCATAAGTTTACCCATATGAAACGTTCTGACAGCATGCAGCCACCGTGATGGGGCTACTGGTAAAGGTCACTTTTAGGACACTGTCAATCGTTGCAAAATCCTTGGACCCGAATGGGAGGTTGGATAGTCGGAAGGCTGTAAAAGCAAACAACCCTAAATTAGCTTCAAATTGCGCAAAACAAAAGATTTGTGGCTTTACCGTCACTGATAAGCGTGATACAGTAATCCGCGCCGCCGTGATTTTCTTCATGGGTGGCCACTTGTTGCACCGCCCATGGGTCGCGTTTCACTTGCATCCAGTTGACGGCAATCGGCCCTGTATGTAGCAGCACACAACCCGTAAATGGTTATTGATTGCCCAATGAACAGTATGGGCTTAATAACGTACAGTAATTTGCTTGATAAAAATTTAGTCGCTTCTTGAATTACGATCATACATATTCTGGCATGTCTAACTCTATAATATGATCACGCTTCATTGTTTCGCCACTTGGTAAAGAAGGCGGTGAAAATGCTTGTCCGTACCGATGAGCGCGTGGTCGCTGGCAAATTTGTCGAGCGTAACGATCTTGCCGAAGCCCTGACCCTGCATCGGCATGAGCACCGTCGGCTCCACCATGTAGTCTTTTTCCGTTTGCTTGTAGACGAGGAAAAGGAAAGTGTTGGTGATGTTGCGAAAGTTGTACGGCGCGCGGTATGGAATTATGTCCTACATTGGCAGTCGAAATAAGTTTGATAATAATAGTAATGTGCAGTGAGCATCAAACCGAACCAACGAGCGTATGCATTAATTATCAGCTGTGTGAAAAGCGCGGTTATTACGTCGCCCATGCAGGAAGTACTAGTGCTTATGTTATAATTTAATAATGTTATAATGCGTATGTGCGCATTTAATAATGTTATAATTGTTTCAAACGTTCGTCATCCCTGCTTAATACAAATATAACAACCCTTATTACAAGTTTTTTTCGAAATCATGGCTGCGGGAGACGTCTATGTACTCGCACCGGTATCAGTAGATTTATTTTAATTTTTCACGTACGAAGTAGCAGATTATTTACTGTACTAAACACTAAAACAGTTAATATCTGACTTACCTTGATTTCGGGATAACCCATGAAGAATCCATGAACAAAACCGTACGTAACATCCACAACCAGAATCGTATAGTAGGTGTTGGAATCTTTCTTCATATCGAAGTTCGGTTTGTTCCGTACATAAATGGGCTCGGTGGGAGCCATATCCGGATTAGCGTCGGTTGTGCGCGCTTCCGCAGTATACGATCCACCACAAGCGTTGTATGTTCCTGAAAGTAAATAATAACGTTATTATAAGAACGTACCGAAAAGTTTTGAAAGAAAAAACTGAAATGTATTACCACATTTTCTGTTTATTAATAGTGTTCGGTATGTGGATGCACTGACTACCTGCGCTGGTCTTATACGTAACGGTCAGCAGTCGATCAATAGCCTCGGCTTTGATTCCGGCCGGGAACAATCTGGATGCGATGGTATACTTGCGGGTGTTCTCATCCCCGACAAAACAGTTCACATCGTCGGGACTGTTCTGTGCCGTATTGTCGCAGATGGCATCCAAGCTTTTTCCGAAAAAAAACTGGTTTTCATCGAATAGTCCATCGGAGATGCGTTGGAGGCAGGATGTGGGGTTAATCAAGCGATTTTCTGGCAGACAGGGACGGGAGATCTGGCAACGAGTGAGTTGAACCGGCAAGAAAACTGCAAAGAAGCGCTAGAAAATTATTATAAGTAGGTATTTGTGTTTGTTATAGTCTCATCGCTAACTAAAAATAATTGGAACGTAGTAATTTTAAAAGCGCAAACGCAAACGCAAGCGCAAACGTCATACTTCAAAAACAACGGATGAGCAATAATGACGATTTTTAGTCTAAAAGATGATTGGCTATGCAGTACCTAATACTGAGCATAGGAAGCTAAATTTCCAATTGGAATCCATTATTATTGTTGTGAAACCCGACGGTACAGAAATTCGATGGAAGAAGGAACGATTTTATACGGATTTACGGTGCGTACAGTTGCATAAACACTCTACATCTTGGCGCGCTGATCTCATTGAAACTGCGATTCCTCCGCGTTCTGCACAGAATCCTCAGCCAGTCATGGTGGTGCAGCAATAATGATCACATCACTCTCGAAGCACCGGGTAGGAGCGTTATGTAATGGCTACATCAGCCAGTGGAGCGTAAAATACACTGTTGCACACGTTAGATAAATCTCGTGTCTGTGACTATCATTTGGTGTGCAAGACATATCCGGTATTGACAGGGTCGGTGTATTGTCACAAGCGAAGAATTTCGCCTAAAGCTAAAGAAAGTCAATTGTGCAGCATTACCAGTAGTCGTATAGTACCGGTAAAATGTTCTATACCTATTGCATGGTGTATAATAGTGGCTTCTGCACCGACGAAAAAAGTAAACAGCCATACCAGTTCAGCGCACTAACAGCACCAAAAGAAGATACAAAAGCCGACTGAAAGACGCTGACTATGTAATTTATTTTGTTTTTGTTGTGTTTTGCATTTACCATACTCGTATGATACTACTTATGCAAGATACAGTAGTCCTGTCTCACTCCACACATTTCCTGTCAATGTTTGTTTTGAATTTGTGTACACTTTGAAGTAACCTGGTCAAGTATTTTCCATCCGGTAGAGCTCTACGTAAATTTATTATTGAAATCATTTTAGTGCAGTTACTAAACAGTTACTAATCATTTTAGTGCAGGGTAGAGTAACCCTGCACTTGACAGCTTTTTTTACAGCTCAGATAGACGTACGCTGTACGAGCACATTCACCATTCACATGTGCTGCTGTGACTAGGCAGGCAGCACATGTGAGTGCCGTGCATTCAGCTCTGAGCCAGCTGAACGTTTGCCAGTATTACAGTGCCGTACAGCTCATATCGTACGAAAAAGCTGTCAAGTGCAGGGTTACTCTACAGTACTATTATTGTCAATATATTATTATTGAGAATTATTGTGAATATCATTTAACCGGTAGAACAGCCAACAGCTAATTGTTACTTAATGAAACAGGAAACTTGTCTTAGGTTTATGATGATTCCCTTAAGGCCTAACAGGAATCTACATGTATCATTTTTCCATTTTCTGCACTTGTGGACTCACCAACACTTAAACTGGAAGCGGCGTTTTTCTTGGCAACGCAGTGGTCAATTGACCTTTAGATACCGGCAGAATATACTGGCAAAAACAAGATGTAGTAGCCGCATTAAGAGATTGTTCGATGAAAGAGACGGTCAGGTGAACATGGATAAATATCTGAAGTCATTCGCTCCAATCGATCCTTTCGAGCGCCTACAGCTGCAGCATCCGCGCAATAAACTTAAGCAGATTCAAAGAGATGTGGCGAACTGGTATAAGACTGCCACTGTCCTTGAACAGCTCAAGCCCATGAAACACGCGCTACCGCGCAGCAAAACTATCAAGGCAGCAGTGAAGAAAAAGGTCAACCTTGCCGGCGGCAGCCATTACATCGGTGATTTCCTTAACGGCAAGCGGCACGGGTTTGGCGAATATATGTCGCGAAAACAAGGCATTCTGTACCGCGGTGATTGGAAAGAAGGAATTGTCCACGGACAAGGCAAGTTATTCAAGCGGATGCCGGATAAGAGTTGGTTTCTCATTTACATTGGGGAATTCAAGAATGGACTTAAAGAAGTACATAGCACTGCTAGAATATACCGCGGTTTACTTGTTTGCCTGTTTATGTTAACTGTTGGTGAAAATGCTAGGTTTTGCCCTGATAGGGATGGGGTACCTTACGCTGGAGTAACAGCGAGTATTATGAAGGATTCTGGGTGCGTGGAAAACGCGAAGGACGTGGCCGCCATTTCGCGCCGGATGGCAGCATTTATGAAGGACAGTGGCGGAATGACCAACGCGAAGGATACGGAACAACCCGAGAAGGTTGGTAAATCTCCTTAGGAAAGAGTTAAATAAACAGTTATTGCGAGAGGAAATTGGCGATGTTTGAAAGCAAAACAGTGCTAAGTAATTAAATATTTCAGTCTGAAAAAGCGTTTCAGTCTTTCACTTTCAATCTCTGAAAAATATTTCAGTCTTTTAGGATCTAAGTACAACGTTGTACAAGTAACCTCGATATATCACGCAAAATTGTAAATGACCGAAGCATTCAGGTATCCACTGACTAGCGATAGCTTTTAGCAGTTGATTTAAGAAACTCAATGTAGAACGTTTTGTGCTTTTATAAAAAAAGCGTCAGAGCCTTGCGAATTATAGGTGCCGGCAACCATCATTTCGGAGAGTACAGTCAGAATGTGAAAAACGGCACTGGCAAGTACTATTTTACCCGCACCGGGAAGTGCTTGCGCGGCGTCTGGCAAGACGACATCCCCGTAATGAGCGACATCATTCAGTTACAGCGCTACAAATCTACGTTTCCCCACCAGTATCCTCTTCCAGAACTTGGCCTGAAAAACCCTGCGATTGTCCTTCAGAACCAGCTTAACGAAATCCAGAACCATCTGGATTACATCTCCCCGCGCCTGTCTATTGGTGAGACACCTACCCGCATGTCTTATCTGTCAAGTGATCGTCGAGGGACGGATGTAATTCCTGAAGAAGAGACTACGATTGGGGAGGAAAGTAAAAGGAACAAGAAAGGCGTCCGGTACGATATGCTGCATTTTCTCCGGAGTCTGCAGCCCGAAGTGTCGGACTTAAAAGATCCGGTAATGTCAGCACAAATGGCCAACCTACTAGTGGCGGTGGAGTATCTTGAACGAAGCACGGCGGATTCGTATCAAGCGGAAGAACAGGAAGTCAAGGATGCGGCATCTGCTGATTGAACTGTGATATCATCAGATTGCATTTATTTAGTCGTACGTGTTGCTTAGCCATCTCCTGTCTTCCAGAGCATCGCTGTTCTAATACCAGATTATCTGTACAACTAAGTATCGACACTAAGTTCTACTCTATGTTCTCCCGTTCCACACATCCAATCTGCACGCTCTAAAGTGCTACAGAATCCTCTCAGTGTCGAGAGTGTTCCTGCATCATAAATTTTCTGGAAAGTTAAATCCCCACAGTCCAGTGGTCACTCAAAAGCTTGTTACCATGGTGGCCGTTAGCTTAACATGGGCTTTCTGTAAATCCCCAGATTGTTACTTACTATGGGCACAGAAGCACACTCTGTTAACATCTTCCAAAAATTCAAAAGTTTGCTCGTACCTCCTTAATGTAATAAACATCGTGCCAATCAACTCAAACAGCAATTATTTATTTCGCAGCAAACAGCAATTATTTAAATATTTATTATTATGCAGTTAACGTTAACCTTTTTACATGTTCAAAATCATCAGACATTATTCATCCGCGCTGGGCTTGTAATTATATAATTATACGAGCGAACCATACTCGTACTTATCTGCATAGTGCTGCAATAATAGTGTGATCGCAAAAGTAGCTACTCTAAAAAATTCAGAACAAGAGTACAAAAGTACCGGAATGTTACTGCGGTGTCTTTCCAATGTCACGATTGGTTATGCATGCAGTAGGTGGCGGGTCTATGTATAGCCCACAGGGCTTGATAGCTATAAAAGCCGGCCATCACGGCCCAGCGGGACAGTGTTGTTCTTCCTTTTGATTCTTATTTTTATATTTTTGGTTATATTTTGGTATTCCCTTCGGGGACACCTTCGGGTGATAGGGCGTGAACTTGAATAAACAGTCGGAGAACTCTCCTGTGCGTTCAGTCCGTCAGTTATTGGTAGCCCCGGGTATTCGTCCCGGGACGCAGTCAGGCCTTCTCCTGTCACCAGTAAGCGCAGACACAATAAAGTCATTGCTGGCTTGGCTGCGCCGATCGAGTGAGCCGAAGCGTAGCGAAGGTCATCTATGTGTCCATCCGCAACTGTATTTGAAAATGCGGTGTCTGTCCGTGGGACAGCGCTACCTAATGCAATACAGCTTCTGCAACCACATGCTCTTACTTTTACACACGTCAACAGATTGACTATTTATGGTACCTACTAGGCTACTACTACACATTTACTGTAAGCCAAATGAACATAAACCCAGGCGCCTGTCACCGCCAACCCCATCCACGGTCACACCTTCTACTTGTGCAATTTGGCACTACATGATTCGAATCCGTGATGTGCTTCAATATTTTCGTTAATACTCCTTTTAATATGAGGAAAGAAACTTAATGCTCTCGATTAGTAGCGCCTTCACTACGTATGCGAGAACATGCTTATTCCCTTTCGTATCGGATTCCTCGGTCGGCACCGAAGTCGGCCGAGCCTACCCACAGAGTTTATATAGAGAGCCAGGGAAACTTGAACTAGCATTTTAATTTATCTTGAACGACATAAGTAAGTAACATACTTGAAGCATGCATATGATCGTATTTACCACTTGCAGCTATAGGATCGTTTGAATGATATAAAACGATACAGGCTGGTGCGCCTGCTGAAGTTAGGAGTACGGTTTAAATCGCAATAAAGGCTGTATTTTTCTGTACAAGAAATCAGCACACGGACGGCTTGTGCATGCCCATCCATTTGCGGGCAGTACACGCGCTGCCAGCCTGCTGTTTCCGTAGACAAATTCTGTGATAAAGTTATGCTGGATTCATACTTATCTGTTTCCCCAAAAACAGTCAAAAATGTTGGAACAGATGAAAAAGTATGAGGATATGGAAAAAAGATTTTCTGTGTAACAGACAAGCACGAGGAGATCACGAGTGATGCTTTATTGTACAAATAAAGGGGGAACAATGCTGCGTGATAGCAGGAAAGCAAGAACAAAGCACTGATGGCTAATAGCAAGTGATGCTAGGAAGGTTCTTGAGCGTCTTCAAGGTGTGAAAGAAGCAACTGGCGGCAAGCACGTGCTGTGTGCCATCAGCTGTGTGTTGATGCGCAGACTGGACTCTATCCAACGCGAGCGTATGAACGCTGAGTCATACTGCGAGAGAGGAACGAGAGAGCAAGTGTGGCTCAGTGTATGCGCTGCGTATATCCGCTTCAGCGGATGAGTGCAGTGCAGCAGCACACATACGTACAGCGAGAGAGGTGGTAACGGCAAGCAATGGTGCAAGTACGTCCTGTGTGGACCGCACGCACCAGGCGCTGTCGTACGCCTCTGACATGCCTCTGGGCGGGAATCCGAGCTCCCGCGAAGGATGCTCCGACTCGGTACCGCACCAGTACCGCACAACTCTCCGGTCGGACCCATGTGGGGTCGCCGGTACGCGTCCTCTGGCAGTGGGAGTCCGGTGTCTGGTCGACCGTCCCTTCTTCACTTCCGAACCCATGAGTGGAAGCCACTCACGGCCGAGAAATCCGGAAGCCGCTCGGGCGTTTCGTTGGACCGGTGATGCTTCTGTTGGCTGGCTTCTTGCTTCTGTTGGCATCGGAGAACAATGTGAAAAGAAAATGTAATGAAAGTTTATGCAGCGCGAAAGAAAGTAAATAAAGTTTAATCACAATTCCAGTGAGCAAAAAGGGTTACAAAACAGATCTGTCAAAGAGATCGAACTAGAAAAATACAATTCCGTTTGTTAGGAAAAATGCTAAAAAAATGCGAAAATCTGTCCGGGGGTCCTATTCCGACTAGGATGACGTCCACGGGGCAGTTGAGTCTCCACGGGGTCTCCTGTCCACTTTCATCCGGTAAGTTAGGTCCGGGGCATCAGTTCCCGGGTTACCCGTCATAACCGGTTAAATTCACCGAAGTCGGATAAGCACGGTTAAACACTTACTTCCGACTCGTATCCGTCCGTTCGGGATAGAGAGGCACTGTTGCAGATGCAAATGCCGAGGCATCCTCTCTAAATGGGGAATAGGACCGAGGTCGGTTTGACCAAGGTCGGCCTACCGATAAGTCAATCGGCGGCTAGGGAAAATTCGGCTATGTTCCGAATTGCTAAAGTCCAGGTCGGAAAAAGCTGTATGTAAATCATGCGGCCTGTGTGGTCGTCATGTACAGCAGTTCCGTTCAAAAAAAGTGGTCGGTTACAACCGTTCAATCTGCTACCACGAGCCTGGTTTGAAGTAATCCGAGTCGAACTGGCTCGAAGGTCCGATCGGAAATCATGGGTTTCTTCGATGGAAGTGTCCAGTCGACTTCCATCCGGTATTTCCCGTTGTTATCCGACCTTCTGTCGAGGTCGGTTGTCCTATCCGTCGGTGGTCGACTAAGGTTAACCTGCAATAACATGCCCATGTGGGGCTGGACAAGTGCCTTCAGGTCCACCGCAACCAGTGATCAATCGTCTTCGGTCTTGTTGACTGGGTTTCCGATTTCCGACTTGTGGTCGGTTATGGTCGGCTTCGGAAGGTCGGATGAACTGTGTGCTCATCCGTCCGAAGGCTAAGTTTTTCCGGCAGGAGGTCGGCTCTCGACTCCCTGATGCCTTTGCCGACTTGTTGTCGTGTCCTTCCGACTTCTATTCGGTCACTTCCGACCTTCGTCTGAGGTTGGCTGTCCATGTCGGAATTCCGAGATCGGCTGATTTCCGACTTCTTCGAGTCGGATGAACTGTGTGTTCATCCGTCGAAAAGACAAAGTTCCTCGGCTGGGAGGTCGATTTCCGACTTAAAAGTTCTGTGCATACGGTCACAGTTTACCGGGTCTCCGTTGTTCGGACATCCTTCGGTCAGTATTGACTGGCAGAAGGATGTTCGGCAGCACAACTCCGTTCCTTCTGTGATTCCTGACATGAACTCTGGGTCGGATCCGAGCCACTGTTGGCTTGTTTATCCGAATGACTTGCCTCTGGGCCGCCAAGTCCTGCGAGGTGGGGGTTTCCTTGGCATCTGTTGGCCGAGTGACTGGCGCTTCGTCATGCAGGTGTGCTAGCTTACAACACCAAGGGTCTGTGTGGCCCGGTTGTCTAGCCGAGCTCATTGGTTTGAAGCTTCATGCACATGCACTTCCCTGAGGTTATCAGATCCGATTCTTCCATTTTATTGTGTCGCGAACCTGAGACGCCTAGCCGCTTCTGTTGGGGGTAGACAACTCACGTCCACAGGGAAATTTTTCTTTGCCGCGAACGAAGGACTCTTGGCCGTTTCTGTTGCAGGCAAGAGTTCTTCGCCCACGGGGGTTCGTCAAAGGGGTGCAGTCCGTGTCTAGTAGCACGGTTCTGCCTAAGATGTTCCATAGAAGACATGGGGAAGCAGGTCGCGGCGGAGTCGTTGGTGTGGTGGCCAAATCACCGTCGCTGTTCCTCTTCAGGTAATGGCAGCACGTTCGAGACGCGCGTAGTCGTGGTCACCGGTGAATCGGCTGGTTTACCCGATATCGTCCGGGGGAGACTGCGGTTGGACTCCAGGTACAGGTTCCTAGTTGAGTTCCTGTAGATCTGGGTTCAAACGGAGAATCCGGTTAGGCTGCCACGTAACTACTGTTAGCTTCCGTTCATTCTTCATGGGCGACTTCTGTTGGCCGTTATGGTCGACCTGTGTGGTCGGCCATAATGTCGATTTCTCGTTAGTCGGCTACCATATACTTAGTCGATCTGTGTGATCGGCTAAGGTAGCAAGTCGTAGTTCGGCGATCATGCATCGTTGCGATTCCGACTTCAACTCTCTGAACAATTCGTTCCGAGTTTCCCAAAACCGATCTTTGTGATCGGCTTGCACAACCGACCTTTGTGGTCTGTTAGTGCCGCGATATCCGTTATGTCTCCAAGTTATGGATGAAGTACAAAGTTGACCTTTGTGGTCGACTCAGGTACATATAGTCAAATCCGAGTTTTCTTGCGCTTGTTGGCAGCTCGGCCGAGGGATATCCGCTGTTTACACTGGTGAAAAATGCTCGGTTACCCGGTCCCAAAGTTGGCCACGGATGCCAGGCGAACATGGCGATGAACACGCGGCGACGACGAAGATTACTCGGTTGGCCGGAGTAATCTTCGTAGCCGGTCGTTGGTCGATGGCGTGATCTGTACCATGTAACTCGCGGCTCCATGTAACGCGGGTTGGGGCTTCTGTTGGCTCCGATGGTCGCAGAACGTGGTTGTCGATCTGCTATGTTAGCAGATGTGGTTCACGATCTGTCCATGCCATGCTGGGGAACTGAGGTCGATTTGCTCAGTTCTGTCCAGGGATTCCTCGGAAGACGTACCGGAACGGTGGAAAAAGCCGGCTTGTCAGGTCTAACCACTCATGTCCGGGTCAAACCGAAGAATCCGGCTGACTTGTGTAGTCAGCATTCTGGCAAAGTCATCGTTGACTTCCGCTGTATACATGGTTTGGTCGGTTTCTGGGAAAAAATTAAAGAAAAATGTCCATTCCGGGGTCGTTTTTCGACGGTGCAATTTATCCGCTAGGCTGTTTCTCAGTCGGGTCGGTTCTCGACCGTGCCGTTTCTCGGCGTTAAGTCCCCTTAGTTTGTTCCGAGTGGGGGATCGAGTTCCAATGTGGGAACTCGATCTTAACTGAGTGGGACTTCGACGGGTTTGTCGCCGCCGAAGTAGTCGTCTTCGTCTTCATCATCCGGGCCAGATCGGTTATGTGGCCGGATAGTCGGATCCTTGGGTTTACAAGTCGCCGGGCCACTCCGTTGAGACATCTCGTCAGTCTCATCCGTTTCTTGGCCGAGGCGATCCGCTCTGCCCTTCTTCGATTCTCTGGCCGCCTGTTTGCGGAGCCGCAGCGCATACGGTCGTGGGGGTGCTATGTCGTCCGACATCCAAGGTTCGTAGGGCGATGAGTTAAATCCGCTGGGCAAAGTCTTCTTCTGTCGGTACCAGCTGATAAATCTGGTCGCATCGTCGCTAGGATCTACGTGATCCTCACAAAAGGCATACTTTGTCGCATACCGTTCGTGGGTGTACAGCAAGTCGCGCATCCAGATGGCGAGGATAGCACTTCTCATTGGTGTGCCAAGTTGAGCTACGAGGGTCTCCAAGGCCGCTGGTATCATTTCATTCTGGTACAGGCCGTACAGGGTGTAATGGCAGAAGTAATTGCCGAGCCGAGCTGCGAAGATGAATCGCAGAAATGCTGTGACTCCATCCTGGGCCATATCGACTTCCCCTTCTGGAAGGTACTCGGTTAAATCCAGTACTGCCCGAGCCGCGGTGATAACGAAGGCTGGATGTGCGTCCGTTATGACGAACTGGGCAATACTCTCCAACTCGTCATGGGGGTATTCCCGAGCTCCTAGTTGGCTCGCACGCGTTCCGTCTGGGCTATACAGCGGTACGTTTAGCAGGGCCGGGTCGGTCATCGACGGTAACGCGTTCGATCTAGTGTACGGATGTTCAACATTCTGTGCTGTGTGCGCAGACATGTTGAAGTATGGTTGCCACTGATGTTGCTCGAATAGCGCCTGATATCCGGATCGGACGAGGAATTGGCGTAAATTTTCTACCATTCGCCAAATTTGTGGGCGATTCCGTTCCTCGTAATTCATGACGTTCATGATATGATTGGTTCTTTCGGTCGGGTGTGGCATGACGACTTCGATTCCCTGTTGTCGGGCATGGTCGTACCGAGGATCTTCTCGGGCCGGCACTTCCACTTGTGGTAGTTGTGCCATCTGATCGGCCACCTCGACGTCCATTTGCTCAGGTTGAGCCGCTGGTTCCGCTCGGGCTTCCACGGCCGGTTCTGCCTGATGGGCTCCCGGCTGCTGTTCAGGTGGGACAAAGTTACGTTTCGACTTATTTGTTAAGTCTACCGTAAGTCCGATTCCCGTTTCTCCAGATCCAGTCCGTTTTTCTGGTGGAGGTCTAGTCGGTTCTTTTCCGACTTGACGGATAACTGCCCGTTGCTCTTCGATTCTGTCTCGAAGATCAACAGGACCGATCCTATGTCGAAGGTCATGTCCCGGGAGATTCCTGCTGAGTCGGCGTTGCTGCTGTTGAGCCGTCGGTTGAGTCCGGTTTCCGTGTTGGGGGATCTGCTGGGAGACAGTTGGACGAGCCTGTGTGACTACTGGTGTTGCCCTGTGTGGGATTGCCATCAACTGTTCCTGAGTCGCTGGGACGAGAGTAACCGGCTGTTGGGTTCCGTCCGGCATGTTCATCATCATTGTTACCGATGCACTCGTCAATGGTCGGTGTGGGTCTCCGACGAAGACATCTCGTACATCGTGGATCAGCTGTTCGCTATCCGAGCGACCCTGTGTGGGTGCCGGTAACCGAATTTTTATTTCTGGTTCATAGTCGGTCGGTGGAGGATGGACCTTCATCGAGGCAATTCGTTTGTCGACCTCTCTGATCTTCTTCTGGTCCTCCAATTGACGGTTAGCGTCTTGCAGCTGGCGATACTCCCACAGTCTGTCCGTTAAGACTGGTGGTCGGGTTCCTTCCCATCTCGGGTCGCGGGTTCGTTGCCGCTGGAGTGTAGCCAGGTTATCCTGTTCATGCGACTCTAGTTGGTCGACAAGGTATTCTCTGCCGGCCAGGTACCGATATGCGCTCAGGTTGCCAGCGACAACATTAATGTAAAGTGCCGCCGCCTGAGCTCGGTGTTGCGGTCCAGTGCCGGTAACTCGTTCGTTTGTGAAGGATACGATGCATTGCGCGCAAGGCAATCTGTTGTTGTCCCGCGTCGCGTTATCCATGCACTGTTGGCAGTCCACCGTGTAAGCTTCCGTTCGGTTCTGTCAAAACAAAAGTAAGCAAACCGTTTCTCGGTTGCATCCTATAATTTACACCCTATAGTTACTACGGTCGGGCCAGGTCGGTTCTCGAGCTGGTCCAAGACGCCTTTGTGGTCATCTAGTGAGGTAAATCGACTTCTGTTGGTCGATGACGCCTATGTGGTGTCGCTGGAAGAAGGTCGGTTATGCCTTTCCTCCGACGCGTTCCGCGTTTCCTCACTCCCGTGTAGGTGCTTCCGTCGACTCCGGCCGACTTGCTTGGTGCGAGTCAGCCAACTCGGTCGGTTGTGCCGAGGTGGATCGTTCCTTCGGTAAGTGTCCGTGCCGGTGAGTTGATGGTTTTAATGCGATGAATCGTTGGCCGCCCTGGACTTTATCGGTGTTTGTGGCAAATCTTTGTTGATAGAGTGCCTTCGATAAGACGAATTCCAGTTCGTCTTCCAGGGAATACTTCTTGCGTCCGGCAATAACGTCCGGTTTGGCCTTGTATTTAGGGTCGACCAACTGCGGTTCTACTGCTGTCCACTCAAACTCAAACCGTGCTGTAAGTTGGTGGAGTATTTCTCCACGGGTAAGTCCGTCGGGATGCCAGGACATTTCCATACACGCTTCGATGGCGTGTGTCCATCCTTCATATGTTGAAGGGGCCGGATCCTTTTTAGCCGGTAGGAACTCGTAGTACATCCGCTTTGTGCTGGTGTACGTGCGTATTATCTTCCCGGCATGGTATCCCAGGTCGCAGTAATGTCGCACGTTATTCTGGCTGAGTTGTCGCCAGTCGCCCGTCTCGTCTACCTTCCAATGTTGGAGGAGTTTGAAGGCGATTCTTGGTGTGGCGAATTTCGGTCCACGTGTAGCCAAGGCCTTCAGGGCGGCGAATGTGTACATCCATCCCGCATCGTATTCCGATACACTCGGCTTCGGTTTTGAAGCCGATTTAATGCCCGTATACTTGACCCTAACGTTGGTCAACGGAGGGATGTCGTCCGGCAACACTTCCATGGTGTCTTCATTCCATTCAGAGAGAAGTGGCCGCTCGTCAGTGTAGGGAGTTATCGGTATCCGTTTATCGTACTGACGAGGAATATATACTCCGCCATCGTCTTCATTGCCTTTGGACTCCTCGGCTTTGTCGCCGCTGTCCTTTTCTTCGGGTTGTTTGTCCGGTATCTCCGGTTCGCCCTGCTGTTGAGGTGCCGAGCTCGACGGTGGTGGAGGTTTACCATCCTCGTCATCGTCGTCGTCATCTTTTGGCGATCCATTTCCAGGTGTCGTCGTCGTCATCTTCAGTTTCTTCCTCGGATGACGAGATCGGTTCCGATGACTTCGGTTCCTTTTTCTTGGCCGGCTTAGCCGACTTCGTCTGAGTCGGCTTTGACTTTCCCTTCTGTTGGGTCAAGTCTTCCGGTTTCGGGGAAATTTCCATGGGCGAGGACGGCGGGAGTGACTGTACGTCCCTCGGAATGAGCCGTCCTTTCGCACTCCTAGTCGGTTTTGCCATACTTGCTCGTCCCGCCGGAGCTGCTGCCGTACCGACATATGTTGTCGGTTCGAACGGTGCTCGGGGTCGGGATAAGACTTGGACTCGTCTTTGTGACGACTGTCCAGCCGTACGAGCTATATGCAGCAAGGCAGCTGCATCCTCCGACGGTTGTTCGTTGGAGTCGCTGTATTCTTCAATAGGTTCCGTGCCAGCCGGAGGCTTGTCCGTGTTGACGTAAGACATCCGGAGGTTGAACTCACGCCGATGTTGTTCCGGTATGAAGTTAGGCACGGTGTACCGTACTGGTACATCTCGTTCCGCATTGGTCGTCTGGAGGGTATGTTGTTCGACCAAAGACGTAATCCGGTCGCTTATCCTATCCGTGATGATTTCGTCGATGTTCCCCTTCTTGTCCATGTACATCACGTTATATACACGGGCAATTTGGACCAACGTTGATCCACGGGGATTCCTGCTGTATCCGATGCACCGTGCAATTCTGGTCGGTGTATCGTCCGCATTCCTGGCGGCTGCACTTTTGAGTGCCTTGATGAGGTCCGGTGGAAGCAGTTCGGCCATCCGTCCCCATTGTCGGTGAACGGCTACTGCTAATCCGAAATCCAGAGTCCAGGCGACGATCTGCATCATGAGTTGATGCGTCAACCATTTTCCGGTTTCGCCTCCGACCTGGATGTTATTGGACAAATCTCGGACTAAGGACTGATAAATGTCCACGCCGTTTTTCCTGGCGTTTTCGATGCTCCTGACGACTTCAACGTGTACTCGGACGGTACGGATTAGTGTATCGACCGGGTCATCCGGCTGTTCGTCCGGAAGGCGCTCGCGCACATCGTCTGGGGCTGGCCACTGTGATTCATCAGTGTCCGCTCCATGGTCGAACATTTCTTTCAGGTCGCCTTTAAATCCTTCGTAAGGATCACCTTCTCCATGGTCGGAGATTGAGTCCTTTTCCTCAATGTCCGAGATCTGATCGGATTCCACGTCAGACTGTTGCTTAGATGTGGAGGGGCTGGGGTTGTTCGGTCGGAGTCGGCGGTTTTGGGTGGATTCCGTAGCCGACCTCCTGAAGTCTTAGCCGGCTTTGTGCCGGTCCGCTCCATGACCTCTTTGAATTTACGCTCCACCGCCTCCTTGTCGTGCGGTTGTTGAGCCTTTTCCTTCTGCTCGGTCCTTTGTGGGCCGGCATCCGAAATATCCAAGTCATCGGATGACTTATGCCGCTTGACCGGATTAGGCTTCGGCGTCTTTACCGTAGAGTCCGACTTCGGTTTGGTCGTCTCTTTGGCCTCCGGTTTTACTGGTTTCTTCTGGGTTTCCGTCGGTTGGGGCTTAGCGGATTGTTTCGCTGCTTCCTTCTTGGCCTTCCGTTTATCCTTGTGGGATTTCGCGGAGTTGGCCGAGTTGATGACCCGTGTGTCGCGATCGTCGTCGATCTGGACGGAAGGTTGTCTGGTTGGAGGAGGGACTTTCATCTTGACGGATTGCTGTACCGTTTTCTTAGTCGACTTGGGTTCCGGAGCGGTGACTTTATGTCGAGTCGGCGTAGCCGCTTGTAGGGCTTTAGGTCGACTCTTTTCCGCTCGGTAGTGCTCTCCCATACGTTTCATAACGTCGGCCATCTTCTCGGTAAGCCGGTCGTGGTCGCGCCGAGCTTCCGTGGTATTTTCGACTATGCTGGCACGTCGGATTCTCAGCGAGTGCCAGAGCTCCCTATCCTCCGGATATGCCATGTCGATGCAGGCATCCTGTTCCGACCTTGTCAGGTCCTTCACATGTTGTAAGGCTGGGTCATCGTGGAATTCGCGCGACGAGTCCTGAGGTGGTTTCTCTTTAGCCGTACTCCGTTTGGTCGGTATATTTACCGACTCCTTTACGGGCTCGTTCGTTCGAGACTCGTCTATTGTTAGACGTGGGCCGGAGTGTATCGAGGTCGGTTCGTCCCTTTGTGGTGACGTTTCGACCGTGGTTTCGACTCGCGCTTCCGAAGGGGATGTTGTGTCCATCGCGTCTTCGGTTTTTTTCGGTTTCGTCGGGGTATTCCGAGGTGTGAACCTGAGTGGTTTCTCCATTGTTGAGTGGTTGACTTGGCAGCTTAGTCGGCTGGGATGCTGATCGGGTCGGCGAAATTTGTTTTACCGGCGATCTGCCTCGTTTCGGCGTGGATCCCTTCGGTGGTGCCGCTGCCTTCTGTTGAATGGAGTCATCGGAGTCAACGTTGTCCGGATTCTCCTCATCTTCACTACTATCCGACATTGTTATCGGAATCTTCTCGGTTACTTCTTCTCCGGGCCGAGGTTGGATTTCCAGCGTGTAAGCGTCCGGGTTGATGCTCGGATTGCGGAGCCGTTGGATCGTTTGGATCATTGTCGGATCCAGCGGGAGTTGTCGTAACTCCTGCTTTCCGCATCTCAATGTCACCAACCGTCTCAAGACTTTGTCTCTGTCCTGGATTGTGGCGTGGATCTTCTGGGCCGTTTGAGTCTGTTGCTCTTCAGCCATGGTCCGATCTCGGATACCTCCTTGAAGTTGTGCTTCGTAGAGTATCCGTTGAAGATCTAATGTCTTAGCTTGGCTGACCAACTTCTTATGGATGCCGGGAGTAAATAAGGCCTTCGCTCCCATCACTTTCCGTGACGGGCTCGGCTTTTCTTCAGCCGGTGGTAGGGAAGACGGGGTCGCCTTCAGGATTTCCAAGAGTCGTTCCTTAGTCCTGACTGGTGATGGCGACTTTGACGGGAAGAGACGCCTGCGTGGACCGTGCTCTTCAATGTTGTCCGTCAGTTTTGGCTTCCTTACGAATTTCGGCGAGTTTGATCCTCCTGGTTGGAGGACGAGTCGACCGTCGGGTGTTCGTTCACTCTGCGGTTCTCTTTGTGAGAGCCCAGGTAACGTTGTCGGTCGTTCCAGGGGCTTAGGTCGGCTAGCTTCCGTTGCTGCGGCTTCCTCCGACGTGTCCATCGGTTCATCTTCGCCTTCGAGTCCTGGTACCGGTACTTCGTCCATCGGTTCGTCTTGGTGACTCGCCGGTTGGACTACCTGTGTCGGTTTGACAGGTTGTACCTTAGGCTTTTTAGCGGAGGGCGGCCTCTTCAGCTTGCGTTGCTCTTCCGCTTCTTTCCGCTTGTAGAAGTCGTCTACAAATGACTGAATCATGGCCGTCAAGGTTTGCAGCCGTTCCTGATTCTTTGCCGACCACACTGTTGTTGGTCGTAGGATGAATCGGGCTTCCTTGGCGTTGTTTTCCAAGTGTCCGAGGTTGATATCGATCTGACAATACTGCGGACTCCGTTGGTCGGTCTCGTCCATCATCTTCCGAAGTTCGAAGATGACAGCGTCCGCTCGCAGTAACTGTGTGTTAACTGCTTTCACCCATTCAAGGTCGGGTTTGGCTGGTGGGGCTGGAGGTGGAAGTCGAACAGATTCGAAGTTCGGTTTCCGAGCCGACTGGATCTTTGTGATCCGAGACGGTCGGCCTTCAGCCATGGCGTTTGTTGCCAGGTTGGTCGATTCCTGTTCTTTGTCCCGTTCCTTCTCTTCCTCGTATTCATTTACCCTTGTTTCCAACCATGAGGTCGTTCGAATCAAATGTTGTCGAGTCCTGGTCGTCTGTGGGGCGTCCGGATGACAAAGTCGTCGTATGAACCGGGCATTGTTTCCCCACGCCAAGATATCTCGGTCCAAGTCATTCGCTTCTTGGCTGTTGTCTTCACAAAAATTTCTGCGGGCTCTCATCTCTGTGATGAGTCCCGCTACTCTAGCCAATAGTTTGACTATATGTGGTGCGACCGTACTCGGCAGTTCGTCCGTGTCCGGTATGGCTTCCATGATTCGGGCTTCCGTGGCCGGAGACATGGGCCGATCAGCCATTTCCATCAGTTTCGGTTGGGCCAAGCCTGCTGTTGAGGTCGGCTGAGGTGGAATCCGAGCTGTTGTCGAAGTCGACTGACTCGAGGTGTTCGGTTGTTGCGAACCGGATGCGCGTTGTGCCGCTTTCCGTTGTTCCTCGAGTTCCTTCCGCCGTAGAATTTCAAGATCGGTTTGCACGTCCTGAATGTGCATCTGAGAGACTCTAATTTGGTCTTTGATTGCCGTCCGGATATTACGGATGGTCGGATCTGTTCCGTCCATGTTATCAACTTGGCGTTGCAAGCTGTCGGCAATCCTTTGTGTACGGGCCAACTTGTCGTTAAGGGCTTCACGCTTTTCTGCCAATGTGGGCTCGAGCGGTTGTTGCGAAGCAGTCGGCTGCGGCTGAGTGGGGGTCGGCTGAACCCTTTGTGAATTAGCCTCTAAAATTTTCCACAAATCTTCGACCCGCCTTGAGCAGATGCTATATTGCTGGTCCAAGGCATCGCGCATTTGCTTCTCCATGGCGTTATTCGGGTCGAGTTCCCGGAGTTGTCTTCCGAGCTTTTCCATGACGTCGACCGCCTCGCGGTACTGGTTCTCAGCTTCACCGATGTCGACTGCCTTTGGTTCGGCTGCCTCGGCGAATAGAAGTTCGACGTCAAGTCCAGGTGATGGGACTGGAGAAGGTGTTTTCCTACGGGCTGGTACTGGCGCTCCCGCTTTGTTCGGGTCTGCCAAGTACTGCTTGACATGATCGATCACCGACTGAAGTGCTTCAATTAGCCGGTCCCGGTTCGGACCTGGCGGTGGAATTCCCCATGAGCCTAGGGTATCGGCCCAATCCAACTCGAGTCGTAATGCTCGGTCGATCCGGGTGAGGTCGGTTTCCTCTTGTTCCGTTAGGGTTCCACTAAGTCGGTGGTGAAAGATGTCGGCTAAATCCTGTCCGGCTTGTGCAATTATGTCCAAGTTACCGGGCAAGTTTTCCATTGGGGTCGTACCGACCAAAGTCATCACCGCTGTCGTAGTCGGTGGTACTCGGCGAGGTGGCGACGGCGTGGCGATCCGAGTGTACTCGGGTTCCGCGTTGAGGATCTCTGTGATCCGCTCAACTACCGACCTAAGTTGTCGTTCGTCGACTTCGGTCGGTTCTTCCTTGGGAAGTAAGTCATCTGCCTTTTTCAGGTAGGCTGTCAAGTCATTCATCTTCTGCCGTGCCACTCTCAAGGTTTCGCCGTCCGTTGGCGTATTTTGTACAAACGTTCGCTGGAGGTCTTCCAGTAAGTCCCATCCATCGCTGATTATGGAGGACATCTTTTCCCTGTGGCTTTTCCGCATTGCCGAGTGCATCTCCGCTGCCGATGAGGTCGACGGTAACGCGTCCGAGGTTTCCGTGTCAGAGCCCTGTGGTCGGTCTTGACCCCGTGACTCTGGTCGGCGTTGGCTTCGGCTATACTCTCCCGCAGCTGGTTTATGCCATTCATTACGAATTGGAAATGAACTCCCGGTTCAACCGTGCCTGGTTGGATCAGGTTCCTCACAAGTTGTATGTGAGTGGCGAACTCGGAAGTTATCCTCTGCACGTTCGGCTCGAGTCCTCTTTCGGCACGTTGCTGAATCCGTTTAAGGATGTCTTCCGCCTCCTGTATAGCGGTTCCGCCGTAGAGGATTATCCTGTCGGGTGATGAAGATTTCGCCGTTACGGCCTGTGTGGTCGTCGGCGGAGGCGTTGATATCGGTGAAGTCATAACGGCTCCCGGTAGTAACGTCGTCGGTTGGACGTTATCCGTCGGTAAGGACGGAAGTTTCTCCGCCCAGATAGCCGTCTTCACCTGATCATAGCTGTTCGGAGTCGGTGTTTGTCCACCTCTGTGGTTGGCAAACCATACCGAGTGAGATCTTCAGTTAGCCCTATGTGGGCTATGAGATCGTGAATTTTCCGAACTGGATCTAGGTTGGTAGGATCTCGGATTCCCTCAGCTATGCGTCCGTAGATTCCTTGGAGGGCTTCTTTGCCGTCGAGGATGATTTTCCAGACTTCTGTCGTCTGGTCATCCTGTCCGATCTGAAATGCCATCGCATGGTACCGGGGCTGGGGAACCTGTTGTTCGGCTCCTTCTGTTTGGCTCTGGATTATCTGTCGAATCCTCCGGTAGTGCATGTTTAGTCGAATGGCCTGATCGTCTGTGGTTATGCCGCCGTCCTGTTCGGCGAGTCTGCGGGCGATCCGTAAACTTCGGTAGAGGTCGTTTCAACCCTGCTCTGTTGGTTACGGCGATCACCTGCCTTGCGTCATCCTC
This sequence comes from Paramacrobiotus metropolitanus, assembly GCF_019649055.1. Lineage (NCBI taxonomy): Eukaryota > Metazoa > Tardigrada > Eutardigrada > Parachela > Macrobiotidae > Paramacrobiotus > Paramacrobiotus metropolitanus. The sequence goes on from NW_026570260.1 coordinate 1,185,627, forward strand.
ACTTCGTCGAGGATTCTGATCTCCCGTTCGGATAGCGGCCTGTACTCTGCCAATGTGGGCATTTGTACGTCTTCTGACCGACGTTCGGCTGCGTCCAGGTTCTGGGCAAGCTGTGGATACAGGTTAGCCTTCTGAGCATTCCTGCATCTCCATCCTTGATTGCGTTCAGTAAATCCAGACTTGTCGGCATTCCGGTCGTTAAGTAAGACCGAAGTCCTGCCATGAAGTCACGGATGGCCTTTCTGTGGCTATCGAGGTTCATTGCCTCGGTAGTCCCTGCCTGTGTATCTTCTATACTGTGTCCATCCGACCTGTGACTATTGTAGCCATCCGTAGAAATCCGCAGCTCCTGCAGTGTTGGAGCGGTTCGACGGGTGGCCCTTGTGGGACCTGCTGT